>NC_062545.1:222971464-223275864 GCF_016906955.1 Phacochoerus africanus
TGCGTTTCATAAAGGCTTCTTACTAAATTTGAATTTTTTATATGAATTTAAATTTCCCTGCAAATCCAGGAAGATTTACGAGTTCTTTTACATGCCTAAGGATGTTAACATATACACGGACAGCAGACTTTGCTCTGACATCTTGTTACTGTACTCAGTTCTAGAGAGCCAACTAAAAGCCAACCAGAGAGTCTGGGGGTTAATCTACCCACCCCCATCCCCATCTCAAGCCAGTGACAGAAGGTCCTCTGTAAAGAGATGGGAAAGGGAGTGAACATTTACTGACCACTTTGTATGCCACCTACTATAATGAGTATTTACATTTAATGCTCAGATCATTCACTGAGAGAATTATTCTCCCGTTTTATAAAAGAGACCCTGAGGAAGCTGCCAAGGGCAGTGTAGCACCGGTCAGCCCCACCTGCTGGTTTGCTCTCAACCCTGGACCATCCCATCCTTGGGTACCACATTTAGTCACTGGCCATGAACTTTCCCAATCTCTGTATGAATTTAAAAAGGCAAAATAACTGACCCTTGTCGTCTTAATGCAGAGACTACAAAGGAATAGATAAGCATCTCCAGGCACGTGCGAGCTCTCAGCTTGCCTTCTACCTATACTTCAGAGCTGACCTAGGGAGGCCTCCCGCCCCAGCCATAAACCCTACTCCCCATTAAGCCCACTTGGGACTGAAAAAGGGAAGGATGGGAATTCTGCAGAAGAAAGGAACTGGGTATGAATAGCCCCTTTCTGCTCTCACTTGCCTTGTGGATATTTTCTTGGAAGGTATTTCTCTGACCTGGGACTGTGAAGATGTGCAAGTGTGTGCTACCTGCTTAGACTAGGGAGGCTCCAAGCATCCTTAATGCATGACTGCACTCCAGAGAAGATGCAAATAAAGGTACTCAACCTGTTTTGGAAAATATGTGCAATTTTTAAAGCTTTTCTCCACTCAGAATTTAAATCCATGTTCTTTTTACTTTTGTTCAAGGCTTAGCACTGTCTTTGAATAATAGGCTGTTGAAGTTAGGAATATTAACTGTTTAACTCATTTTGTGTAGCACCTCATTAAATAGTTCCAAGTGCATTAAAGATTCAGTAAGTGTTTATCTGAGTGACTAATGTCTAAAATTTATTGTATTATCATCTTTAAATGCAGTCCCTCAGGTACCCTCTTCATTTAAATGCAGTTTCATTGAACTTTATTGGGAGAAAAATTGATCATTTAAAATCATTTTACACTAATTAAAAATTAAAAGCCCCAATTCTCCCTTTTTGCGTGTTGATTCTAATGAGCCCAGCGGAAGGCTAATTTCAACTCAAAAGGTTCCTCTTCACTATTTTGTAAAAATACTAATGCCTAGTGTCCATGGGACTGTGGGGAAAGATACGCTGCTGGCAGCACTAGAAATTGGTTCAATCTTTCTGGACAGCAATCTAGTGACATGTAATAAGAACCGTAAAACTGTTCATACCCTCTGACCCGGTAATTCCACTCTGGGGAATAAACCCAAAGAAAGAAAGAATAATTGGCCCGGAGATGCTCAACACACCACTATTTGCATGAGTGAAGACGTTAGCTCTCTCCTCTGGCGCTGGGGGTGGGGATGGGGGCAGCTGCCTTGGGGTTGGGGGACAGGAAGCTTTCACAGGCAACAGACAATTTAGGATTGTGCTACCCTGTAATCATCAGTAGGCTCCCACAGCATTTATAGAAATGGAAGAAATGACTTCTGGAGACCAAAGTAGAGACTGAAAAGTAAGAAAAAGAAAAGAAAAAAAAAAAAGGAAAACGTGCCCATTCTGATCTTTTTTTGTGTTACAATGAAAGGTGGGTAAACCTCCAAGGCTGACCCTGGTTTAAACCAGCAAAACCAGTATCTGTTTTCTCTCAAGTAGCCTATTTGTCTACAAAAGCTAAATGGTCTTTCTTTTATTATTATTTAAAAGACAAAACACCTTACACACAATCACTCTTACAAATGCTGGGGGCTGGGTCAGGTGAGTTAAAAAAAAAAAAATTGTTTCAGTGATGCCATCTAACTACCACTATTCTTTTCAGAAAATATTAGAGACTCCCCCCCACACACACACACCCACCTCTCTAAAAAACAAACCAAAAACCAATCTAACTGCTAAATCTTCTGACATTGCAGAGACCCCTGACTTTTAACTTGAATGATCTGTTGGAAATCGGTGGACTGGAACAAATAATTCTCTTCCAGCGATGTGAGAAAACAGGATATTCATGCTTGAGGAAAAATTTTTTTTCCTCTCTATGTTAAATTCTGTTAAGCTCCAAGAAACCATTTTAAAACTAAAAATGTGTTAGCAACTCTTCACATAGATGCTGACAGGAAAAAAGAAAAAACCCAAGTGCCAGCCTCTTTGGCTTCTTGGAGTCTGCAGGCCTAAGAGGCTGACGAAAACGTCTTAAACAATGAATTCTTCCGCTTCGTGATAACCAGAGTGTTTGGAAATAAAATCATGTCCAATCAATACCACTTAGCAGATATTTAATGTTTCACAATAGAACTCTTTTCCAGGGTAGGGCTACTGCCCTTCTCACTAACATTTAAAATAATTGGGATTATCTTAGCTGTCCGAGGCTTGGCAGGTTCAGTTTGTACTTTCAAACAGCATTAATTCTTGGCACTCAGAACAAGGGATAAAAGGTAGAGATATGAATGGAGATCTTTATTCCACCTGATCTATCAAGGATTAGAGCTCATTCTTTTCCAGTCCATGCCTGCACTCTAGTGAAGGGGAAGGCTAAGCTGTAACTGATGTAATTAGAAACCACAAGCTGAGAATAAAATAGCCCTTTATTAATTCCCCCATTTACTACAAATTTACTAAAAAAATAATAATCTTTGAAACAATTAACCGTGTTTTTTCCACCTGTGTGTAATTAAAGGGTAGTGACTAGAGAGGGGGGCTGTTTAGGATTACGCTTTCCCTGAAAACATGATCTTAACTGTCAGTTCTAAAACCTAACAGCAATTTTAAGAGGCCAGCTCTGCACTCTGCATATTACAGAGAGAAGGGGCCACGCCATCATAAATAAGCATTCCTGTCAATGGAATGAGGCACATTATGTGCGCTTTCCTCCTCGATCCTGCTACCAACAGCCGTCGCAAGCACTAGAAAAAGCCATCTTCGCAAATAAACTGAACTGATAACAGAAAGCACATATTTATCCACTATCAACACCACCTTTTTCCCTCTAAACTTCATGCATCACATGGATACACAAGGTAATACTCAGAATTTTTTTTTTTGTCTTTTTAGGGCTGCGCCTGTGGCATATGGAAGTTCCCACAAAAAGGGAAGAGAAGGGACCCCGTGCGGCCTTCCACCTCCCCCTGGTCTCCAGTCAAGCATCCCTTCTCTGCCCCACTTCCACCCTCCAGGATAGCTTCTCCTAGACCACAGCATGGCAGCTGCTGGGAGCCCACATTTCCTGTTTCTTTCACAGAAGGGGGGTGGGGGGGGGTCACCGAAACCGCTCAAAGCAAGTCTGTGAATAAGAAACATGCCTGTGACAGCAGCCCTGCCCTGACAGGGAGTCCCACCCTCAAAGTGCCTCCTCAATCCTCACCTCCCCAGAAAGCTCGTGCCCGCCAGTGGGTGATGCTGCTGGCTGCTCCTCACCTCCAGAGCTGCACCATAAACTGGGAGACTTCTCTCACTGACTAACTTCCTCCTGCAGCCCATCCGAAGGAAGCAAAACCTAATAAACACACCGTGGCTTTTCCTTCTCTTTCATGACAACATTCTGAGGTAAATTCTCACACTGACTAACTCAGTACCATTTTCCTCATCAGTGAAATAACCACAAAGCAGACTTCAAAGGAATCCCCTTAACCACGTGGGTGATGGACGTAAACATGAGTTTCCCCACCTGCCCAGTGAGGCTAAGGACAGGTCACTGTGGTAATTCCTAAGTACATATTAGTTTCCTTACTTCCTCTGCCTCTAATCTCAGGGTCTTAAAGTTAGAAGATTCTTGCCTTCCAAGGTGCCAGAATCCACTCAGGATTTAGTACAAGGTCTGTTCCTTCCATGCCACATACATGTGCCTTGAGAGCCAGGAACCAGGAATACACATCTACCTCATTTGGGGCCTACATGACAGAGTGTTAAATCCAGCAGGCAAACAACCTGCTCCTCCTTGGACAACTGGTCCCTTGTTATATGTGCTTTGCCCTGTTCATTTTTTGAGACGGGGTGAGAAGATGTGGCGTCAAATCAAAATCAAGCAGCAGAATGCTTTATAAACCACACAAAAAGTATTATCCAATGATCAAGCAAACCATTCCTTCAGACAGCAGTATTTGAAAGCACAAAGAATCTCTTCTTTTGAGCTTAAGTTTGTCCTTAAAGTTGAAAACTTTGTGAAAGACTAGTTAGTCTCCAATGTCCCAAAAGAAGTAAGGGCGTCCTTTTTTGCAAGCTACAACTATTGGGCACCTGGATGATGGCCTAAGGCTTGCTTGGGTACCAGATGCTGACTCTCAGTCAAAGGACCACAAAGCAGGTCTAGGGTGAGGGTACAGGCTTTGAAGGAGGACCATCTTTTACCATCTGAAGACCATGAACAGGTGCCTACCCTCTCCATGCCTCCATCTCCTCATCTGCAAAACAGGGACGGAGCAGAGCACTTAGGATGGTTCTACACAAAGCAGTGGGACCCCGTTAAGTCTGTTGCTTATGAAAGGCCCACATTACAACTGTACACAGCTGCACCATGTGGTCACCCCCACAGGTGGCCTGCACCAGATGTGGTCCAAAGTGAACCCTGCTCCTGGTATTCCTCTCCTGCCTTTATTCCCTCTGCTGCCCCTGTCTACACCAACCCTGCCCCATTTAGTCTTTTTTGAGTGGTTATCATCTATGGTCTATCTTCTCATCTCTGGGGAGGTAGACCATTTTCCCATCACACACCTGCGCTGGTGAGGGCAGGAGAGCTGCAGGTTTCCTGCCCCCAGGGCCTGCCCTGCTCATTCTGGAGGATCTGTTAGGCTGGGCTGAGCCCAGCTCCCAACACCGGCCACTTGAGAATCAGTGCAGAAAGACCATGAGCTCTGCTATCAGACATGGCACCTCAATAAAGACCCTTGAGCCTCAATTTCTTTCACTGTAAAAGCAGAGTAATAATGATGAATTTCAGTAAGTTGCTTGGAGGATCAAGGAGATGATGTGGGACAAAAATCATGTGTAACCGTGAAGACTCCTTTCCCAGGCGTGAGTCCATGTACTTCCTTCTGGAAGGAAGTGTGACTTAGTCTCTGTCCTCCACTGCCTAAGATAGGACCAAGAAAATAGTGAGATTTTTTTTTTTCTTTTTAGAGCCACACTTGCGTCATATGGAAGTTTCCAGGCTGGGGTTGAATCAGAGCTACAGCTGCTGGCCTACACCACAGCCATGGCAGCGCCAGATTCTTAACCCACTGAGTGAGGCCAGGGATCGAACCTGAATCTTCATGGACACTAGTCGGGTTCGTTACCACTGAGTCACAATGGGAACTCCTAAAATTAGTAAGATTTTTATTAAACGCTGGTTGATAAAGAAAAAAAAAAAAAAAGAATTAGTGCCAGCATGGCTCAAATTTCCCTGAATGTTTTCAGACAAATTTCAATTCCTATGTCCAGAGAAAGGTGACTTTTACTTTATTTGTCCTTATCTACACACCAGAAGGCTAAAGCTAAGATGAATTCCAAACTGAAACCTGAGCCCATTATTTTGTGCTTTTCTTGGGACTTTAGGTACACATGACCCATCCTGAGGATGGGCCAAGGGGCAAGGAGACTTGGCTGAACCAGGCCGGGATGGGAGCCAGGGGAACCGCCTCACAGCAGAACCAGAAGATCTAACAGAGGTAAAACACTAGCACCTGGTAAACTGCACCCAGCACAGTGCACCCAGCAGATGCTTAATAATGGATGGGTGAGGGAGAAAGACTATGGAAGTTGGTCTTCACAAGACATGCTGTCACCATAAAACAGGGCCAACCTACACACTGGCAAAGAGAGTCTCAAGACTAAAACCAGTTTCAAGGATTTTAAAGGGCAAAGGTTTTATCTCATTCCGTATGTCTTTACTGGGAAGACTGGGCACTGGAACAAAGAGAAAAACTGCATCCAACACACACGAGGACATGTTCTCTGCCAAAGAGGCCAGCTTTCAACACCACTTTGTGTTGAGCCCACAGGACCATGGTTCCTTGGGGGACTCTGCAGTGCAAACCAGGCCATGACTGGGTGGTCACACATGCATTTGAAAACATCTGAGTTTAAATACATGTGTGATCATCTCAGAAACTAAAGTGGACCGGACAAACAAGAGGCTCTCCAAGTCATGCCTGGAAGAGCTTTTGCATCTGATTCTGGGAAAGCTATTTTGTCAGATACAAAAGGAATCAAACCCATAAAGCAGGCTGTGGCATTTGCCAGCCTAGAAACTAGGTTGGCTCTGTCCAGATATTTTGCAACAAGAGAAATTTTTAAAGGAGCCTTGCCAAGAGTTTCCTGCACACTGAGAAGAAAGACTCACAGATGCTTCTGCCTTAAAGGGCAATATATGACGGAGATCTCAATCTTCATGAATATCTTTAAGACTCAGAGAAAGGCCTAAAGTTTCAGAGTCAATATCACTGCCAGGAGAGCGGGTCATGAGCAGAGTAAATGCAGCTACCTTCTCACCCAGGGCCCTAAATGAGCTCGGCTTCCAGCTAATCCAACAGCCTGCAGTCAGCCTTTCACTTTGGAATTACATCATCTCCGCTAAAGCATGCTGTTTAACCCAATATGTATGACGTGCAGCTTCAGCTATATGACTTTTAGGAACGCTTTTAGTTCAAAATATTCTGCTACTTTGCAGTTCAAAGAACCTAAGAGAAAGTTCTCAAATCATTTGTCAAGTAGAACTCATGTGAAACTGGCAGCTTTTAATTTGAAAATAAATATTGTACCTCAAAAGATATGCTAGTGGGAGTAGGGAAAATTGCATTTGGTACATTATTTTGTTTTTTGGTTTTATTTTTATGTTTTTGCTTTTTAGGGCTGTATCGGAGGTTCCCAGGCTAGGGGTTGAACTGGAGCTACAGCTGCTGGCCGATGCCACAGCCACAGCAATGCAGGGTCCGAGCCACGTGTGCAACCTACACCACAGCCCATGGCAATGCTTGATCCTTAACTCACTGAGTGAGGCCAGGGACCGAACCCGCAACCTCATGGTTCCTAGTCAGATTTGTTTCGGCTGCACTACAAAGGGAACTCCTGTTTGGTACATTATTTTATCTTTACCATCAGGAGACGATACCCTCTTCATAAAACAAATGCAGAACTTCATCAGTATTGGCTACAAATACTATGCCAACTTTTTGTTCCTTTTCTATCTAGCATTACAGGAAATGTAAGATGAGTAATTGTTAGTATTTTTCTCTGGTACAGAAGAAGGAAGCAAACACAGGACACATTTAAATAAAACATATACTAGATGAAATCAATCAAGATAGAAAATTCCAGGCATTTCCAGACAGGAGAATACATGTCTACTCAGCCACACAGGTTATTTTACCCCCTAAATACAACATGGCCATCATGGACGGATAAGGTGGTTTGGATTACAGGCTCAAGAAAACACTCTTTTGGAATGGTTCACGTTAAGGCTGAAGAGAAATAAGAAAATAGCACAAACTATGTTTTCCCTAGAGAGTATTAACACTTTTACTGAGACCCCAACTGCTTAAAAAAAAAAAAAATCATATATATATATATATATATTTCTTAAAACATTTTTGTTTGCTTAAAGCGCCATCTGTTCAATTAGACCCCAAGAAAGGACTTCAACCCTAGAGAGGTTTAATCTGTGAGTAATATAAAACATTCAGAGAATGTGATTATGCCCGCCCCTCTCCAGGGGGTTATGGTATTTTTTTAATTATTTCAGGAGAGAAAACTTCATGTTTTGACAAGTATTTTAGTTTGCTTTCAAGAAAAGATTTTCCTAGGAGTTCCCTCTGTGGCTCTGATTGGAATCCAAGAGGATGCAAGTTCTTAACCCTCACTCAGTGGGTTAAGACCTGGTGTTGCCATGAGCTGTGGTCTAGGCCTGCAGCTGCAGCTCCGATTGGACCCTACCCTGGCAACTTCCATATGCCTCGTGTGCAGCCCTAAAAAAGGAAGAAAAAAAGAAAAAGATTTTCCTCTTTACCTCCAACAGCATCCTATCTGAAGCCAAACTTAACTGGAGCCTTTTTTTAGGGGCTTCTCAGAATGACCCATGGTCTCTTTGGGTGCAAAACCTCTGGGCAGGGCCTGCTGATGCTGGTCAACCAAGTTCAGCTCAGAATTAAATGAAAGAAACCAAATGCTGGCAGGTATTCATTAAAATGTAAGACAACTTTAATTTTTTCTCCTATTGATCAAAAAATCTGGTTTCCTTTCAGGATTTTGTTTTCTGTATAAGAGAAAATTTTTTTTATTGTGGTTAACGTACACATAACATAAAACTTAACATTTTAATCACTTTTAAAGTGTAGAGTTTAGGAGTTCCCGTCGTGGCGCAGTGGTTAACGAATCCGACTAGGAACCACGAGGTTGTGGGTTCGATCCCTGCCCTTGCTCAGTGGGTTGAGGATCCGGCGTTGCCGTGAGCTGTGGTGTAGGTTGCAGACGCGGATCCCGCGTTGCTGTGGCTCTGGCGTAGGCCGGTGGCTACAGCTCCGATTTGACCCCTAGCCTGGGAACCTCCATATGCCGTGGGAGCGGCCCAAGAAATAGCAACAACAACAACAGCAAAAAAAGACAAAAGACAAAAAAAAAGTGTAGAGTTTAGTGGTATTATTTTCATAATGTTATGCAACCATCACCAGCCTGCCATCTCCAGAAGTGTGTCATCTTCCCAAAATGAAACTCTGTACCTGTTAAGCAATATCTCCCCATTCCCTCTGTCCAGCCCATGGGAACTACCCCTCTACTTTCTGGCTCTATGAATTTTATGACTCTAGGAACCTCATATAAGTGGAATTATATACAGTGTTGGTCTTTGGTCTGGTTTACTACATCTCCAGGTTCACCCAGATTATAGGCATGTGGCAGAATTTCTTTCCTTGTTTAGACTGAATAATACTCTATTATGGGAGTTCCCACTGTGGTGCAGCAGAAACAAATCCAACTAGTATCCTTGTGGATACGGGTTTGATCCCTGTCCTCGTTCAGTGGGTTGGGGATCCAGCACTGTGTGAACTGTGGTGTAGGTTGCAAAAGCAGCTCTGATTCTGTGTTGCTGTGGCTGTGGCCAGCAGCTGTAGCACCGATTTGACACCCCTAGTCTGGGAACTTCCATATGCCTCAGGTGCAGCCCTAAAAAGCAAAAAAAAAATTCTATTGCTTGTTTAACATGTTGTTTACTCAGGTATTTATCAAGGAACAAATGGACTGTGTCTTGCTTCTGACTATTGTGAATAGTGTTGGCATGAACACTGATGTTCAAATATCTGTTCAAGCTGCTCTTTTCAAGCAGTCGGAGTGTTTACCCAGATGTGGAATTTCTGGAACATATATTAATTCCATTTTTTGAGTTCAGTTCTCCACAGCATGGGCACCATTTTAGATCCCCACCAGCAATGCGCAAGCATTCTGATTCTCCACATGTTCAGCAACATTTGTTATTTTCTGTGGTTGTTGCTTTTATTATTTATTTATTTTGCTTTTTAGGGCCGCCCCTGTGGCATAGAGGTTCCCAGGCTAGGGGTCCAGTCGGAGCTACAGCTGCTGACCCATGCCAGAGCCACAGCAATGCAGGATCCAAGTAACATCTGCAACCTACACCACAGCTCACAGCAACACCGGATCCTTAACCCACTGAGCGAGGCCAGGGATCAAACCTGCAACCTCATTGTTCCTAGTCGGATTAGTTTCCAATGAGCCACAATAGGAACGCCATTGTTGCTTTTAAATAATAGCTGTCCTAATGAATGTGAAGTGTGGGGTTTTGTTTTCTGATCCTTTTATATTAATTCTCCACTTCCTCCTATTCTTCCCCAAACCTTACCTACTGCCCTGTTTTATTTCCACCAAACTTCACTGAAAAAAGCTGGCCCACTGCCCACTACTCATTGGGTTATGCCTGGCAAACTTGTGACTCTTTCATTCCCAGAAAAGTTTCTCAAGGTCACCCGTGGCCTGCAGGCCCCCAAAGCCTATGGCCTGATGTGGTCTTTTCCTCTTCACTCAGGAGCACTGATGCCAACACACCCTCTTCCCTCCATCCTCCTCAGCTGCCCGCCAGGCTTTCTCTCCTCCTGACCATCCCTCAATCCCAACCCAAGTACAGACTTCTCCAAACTACTCCACTTGGTCTTCTCTTGCCACGTAAGCTTTTTTTTTTTTGTCTTTTGAGGGCTGCACCTCAGGCACATGGAGGTTCCCAGCCACAGCACTGTGCCACAGCCACAGCAACGCGGGATCCGAGTCTATCTGTGACCTATACCACAGCTCACGGCAACACCAGATCCTTAATTCACTAAGGAAGGCCAGGGATTGAATCTGCATCCTCATGGATACTAGCCAGATTTGCTTCTGTTGAGCCACCATGGGAACTTTGCCACATAAGCTTTAAATATCTCCTCTTGGCAAATGACCTCAAGATTCCTAGCTCCTGCCCTGATTTCTCACTGAGAACTACTTCTGTATTTTAAATACCAGCTGAACGTCTCCAGCTGGATGAGCTTCCCACTCCTGTGTCGGGAAATGAACCTACCATCTCCTCCTCTACAACAAACCCCGAGGTCCTTCCTCTGTGGGTCTAGCACGCCCACATTACTGCAGCTCCGGCGCCACCCCAGACCCTCCGTCTTCCACATCTAAGCCACCACTGCTGCATCCTGCTGTCCTCCCCAGAGCCTCCTGCACCCCCTTCCTTCCAGTCACCCTCATCTGCAGGCACCTGATTGCCAGTCCAGTCTTCTCTATTTCCCTTTAATTTATCCAGGATAGCCAGTTAGTTATTCTTTCAGAAGCACGTCTCTTAACAAGATGTTTTTCCCAAATACACACTTTTGGAGACCTCTGAAAAAGTCCAGCCTGGCATTTGAGGAGCAAACTGATTTCCGACTTCTCCCTGAAGGTACAGCCAAGTTCCAGACACACTCCTGCATTTGCTCCTCACATACCCTGGGTTGCCTGCCTCTGACATGTGGGTCCCACTGTCTCCCAAACATCTGCAGGTCAAAACCCAGCCCAAAAGCCTGCCTTCCCTGAGCTCTCTACACAGAAACACACCACTCCTCTAATGCCCAGCGTGCTTTGCCTGAACCTTTCTGTGGCACCATCACTTTCAACTTCCTATCACCTTCCATCACTGACCGAACAGCTCCCCCAAAGCACAGGGCAGGATCCACATTGGATTTGTGGTTCAGGCCCTTTGCCAGTCACCAGTTGAAAGCCTTACCCCTAGTGAGCACTCGACAACTAGTGTTGAAGAATGAAAGATAAAGTCTCATTGGTCAAAGCCCCAGTCTGTTTCCTAGACCCCAATCCACCATGGCCAGCACACCGGATGAGTATGCACAGGAGGAATGGTAGGAGGCAGCTATGATGACAAGGAAGAAGTGGCAGCTGCCAGCCCACATCAAGGAAGGAGTGAGGCAAACTAAAAAAATAAAAAGCAGGTGGAGAACCAGGAGGGCTGGGAGTACAACAATGGATCTCTGTGATAGTGACCCCAATCCCTCAAAAAAGGCTCAGCACCCTGAAGGTGAGAAAAAAGAGATCCCATTTTGTAAATGTCCCTGTCCCCAAAGTTTGGGAGGCAGAGAACTTTGGCAATTGCAGAAGGAATGATCAACTGTTTGGAAAATTCACTTATGCAAAAAGGTCAGTTCTAAGTGATGGGAAGTTACTGTGACATCATGAATCTGTTCTTAGGTGGGCCCAACTTCACTCTGGACACTACCTGAAACGTCAGAAGGATGGAAGCTAGAAGACAAAGGTATAGACATTTTTTCTCCAGAGCAAAAGAAGCTTATAAAAAATAAATTTAAAAATAGGTCATTTGTGCCGTCAGATATATTTTCAATAACTGCTATCATTTCTTTTTCTTTTCTTTTTTTTTCTTTTTTTGGCTTTTTAGGGCTGCACCCGAAGCATATGGAGATTCCCAGGCTAGTGGTCTAATCGGAGGTATAGGTACTGGCCACAGCCACAGCAACTCAGGATCTGAGCCATGTCTGAGACCTAGACCACAGCTCATGGCAACGACGGATCCTTACCCACTAAGCAAGGCCCGGGATCGAACCACAACCTAGTTGGATTCATTTCCGCTGCACCACAGTGGGAACACACATTTTCATTATTATTGATTGATAACTGATTGAAGATCTGACAACACAGTAAATAAGCCTGATTCAACAGATGGAAATAGAACTCTGGCCCCAACAATGAGTGAATCCATGTTCTTCCCAAGCACACCTGAAGCATGAATACAAATGGACCAGTAATACCCACCGATCAACAAAGCAAATCTCCAAAGATTTCAAAGATCTTTCAAACCTCTGAAGTCTTGGAAATTTAAGTCTTTGCCTATCAGAATAACTACTAAGGAAAAAACCTCTCTGCTTTAAAAAATGATGAATAAGAAAATAAATTTCACTGATTCTGACTAACCAACAGGCCAGCATTTGGTCACAATATAATTGATTTCACCCTTAATGCTACTGTTGAAAGTATTTAAACACCCAGGCACTGACTCCAACCCACACACTCCTCCTCGATCCTACATTCCAAGCCGATGAGGTATTTTCACACTTGGGTCGTCTTCAGTGAAGACTGTAATTAAATCTTTAATTTGAAAACAAGAGCGAAAGTCCGGCACTCACTGCATTACTGGCCACCCTCAAAGCTCAGAGCAAAGCGCAGTCAAATAACAAATGGCGACCTCAGCTCCTTCAAGCTTAAGTAATCTGCTAATTTCAGAAGGCACCAGCTCATCTCAAAAGGGACCAATTTACACGTGGAACTGCTTCCCACTGTTATCTGCTAGCTTCCTGGGAATCATATAAACTGTTAAGTTTATGTGCTGCCTGGCCTTTTGATTACACCAAACTTTAATTTCATTTACTTTTTTTGGTATTTTCTCCTTTTTCAGGGCCCCACCCGAGGCATATGGAGGTTCCCAGGCTAGGGGTTGAATCACAGCTGCAGCCCCCAGCCTACACCACAGCCACAGCATTGCGGGATCTGAGCCTTGTCTTCGACCTACATCCACAGCTCACAGCAACACTAGATCCTTAACCCACTGTGCAAGGCCAGGGGTTAAACCCATGTCCTCATGGGTACTGGTCGGATTCATTAACCACTGAGTCACAATAGGAACTCCATACACCAAATTTTTAAAGCATAAATTTCAGAACAAACTTTATTTCATATCCACGGTGTTGGAAGAGACCAAGAGGGAGCTAAGTAGCTAGGAACACAAGGACTAACGCTTCATGTACCCCCAGAACTAGCTAACACTTGCCTGAAGCATTAAAGAAGGCAGCGTGGTGCGAAGTGGTTACTTCATTCACGGAATGTTTACTGAGCATCTGCTCTATGCCCAGAACTGTTGTAGATAAAGAGGACGCAGCCATGAATAAAACAAGCCTCTGTTCTCATAAGGAAAATGCCAGGGACACCTGTAATCAGACACGAGGGACTGGGTTCTAGTTGGGTCACTTACTGGTGATGTAACTGTGAGCAATAATTTAATGCTCTGAGCCTCAATGCAGACATTCTTTAATAGAAAACAGTAATGTTAAAGCCTGTTGTAGTTAAAAATAAAATTCAATTAGACACTACTCTGTCCTCTGCTTGTCTCTTTCCATAATAAGGGAGCAAATGATTAGTAAGTGCTTCACGCATACACGAGGGATCACTGGAAGCAAAATTGGGAGGAAGGTGAATTTTTCTCAATTACATCTTTACCTGATCCTTCGCAGCTCCCCTTCCTCTGTGTACTCCTTTTCTGTTCTTAGATATCCTGTGCTCCCTGATCTGCTCTGGTCTCCCCTCTGCCAAATTATACCTTACCCCTCCCCTCAAACCCCTCTGGACACAGTTCCATTCTCCCAGTTTACTGACTGGGGTTCTTTATATTTTTGTTTTCTTTTTAGTGCCACACCCAGGGCATATGGAAGTTCCCAGGCTCGGGGTCAAATCGGAGCTGCAGCTGCCAGTCTATGCCACAGCCACAGCAAGGCAGAATCCAAGCATCATCTGCCACCTACACCACAGCTCACGGCAACGCCAGATCCTCAACCCACTGAGCAAGGCCAGGGATCTAACCCACAACCTCATGGTTCCTAGTTGGATCTGTTTCCACTATGCCACGACAGGACTTCCACGTCACTTCTTTAAATACCAGTCGTTTTTAGGTTAGCCACAGGACAGCATTCTAATTAAGCTCCTGGAAAGCATGTGAAGGACAGCTGATTATCAGCTTGAGATTCTCTTACTGGTAGATGCTTTGGAAGGCTGTGGCTCTTCTAGGGTGGAGACACAGACCTGGCTGGGACAGAACCTCACTCAGCAAGAGTGTGTCTCTTCTGTAAGTTTAGGAAACCTGACAGAGTAGAAATGAACCTCTAGAATTCACCCACTTAATAGCAGTGTCTTCTGTATATGAGAGGTATAGGCAGCCCTTTAGAAATTTGCCCTGCCTCCAAAGATGACATCTCTGCAACATTTAGAAGCCACCTCTTTGAAATGAACATACCAATAGGAGGTTAGAGCCTGAAGCCCATTTACCTCTTGGGTGAGTTTGTTTAACCAGATGCCTTTCATCAAGAACCCCAAGCAGGGAGTTTCCTTTGTGGTGCAGCAGAAACGAACCTGACTAGTATCCACGAGGTTGCAGTTTGATCCCTGGCTTTGCTCAGTGGGGTAAGGATCTGTCGTTGCCACGGTGGTGGTGTAGGTCACAGACGCAGCTTGGATCCTGCGTTGCTTTGGTTGTGGCTTAGGCTGGCAGCTACAGCTCTGATTAGACCCCTAGCCTGGGAACCTCCATGTGCCTTGGGTGTGGCCATAGAAAAAAACAAAGCAAAAACAAAAACAAAGAAGAACTGACATTACAAGACAATTTTATGCTAACAGTAAGTCTCATGTTTTCTAGTGCTTCAAAGGAGGCTCCAGAATTGTATGTGTCAGAGCAGAGACTAAAATGAGCTTTTAATTATTTTTTTAGGAAATATTGCTAATGGTAACACTGAACCAGATGAAATTGAGAGAAAAGGAAAAGACACAAATATTAGCATTAGCTAATGGATGTGCCTGGTAGTTACAGGGGAAGTTTTTTACAATGCTAAACCAAGGTCATCCATTTGTTTAAAAAGGACTTGCAACCTTCTGTGAAAAAACAAAGTATCAGAGAACACAGGATTTAATTTGCTTTAATAAACACAAACTGTTTTTGTAGTAATAAAAAGGGATATAAAAAGACAGAAAGAGGGAAAAAAGGAATTCAAAGAAAACAGAGGCCACTCTCTGCCCTAGCATTGTAGGAGTGAACTGCTTTCTTTAATGAGGGCAGGCTGGCAGACAATGGGGCCATGAAACAGGAATCCTTAGGCTGGACTACTGGCCCCAGGCAGGTGCTGCTAAGTGCTGACTTAGGTAAGCAGGGCTGTGAAATGAGGTTCAGCCCACATTATTTATTAGCATAATTATTAATAATCATCGTATCATTCACTGAGCCCCTAACGTGTTCCAGGCATTATACTTATCATCTTCACAAAAACCCTTTGGGGAGGTGGGTATTAAGAGCCTCATTTGACAGATTTTAAAAATAGAGGCGCAGAGAGGGTGATTAACACCCAAGGTCACATAAGTGCTGAGTGACAGAGCCAGAATCTGTACTCAGGACTTGAATCTGGGACTGCCCACCAGGAGGCCACAGTACCTTACTACAGGTTTGCTGCTCTGATTTCTCACCCAGACTACTCTACAGACACAACCTAGGAAGCCCTCTGCCAGCAGCCTTCCTCTTTGTCACACTCACAAAGTTGCTGCCCAAGCTCCTCTCCAAAAGTTATAATTTTGCAGAAAAGGAGCTCTGAGGTAGGTCCAAGCATCACCTGAGTTTCAGGTTTGCCTTTTGAAAATGAATCCAGGAAAGCAGCTACCCAATAGCACCCTGACTCCTACATCTTTTAAATCTAATTTCCAGAGCTCCTGTTGTGGCTCAGTGGTTAACGAAGCCGACTAATATCTCTGAGGTCTCGGGTTCGATCCCTGGCCTTGCTCAGTGGGTTAAGGATCCAGCGTTGCCGCGAGTTGTGGTGTAGGTCGCAGACGCGGCTCGGATCCTGCGTTGCTGTGGCTCTGGTGTAGGCTGGCAGCTACAGTTCCGATTAGACCCCTAGCTCGGGAACCTCCATATGCCGCGGGAGTGGTCCAAGAAATGGGGAAAAAAAAAAAAAGTAAAGCGGCGTCACTTGGCAGAACCCTAGAATGACTCCCCTACTGCAGAGCCTCCTGAGCCCCACAAGAGCAGCACCCAGAAGCTGGAGGGTCCCTCCTGGGCAGCAGGAAGGCTGCCAGGGGCCATGGAGAGGATCCTGACTTCTAACAAGACACCCAAGCATCTGGTAGAACTTGGAGACAGAACTATTGGATCTGGGAATTTTATTTGACTTACTTTATTTTTATTTTTGTCCTCATCTGCGACATATGGGAATTCCTGGGCCAGGAAGTAAATCCAAGGCACAGCTGCAACCTATGCCACAACTGCAGCAATGCGGATCCTTAAGCCACTGAGGCCAGCAAGGGATCAAACCTGAGGTGCTGCAGAGATAACGCCAGATCCTAAACCTACTGCAGCACAGTAGGAACTTCAGATTTGGGAATTTAGAGCAACCAGACACCAAGATGTCACAAAAACTGTTCAAGGGGAGTTCCCATTGTGGCTCAGCAGTAACGAACCCAACAAGTATCCATAAGGACACGAGTTTGATCCCTGGCCTTGCTCAGTGGGTTAAGGATCAGGCGCTGCCATGAGCTGTGGTGTAGGTTGCAGAAGCGGCTCAGATCTGGCATTGCTGTGGGGCTGTGATGTAGGCCGGCAGCTGCAGCTCAGATTCAACCCCTAGCCTGGGAACCTCCATTTGCCACAGGTGTGGCTTTAAAAAGACAAAACAGCAACAACATTGATGAAAATGTTCAAGGGGTCTTATTTTTCCCAAGTTACATGGGCCTAGGGAGAGGAGAGAGAAGGGGCACAAAAGACTCTCCCCTAACGTAAAAGTGTTGCTTTTCTCTTCATCTGACTAAAGATAATAATAACGTGCACTGTTCAGCAAAGCACATGTCTGATGGAGAAAGGGGAGCAGCGTATGGGCGGGCACCAAGGTGGGATCCATCCCACAGGCCTCCTGCTCACCATCACGTGGCCCAAGCACAAAGGGGCACAAGGGGCCGAATTCTGGGCCGATCCATACAGGTAAGCTTTCAGAGCAGGTAAGTAATGACTCAATTTCACCTCCTGTGACCTTCCCCGAAGTCAGGATGGAAACAGTGAAAAATGAACACCTTCACCCCAGCAAGCTCCAGCACCTCACGGTCAGCAGTATCAAGGGCTGCTGATACATCTAACAGAAACGCCACGGGGCCTGACTGGGACCACCAGTGGGAAAACCTATCCATCAGTGAAGCTAACACAGTCCAGTTCACGCTAAGACCTAAAACTGAGCATCAGGAAACGGTTCATGGTACAGTAATATACTAATGGATGCTACGGAACGTGTCTTTATGATTATACTGTCTCTTGGGCAGGTCAAGTTTGTGGTCTCAGTTTCCATATCTATAAAGTGAGGGCAGCTCAGTGACTTCAAAATGCTCCCTCAGAACTAAAATTCTTTTTTTCTTTCCTTTTTTTTTTTTTTTTTTTTTTTGTCTTCTGTCTTTTTTATTTGAGGGCTGCACCCATGGCATACGGAGGTTCCCAGGTTAGGGGTCCAATTGGAGCTGCAGCCGCTGGCCTATGCCACAGCCACAGCAATGCCAGATCTGAGCCGTGTCTGCAACCTACACCACAGCTCTCAGCAACACCGGATCCTTAACCCACTGAGTGAGGCCAGGGATCGAACCCGCAACCTCATGGTTCCTGATCGGATTCATTTCTGCTGCGCCATCTTGTGAACTCCAGAACTAAAATCCTTTACGTACGACTTCTGAAATTTCCATTTCTTTTAAGCTCTAGAGGTATAAGTGTGTACTCAAAGTCAGAATTAATCAAGTACTAAACAGAACTGAGCAATCCAGCACTGAGCGATTACTTCTGAAGCAAGATATGAAGACCGTTTCTTCCCCAGTAGAGACATTAACATTTTCCATCAATAATGTGCTGAGTTCTTTCCAACTGAAATTCAGCCACTAAACGGGAGGTTTAGTTCCTCCATCTGCACTGCTGCAGAAGAGGCACCTTCAGGGACATGCAAGGGTCCCTGCATCACAATCCATTGCTGACTATGCTGGGAGACTGGGTAGAAATCAGATCATTACCTAACTGTTCCCAACGAATTTCTGAACACTACAGGTTATCTGGTATCCTGGCCAGATCAGTCTACAAATCCAGTCCTTGGAAGAGTGTCAATCACTGCTTTCTCATGTGAATTGCAACTGTTGCCCAGTACAACTTCACTAACCTGGCCACAAGCCCAGTACAGAGAGGACACATCATCAACTTTTCCTGCAAAGAAGACAGTACATTTTTTGCCCCAGAGGAAATATAACTGTCCCCAGGCTATGCCTACAAGAAAGCAGATGGACTTGCCTTCTCCTGTGTTTTGCTCTGTTTTCTACCAGACCAGGTCCTCCAGTAATGAGAGAGTAGCCAAAAGAGATGAAAATAGTTACTCTTCACAAATACCTCAGTCCATGCAGGAGTTTCTATAAGACTGCTGGGGATTCAGCACAGGCTGATTGTTAGGAAGGATGGACTCTGCTGGAGGGGATTGTCCTGTGACCAATGTGGCCTCCTGCTCTTGCCTCTGTTTACTCCTCGAGCAGTGAGCAGCTCCTGGGTGTCTTAGGCACCATCCAGATGCTGGCTGAGGGCACTTCCCTCTCAAAGGCCACTCAAGAGGTACTCTGGCTCTCTGTTGGAAATAAAAACCACCACTCCATTCCACTTTCCACCCACCAGGTAGACAACAATGCAGATGTTCAATGTGTCACACTAGCAAAGGTTTGGGAGAAAGTGGTACTCTCCTGCACTGCTGGCCAAGAATGTAAACTGGTGCACCCAGGCTTGCAGGGTAAATTGGCAATATTTAACACAATCCAAAATGCAGGCTTTCTTTGAAATGTCCCTGCTTAGCATCCAAAAAACATCTGCACATGTGTACAAGGAGACTGAAGCATTTGTTTAAAACAACATGATTGTCAATTTAAAAAAAGGAAATTAACCAATAAACTATGATCCATCCAAACTCTGGAATAATATGTGCCAGTTAAAATGAATAAAGAGGATCTATAGGCACCAACATGAAAGGTCTCTAACTAAGACCAATTGTTGACTGAAGAAAGATTTGAAGAAAAATCTGTTCACTGTGATAACCCCACTTAGGTTAAAAAGGCAAGCAGACTATGTATTTTTACAGAAACACATATCCACATAGCAAAAAGTCTGAAATGACATATATTAACAGTTTAGCTTGGGAGTTCCCGTCATGGCTCAGCGGAAACGAATCTGACTAGCATCCATGAGAACGCAGGTTCGATCCCTGGCCTTGCTCAGTGGGTTAAGGATCTGGCGTTGCCTGGAGCTGTGGTGTAGGTCACAGATGTGGCTCGGATCCCACACTGCTATGGCTGTGGTGTAGGCCAGCAGCTACAGCTCCAATTCAACCCCAGCATGGGAACCTCCAAATGCCATGGGTGTGGCCTTAAAAAGACAAAAAATAACAAAAATTTTTAAATTTTTTTAAAAATTAAAGAGTTTAGCTCTTGAGGTAACTCTTAAATGAAATAAGTAAAGAGTAGGCCACAACAGAGTTTAGACGCCAAGATTATAACTTGTAGAAAAATATGCATGCATATTTTAAATATAAACCTTATCAGGCATTACAAAGAAAAAAACAGCAATGTTCTATACATTTAAGGAAAAATAGTTACTTAAACTGTACATTCAAAAACATGCTCTAAAAAAAGCACAGTTTTCCAAAGTTATTTTTGACTGTTCTCTTAAGTCTCTGACTTAAAGATATCTTTCTAGATGAATAAAATACAAAAGACAACTATAGCAAGTTTCATCTTGATGGAAGTATGAAATGGCTGACTGCAAACTAGTATGAAAGGAAAAAAACATTAACCAGACTGGAGTGATATTGTTCATATAAATCATTTTAAACTACTTTGATTTTTAAAAATGCTACTTTGTAAAAGATATAACTCAATAAAATCTGCACTGGATGTCATCATTACCCTCTATCTGTTACAATCCAGCAGGTCTTTA
This sequence comes from Phacochoerus africanus, assembly GCF_016906955.1. Taxonomy (NCBI): domain Eukaryota; kingdom Metazoa; phylum Chordata; class Mammalia; order Artiodactyla; family Suidae; genus Phacochoerus; species Phacochoerus africanus. The sequence continues at coordinate 222,991,963 of NC_062545.1, forward strand.
TCTCTCAGAGGCCTGGACAATCCCTTAAGTTAGTCATTTTTGGGTGTGTACTTTAAGGAACTAGATTTACTAAATAATTTTGTTAATAAGTAGTCACCCATCTTCCAAAGCAAACAACTGACAACCAGAATAAAATATACTATAATGTCTATGTTTGAAACACTATAAAATATCAATATTTTATGACACATAGCTTGCTATTGTAAGAGTATGATATTTTAACAGGGGCACAAATATAGTGTTTAGAATAAAGCCAAATTTAAAGCACCTCAATAACCAAGATGCTTGAATCAGGCTTGGCTCCATGTACACAAAAGAGCTGGTTACTTATAAAAGACTAAAAGACTGATTTGTGAGTCAGCGGACAAGAGAGTCTGTCCTTAAAATATGCCTGCCACCTAAGGACCAAAATATCTGAAATTCCACCATTAAAGATTCATTTTTTCAGAATAAACACTGATGTCCTTTTAAAATTCAAATACTCAGGAGCACTAGGACATAAAGTCAATATTATTTTACCATGTTATTTATCAAATTGCTTTTCTCAAAAGAGGCATGGGCAAGAGAAAAGTAGGCTACTAGCAGTAAAACAAAGTCCCAAGTGTGTATGTGCACTTATTGTAAGGACACTGGAGGAGAAATGACAAAAGCCCAATCCTACTGATCACTCAGTTGCTTTCCTGGAATTGGTCCTGCCTGGAACACTTTCAACTGAGACCTGTCTAGGAATCTGCAAGCTCAAACTCAATGGGGAACATTCAATTAAGCAGATCAGGGGGAGTTCCCACCGTGGCTAAGTGAGTTAAGAACCAGACATAGTGTCTGTGAGGACACTGTGCTGGTTTGATCCCTGCCCTCGCTCATTGGGTTAAGGATCCAGTATTGCCTATGGCTGCAGATGTGGCTCAGATCCAGTGTTGCTGTAGCTGTTGTGTAGACCTCAGCTGCAGCTCCAATTCGATCCCTATCCCAGGAACGTCCATGTGCCACAGGTGTGGCAATAAAAAGAAAAAAGAAAAAAAAATCATGCAATTCATGAAAAACCAGTTAAGAGTACCTACAATTATTAAGGACTAACCACGCGCCACATGAAATGCTGTGTAAGCCCTTTACATGTATTACTTCGCTTAATTCACGCCGAGACACTTAATGAAATGCATACTATCACCTCCAACTTACGGATGGAAAAACTAAGGTTCAGAAACAGGAAGACACCTGCCCAAGGTCATGTGGCACCAAGTGACACCTCAAGTCTGGGAGACACCAATCGCAATGCACTGAGCCATTATGCAATATACAAAGGAAAACAAAGTAATCTGAACACAAATCAGTGCTTACGCTCCCACAGCCAACCACATTCTCTCATACCTCTAAATTAATCTTTTCTTGAAATGGATATATTCTGGTTAAAAAAGTGAAAATAGTTCCTTTCCTAATGATGCTTCTTCTATCTTTCTCAACCAAAATAAATCTTCTCTAGAATGGGATACTTATTCCGTAAGCTGGAATCTGCTAGCAAATCTTCAACACATTATTTTCAACCAATCCTCCAGGCCCAGGTCCTGGTGGATGTTTCCAGATGAAGAGGAAGTCCATTTAGCAATCGACCACATGCCCCACTCTCCTACTGACTTTAGACTTTAAGGGAATAAAAAAACTCATATTACCCCAAATCATTCATGGAAAACAGAGTTGGGTAAACACATTGTCACGTATGAGTTCAAATGATAATCCTGGGAGTTCCCGTCATGGCACAGAGGAAACGAATCTGACTAGGAACCATGAGGTTGCTGGTTCGATCCCTGGCCCCTCTCAGTGGGTTAAGGATCCGGCGTTGCCGTGAGTAGTGGTGTAGATTGCAGATGTGTCTTTAAAGAAAAGGGCTTAGTGAATGAAGGACATTGTGGGGACTAGGCAGGGAGTTAAGATCATTTTGGGAATATTGTTCCATTTGGGAGTTAGTTCAACAGGAATGGGTGGACAGTTAAAGAGAGGTCTTTAGTGGCCTGGTGAGCAAAGGGTGGGCACCAGCGTCACTTTGGAAAGGAAAACGCTGCACCATCCAGGGCACACAGAGGATGAGTAGGGGTGAGGTCAGGATCCAGGGATTGTGTAAACAAAGAGCATTCTTAGGGGAGGGGAGTTCCCGTCGTGGTGCAGTGGTTAACGAATCTGACTAGGAACCATGAGGTTGCGGGTTCGGTCCCTGCCCTTGCTCAGTGGGTTAACGATCCGGCGTTGCCGTGAGCTGTGGTGTAGGTTGCAGACGCGGCTCGGATCCTGCGTTGCTGTGGCTCTGGCGTAGGCCGGTGGCTACAGCTCCGATTTGACCCCTAGCCTGGGAACCTCCATATGCCGCGGGAGCAGCCCAAAGAAATAGCAAAAAGACAAAAAAAAAAAAAAAAAAAAGAGCATTCTTAGGGGAGAAAACAGAGAAGGGATGAGTGGGGTATCAGTGGAACCCTGGAGGTAGCCCTAAAATGCTGTGGATGAGGCAGCTCAACCAGTGATGGGGAGAGTGGGTTAGAAGGCCCCAGAGGTGACAGTTCTGCCACCCCACACCTTGCAGATCAATGACTGCCTTCAACCCTAGTAACCTCAGATGGCTGCAGGACATTGTGAAGGTACTCAATGCCACTGAATCCTACACTTCAAAATGGTTAAAATGGGGGAGTTCCTGCTGTGGTTCAGCGGTTACAAACCTGACTAGTATCCATGAGGATATGGGTTCGATCCCAGGCCTTGCTCAGTGGGTTAAGGATCTGGCACTGCCGGGAGCTGTGGTGTAGGTCACAGACGCGGCTCGGATTCTACCTTGCTGTGGCTGTGGCGTAGGCTGGAATCTATAGCTCCAATTCGACCCCTAGCCTGGGAACTTCCGTATGCCACAGGTGTGGCCAAACAAATGTGGTTAAAATGGCCAGTTTTATGCTATGTGTGTTTAGAGTAAAGAAAAAGCATAATCAAAACAGCCCTGTCCATGGTTTTCTCTCAGCAACCAAAGTATAAAATACAAAAGTACCAGGCAGCACACACTTCCTTCATAAAGAAGCAGAACCCAGCAATCCCAAGAGAGAAATGCATGGTCCCCAAATTAGTTTTGCTTGAAAACTTCTTGGGCAAGAAACCGTGCTCTCTTTTCAGAGCTCAGTGCATGACTGGCACATTTTAAATAATGGCTGGAGACAATGCAGACACCCAGAGGTGGTCTAAAGACTACAAGAAAAGTTTCTCCAGCCTCGAAAATAACTTTGGGATAATATCCCTTACCTCACGGAGACACTACCTAACTATACACAGAATTGCCTCTCTGGTTTAACAGCAGCAAAGTACAATTCAGGGTTTAAAAATGAGCAAATCATTTCCCTCAGTTCCTTATCATTTGGTTTGATAAGTAAACAAAAAGTCATCCAATCTCAAAAGACCACTTGTAGTTCTGATTTACTCCAATGGGTCTGGAGGGGGTGTAATTTATTACAACCCACTTAGCGCTGTAACAACTGCTTTTCAAAAACCGACATTGATTCATGAAAATGAACATATGGACTCTCTTTGCAGCATAAACCCCAACAGCCTCAGGCAAGTGCTGAGAGAAATGTAGTACAAGCCTTCGCTGGACCAGTATGCGGAAGCAAGCAATTACCTCGGTATTTAACCCAACCCACTGCTCGTCAGAAAAGCGCTCAACACGGGAATCAGACTCAGACAAGCTGACAAGGAGCACAGCCACTTAACTGTCCCCTCCAGCAGTTACACTCTCTCAACCCAAGAGTGTGTCAAATTAAAACAACTACTCATTGACTTTTCGCTTCTGTAAACATTAAGGGGTGATTGACAACTCTGGGCTGCAGCCAGCCAGCCAGGCAGACATTCTCATCTGCTTTGCTTATCTGCTCTTAGCTCCGATAGCGCTGCCTTTGGAATAGTCCTATGGGATGTGAAAGGATTTCATGGCTTTGCCACTGGGGCTCATGGAAAGAGGGTTCTGCTAGCTCTCGTGGGTAAGCAGCTTTAAGCGGACCCTAAAACCGGAGAATTTAAAAAACTAACATTGGTCTCTATTAGAAAAACTCCAGACACTTCCGATCAGAAAAATGAAAAATCAGCCAATCTTTTACAGGTACTTCTACTCTCACAGCTCTCCCTACTATGATCCTGATTGTGGAAGGGTTCCCTTCCTTTGTCATCCTATTCCCCTTTATTTCAGAAGCGTAAGGAATGGAGAAAAGATACAGTTGAAACAGGAGGGAGAGACCAGTAAAGAGAAGTAAAAACAACCCTAGGAAATTTATTCACCCCAGAGATCCAGGTGGATCATCAATGGCCTACTGTAGGCTTGAGCTGTGGATCCAATATTCGATGCCCAGTGCTCTCTGACGATCACAGAAAAAAAGCCTCAGGCAACTGTCACACTTTGATTCTTCTGCCATTTCCCCTTTTGGCGCCAAGATTATTCAATGGAGAAAGAGCAGCCTTTTAAATCAATGATGTTGGAAAAAGTGGTTATACCATGCCAAAGAATGAAATTGGACCCTAATCTTATACCGCATATAAAAATTAACCCAAAGAGGATCAGAGCCCTAAATGTTACAGCTAAAACTATAAAACTCTTAGAAGGAAATACAGGAGAAAAAACTTCATGACACTGGATTTGGCAATGATTTCTTGGATGTGACCCAAAAGCATAGGCAACAGAAGAAAAAAGTATATGAATTGGAATTCAACAAAATTAAACATTTGTGCATTAAAGCACATGATGCGGAGTGAAAATGCAACCCAAAGAATGGGAAAAATATTTGCATATCCTATATCTGAAAAGGGATCTGTGCCACTTCACCCTCCTAGTTTTTTAAGGTAAAGCAATGGTTGGCAAGTACCTAAGACTCACAGGCTGCCCTATGGCCATAAGACAGGTTTTCCACCCTGGGCAGGTACTATCGTTCTTGGACTGAGACCCATCAGGTTCTAGTTTACTCACTTCTGTGTTTTATTTTTTATTTTCTTGTCTTTTTTGTCTTTTTAGGGCCGCACCCACAGCATATGGAGGTTCCCAGGCTAGGAGTCTAATTGGAGCTACAGCTGCTGGCCTACACCACAGCAACGCCAGATCCGAGCCACGTCTGCAACCTGCACCACCGCTCATGGCAACGCCGGATCCTTAACCCGCTGAGCAAGGCCAGGGATCGAACCGGCAACCTCATGGTTCCTAGTCGGATTCATTTCCGCTGTGCCACAACAGGAACTCCTGTTATTTCATATATATATAATATATATAATATACATATTATATATATTATATATATATTAAGTGCACATCACAGTTACACCCAAAGATAGAGTAATTTTATCAGCATTCAGTTAACCCACCTCAAAGAGATAGGCTACTTGAATAAGGGCTGTTGTTCCCACAAAAGACTTTTAAAGTGGTGTCTGTTGAGCTTTCGATACTCCAGTCACTCCTTTGTTTCAGGCTTAAGCACTGTGCTGCCCCAACCTGTTGCTCTAAAAGTCCACAACCAGAGTTCCTGTAGTGGCTCAGTGGTTAATGAATCCAACTAGGAACCATGAGGTTGCGGGTTCAATCCCTGGCCTTGCTCAGTGGGTTAAGGATCTGATGTTGCTGTGGCTGTGGTGTAGGCCAGTGGCTACAGCTCTGATTAGACCCCTAGCCTGGGAACCTCCATATGTCACGGGTGTGACCCTAGAAAAAGACAAAAAATAATAATAAAATTAAAGTCCAAAACCAATTAGCTTCACCTGCCTGACCAGTGCCGTCCCACATAAACAAGGGTGGAAATGTTTTATTTTTTCTCCCCAGTGTGGTGGCACCTAAGCATGTGACATGTGCCCAGGGTGACAGAGGAACTGGACTTACCATTTTAATTCATTTCAATTTAAATAGCCCTAGGTGCTCAGGAGCTCCTGTACTAGATGGTACAGGCCTAAGACACCACGAGGGTTTCAATGGTGTGTGACAGCCTGACAGGATTGTGTCCTAGAGGGACATGGAGTTATGGAAAGAAGCCCATCCAGTTCCACTCCCAGCTGTGCCCTCCCCTCTCTAGTCAGCAGTTCCCTCTCCCCTCAAACAGGGTCAGTGGTTTTTCTCTACCTACCTAAGGTATCTGGACCACCTCCCTCTTCCTGGCACAGAGCTCCTAAAATCCTTGGAATTCCCTGACTGGGAAGGGTGATGGGAGCCTCTTTATTCTAATGAGGTGACTCCTAGTGAGTTAGCTGGTTTCAGGATGGGGGATGAGCCCTGGAAAGATCCAGCCCTGAGCAAAAGCTGGGAACTTCTAGGCCTACCCCCACCTCCAGGGAGGGGAGAGGGGGCTGCACAGTGAGCTAATCAGCACTGGCCAATGATTTATTCAGCCATACAGAGTAATGAGACCTCCATAAAACCCCTTAACGCCTGGGATTCGCAGAGCTTCCAGGCTGGTGAGGACATGGAGGGCTGGGAGGGCAGTGTCCCCGAAGATGGCTTGGAAGCTCTCCACCCCTCCCTGTTCCTTGCCTTAAGCATCCCTTCCATCTGGCTATTCCTAGGTTATATTCTTTATAATAAACACATAATAGTAATAAATAAAGAGCTTTCCTGAGTTCTGTGTCATTCTAGTGAATTTTTAGACCTGAGCAAAGGTTGTAGGAACCCCCAAGATTCTAATGGGCCAGGCAAAAATGAGGGTACACTGAGGACCCCATTTAGAGCTGGCATCTGACATGGGGGCGGTCTTCTGAGACTGAGTGAGGCTTCAGCCCATGGGGCCTGGGCTAACTTCACAGAGTCAGTATTAGAATTGAACTGAATTATAGGACACTCAGGGTCAGAACTGGCTGGTGTCAGAAGGATAAAACCACTTAGTACCTAGTAAGATGGTTGTAGGGATTAAACAAGATGACGTATGTCAAACTGTTTCAAAAAATGTTTCATAAAGAGTATTTTTCCTATTTGGTTGATCTGTAAGAGACCTTAGCTAGCTCAAGAACATTAAGCACACAGTTTACCATGAAATAACCTTTGCTCTGATTCACAGTGACATCTGGAAACAAGGCATTGCTTTCTTGTTCAGTTCTAACTAGGAAGGAAGGCCCTAATTCTTACCTGCCACATTTACCGGGGAAAGTGTGCAACAGTACACTGGGGTTTAATTGTTTAGGGTTATACAGAGCACTTCAAGGGCAAAATGGTGAGGAATCAGAAATTCTTTCCTGAAATTCAGAGAGGGAGAGGGAAAAGAATAAACTAAATTGGGGGCGGGGGTGCATACAAGATGAGAAAAAGAAAAGCAACAATCTGGAAAAGAAGTGTTCCAGGTGAATGGGGTGTGCCTGATGGTGGAGGTTTCCATTTCTAACACTGTGCTTTGAGGATCCTGCCTGCAGATGAGGAACTGCCTCCGGCTGGCTCAGCATGTCAGAGAGCTTGCGGGGTCAGAAGTTCCCAGGCCAGGGGACGAATCAGAGTGACAGGTGCCGGGCAGCAAATGTCAGACATTCAGCAGCTGGACCAGGCAAGATCCTCTGGGGCTATGTGACAGCAGCATGTACTGGGTGGGTTAAGAAACAGTTCTGGGAGTTCCCATCGTGGCGCAGTGGTTAACGACACATTCTAGACACACTGGCTGGCCCAGCCTCAGCACCCTTGTCCAACTGCCCAAGACCCTCAGCAAGAAGAGGAGACATTTGGAGACATTAAACCTTTCAATATATTAGAGACTAAACTGCGTTGTGCCCTATCCCACCCTTAAACTAGTACATTGAAGCCTTGGGCGCCAGTGTGACTGTAAAGACAGTGCCTTCCGGGAGATGAATGAGGTTAAATGAGGTCTTGGGGAAGTTCCTGCTGTGGCGCAGAGGTAACAAATCTGACTAGTACCCATGAGGATGAGGGTTTGATCCCTGGCCTTGCTCAGTGGGTTAAGGATCCAACACTGCGGTGAGCTGTAGTGTAGGTCACAGACGCAGCTCAGATCTGGCATTACCGTGGCTGTGATGTACGCTGACAGCTGTGGATCCAATTCGACCCCTAGCCTGGGAACCTCCATATGCCATGGGTGCTGCCTTAATAAGTAAGTAAGTAAATAAATAAATAAATGAATGAGGGCTTGGGGGTAGGGTCTTCACCTGGTAGGACCAGTGTTCTTAGAAGAGGAAGAGAAATCAGAGCTCGGTCTCCTTTTCTCTCTGCATAAAAAGAGGATGGGATCTCCCCAGAAACCAACTCTTATGACACCTTGATCTCAGACTTCTAAATTCCAGAACTGTTTCTTTTTTTTTTTTGCTATTTCTTTGGGCCACTCCCGTGGCATATGGAGGTTCCCAGGCTAGGGGTCCAATCGGAGCTGTAGCCACTGGCCTACGCCAGAGCCACAGCAACGCGGGATCCGAGCCGCTTCTGCAACCTACACCACAGCTCACGGCAACGCCGGACCGTTAACCCACTGAGCAAGGGCAGGGACCGAACCCGCAACCTCATGGTTCCTAGTTGGATTCGTTAACCACTGTGCCACGATGGGAACTCCCAGAACTGTTTCTTAACCCACCCAGTACATGCTGCTGTCACATAGCCCCGGCATACGAATATAAATAACATTAGCATGAAACAGGAAACTCACACAACCTGGCTTGCTGCATGTGAGGAGCCTGGGCACCCCGTCTGTGGGCATCATATCATTTCATACAGTAGGTTCCACTCACATTGAGTTGAAAGAGGTGGAGATTTAATAAAATGACATAAAACACATATGGCACCTTGAGAACCTTGCGGTGTAACAGTTTTACTGGGCCCAGCAATAGTTTCTGAACTCAGAACAAACCCAGCCTTTCCATATAGTGGAATATTATTTGATCATAAAAAAGAATGAAGCATTATTACATGTTTTCATTTAAATGAATTTTGAAAACATGCTAAATGAAATAAGCCAGATGTGAAAGGTCACATACTATATGATTTCATTCATATGAAATGTTCAGAAATATGCAATTCCAGAGACAGAAAGTAGGACATTGTTTCCAGGGGCTGAGAAGAAGGTGGAAATGAAGAGTGACTGATATGGGGATTCTTTAGGGATGATGGGAATATTCTGGAATTAGTGATAATGGTTGCACAACTTTGTCAAGATATTAAGACCACTGAACTGTATACTTTAAAGCAGTGAATTTTTTTTAGTATGTGAATTATATATCAATAAATCCATTGTGAACAAACTAATAAATAAACCAAGCCCATCCCACCTCTACAGCCATATAAGTGACAAAGGGAAAGCATGCTTGGTAAGGTCTGTGGTTTTCAAACATTTATCCACAGAATTTGGTTCTGCTCCTGGCTTCTCTAACTGAAGAAGGAAACTCTCTTTTTAGGTTTATGGTGAAGACTTCAACCAAGTCTGGACTGACAGCAAGACAGCGGGGCACGTGGATACCCCCTTGCACACCCCACAGAGGCTTAGCAGCAAGGTTGTCCTTCTACAAATAGGAAGGGAAGGGCCAGGGTCCCTAAGATCTGCTGACATTTAGGGATCACTGCATCATGTTCTCTGCCATGGTTTGCCTCCTGGGCATCCACTAGGGCCACAGACACATAAGTGGCACTCAGTGAATTTATTACTTGTTTATTGACTGAGCCATCAGTTTATAGCCTGGTGGGGGGTGGGGAGCCTTCAGGAAAGAGATAGAGGAGCTGGTCTTGCCAAGAGCTTCAAGAGTCACTGTAATGCTAGAAGAGCTAAAGGGGACAACTGGACCAAAGGCACGAAAACTATCTATTCCCATTTCAAGTCTGAGCAGCAGTGGGTTCATTTTATTTGCTGTTATATTAATGGAACTAACTTATAAAATATGATAAAAGAAATGTCTGGACCTACGGATTACCTAAACAGAGGACAAAACAAGTGTTAAAGTGTGCATGGAGAAACTGTAACCCAAAAATTTTTCATGGAGAAACCCCATGAATAGCTTCAACCAAGACAGGAAACCATTTCAAGCATGATCAGCACTGTCTATTGTGCCTGTTTTTGTAAAGATATAAATGAACTCTTAAACTCCTGAATATACTAAGTATTATTCTCCTCTGTCCCCTGTTCATTTCTGTTTCTACTCTGGGTCCAAAAGTAGTCAATTAGAGAGGACCTGGATAAAGCCCAAGGTTGCTAGGTTTAGCCAGTAAAAACACAAGATTCTGAATGAAATTTAAATTTCAGAAATAATAAATACTTTTTAGCATAATAAAATGTTGTAGACATGCCGATTAAACATTAAAATAACATTTGTAAAAACAACCACAAAAAAAGGAGTTTCCTTGTGGTTCAGTGGGTTAAGGATTTGGTCACTGCTATGGTGCAGGTTCAATCTCTGGCCTATGAAGTTTCACATGCCCAAGGTGTGGCTAAAAAATTTAAAAATGAATAGAATAAAATAGAACAGAACAGAACAGAACTAAGTTTTGGTTTATCTGACGTTTAACTGGCCATCCCATGTTCCACCTGACAACCCTAAGTAAGTCACTGTGTTGGGCTGACCTGTGGCTATTCTCTCCCTCCTCAGGCATGACAGCCAACAGAAGCCTTCTGGCCCCTGTTCCACCCCTGGAGGCCAGCACCACACACCTGCAACAGTGTCCAGTGCTGCTTCGGGAAGCTCAAGATACGGCACTGTTAATCAATCTCCAGGAAGAAGACACTGCAACTCAGAGGAAACAGCCAGGGAAAGGAGCAGAGGGCACTGGTGGAAGGACTGCATTCACCTCTGCAACTCAGGTGGGGGGACCCCGCCCTAGACTTGTTGTAAATGGGGGAGAGGCCCTGGATTCCATGCAGTGCCAGACATCTGAAGACCACAAAATGGTTCTCTTAACAACCCAGCAACACAGAAAAGAGGATTTTAAAATATGTGCATTAAGAAGATGATCATGGGATGGCAGGGCCTGCTGTTATTTCTGAATATTATTTTTTTATGGAGCTCATTTTTAATATCGGCGCTTTTAGGGTGAATGTAAATAAACCTGACCATGCAATAAATTCAGGGTGCTCTTTTATTTTGCAGATTTAAGCTAAAACACCATCAATCTTCTCTTGGAAGCAGCATCTTTCAAGATAACAGAGGCAGCACTAGGATTTTGATACCCACTAAAAAAATAATAAATAAGCAACTTACTTCTGGGCCCTCCCCAAGCACATGTGCTCAGTGTGACAGGCCAGGTGCCTGAGAGCAGGTGGGGACAGTCTGTGGGGTTTCTTCTTTTTGCCCTCCTGCCAAGGGATCATTCCAGGGTACCACAATAATCCCGAGAGAGGGACCCTTTTTTTGTAAGAAAGAATGGTAAACATGACTGCTTTACACACAGCAAACTCAAAGCCACTTCTATGATGAAATAACCACCTACCCTAGTTTCCCCCAAAGATCCTATTGATGCCAATTTCAATGAACAACACTTGGAAGGAACATAATCGCCGGTCACATTCTTTACAGCAGCAGCCCAGTGGGAACTTGACCCCAGCATATACTGCATACCCGTGTATATGGGCAAGATGGGAAGTATATGCCTATATATAAATATAAATACATATAAAGCTAACTTTCAGCGTTCGGAAAACAAAAGCTATCCCCATATAACAGCCAAATTCTGACATAACTCAATTTGGACACCTCATCTGGTGTGCACTGCACTCATTCGCAGTGTAAACCCCGCTGCGCCGGGCAATGATATACTGTAATGTCACATCGCAATCTGGATTTACTATAAAGGGCCGCTGACGAGCTTCAGAGCAGTAAACACTGCAGCGAGGTGTATTTCACACTGAGCTGGTTTTTATGAAGAACACTTCACCGCCCAGGCACGGCACCTGGATGATGAATGGTGAAAGATGCATGACAAGCTTCATCATTGTTTGTAAATCTTAACTGTTCCTGCTCACTAACTCTGGAGGCAATTTTCAAAGACAGCAGCCGACAGAAGGACAGCACAGCTTTCCTGAAGGTTATTCAAGTTGTACTTGGCCTGGGCCGGGCCTCCGAGGAGCCAAGAAGGGAACATAAACTCCGGAGTTACTCCTCGCTGGGCCGCGAGCAATTGCTGAGGACCCCTGGATTCAAGTCAGAACTGAGCAAGGAAATCTCACATGTGATGATGCTAGATGCTTTGCCCAGGGCAGCTACTGTCCATTTAAGTTCATGCCCATGTGAGTGCTGCCTCTTCAGGATTTTTAAAGACAAGTGGTTGCCAAATGAGTAGGAGAATCAGCAAACTTGGATGACGTGTGATGTGATAACAATGGGTGACGTTCCCTGCATTGAGCCTCATGTCACACTCGACTCCCATCAAGAGAACGTGAGCCTCCAAAACACAGGCCAGCAGTGTCTAGTCACTATGTTCAACCTGGTTGTGTCGGGGCATTTCAAAGTTCCTAAAAGTGTGCTTTCCAGAGCTTTCTTCCCTCTATGCCCTGATCCTGACTGCAATCTTTAGCCTGCAGGAAAACCCCAGCAAAGGTGTTTAAAGAATGAGTTAAAGATGTAAAAGAGGAGTTCCCGTCGTGGCGCAGTGGTTAACGAATCCGACTAGGAACCATGAGCTTGCGGGTTCGGTCCCTGCCCTTGCTCAGTGGGTTAATGATCCGGCGTTGCCGTGAGCTGTGGTGTAGGTTGCAGAAGCGGCTCGGATCCCGCGTTGCTGTGGCTCTGGCGTAGGCCAGTGGCTGCAGCTCTGATTGGACCCCTAGCCTGGGAACCTCCATATGCCGCGGGAGCGGCCCAAGAAATAGCAACAACAACAACAAAAGAAAAAAAAGAAAGATGTAAAAGAAACCTCATGATAAGCCACTGACAGACCAGGCTGAATGTAAGATACTGTCTCTCTCAAAAATTATCCAGGGAAAATCAACAGGCCTTTCATTCTAATATTAAAATAATAACCATGCACACAGAGGGGGGAAAAAAACTATTTTAAAAAGTGGTTCTGGGAGTTCCTGACATGGCGCAGATGAATCCAAGTAGGAACCAAGAGGTTGCAGGTTCGATCCCTGGCCTTGCTCAGTGGGTTAAGGATCCGGCATTGCTATGATCTACAGTGTAGGCCACAGACACGGCTTGGATCTGGCGTTGCTGTGGCTGTGGCCGGCAGCTATAGCTCCAATTAGACCCCTAGCCTGGGAATCTCCATATGCCATAGGTGCAGCCCTAAAAAGACAAAGACAAAAAAAAAAAAAAAAGTGGTTCTATTTTGGAGTTCCCATCATGGTTCAGTGGTTAACAAATCCGACTAGCATCCATAAGGATACGGGTTCCATCTCTGGCCTTGCTCAGTGGGTTAAAGATCCAGCATTGCCATGAGCTGTGGTGTACGTCGCAGATGTGGCTTGTATCTGCTGTTGTTGTGGCTGTGGCTGTGGCTTGCAGCTACAGCTCCGATTTGACCCCTAGCCTGGGAACAGCCATATGCCACAGGTATGGCCCTAAAAAGCGGAAAAAAAAAAAAAGTGGTTCTGTTTCTATCTGCACTTGTTATTTCGAAGCTGATAACTAGTTATGTAATTTTGCAATGTCTTCCTTTATCAAATACTCTATTACTCGCACTTTACTCCCTCCTGTTATATAAAAATAAAGTGCAAATATCTTCACAAAATTAAACAGGGACTTTACCATGTTAATCAAGTCATAAAGGTGTTTTAAAGTTTACATTTAGCTTTGAGAACAGTAATGTAAATACCACATCTGATACCCTGTGGATTTTTTAAGGCTGCACTTGAGGCTTTTTGACCAGCTAAGTCACCACTGTGTTCTCAGTTTTTCTACCTGCCATGTGCAAATGACGACCCTCTTCTCTCCTTCACAGGCACTGCCTCCATATTCCAGTGGCTTCATCTGCAACATGGGGGTGCATTCCCCAGCATGCACAGAGCGTGGTCTGACAGACAGTGTGAGCATTACCTAAGTGTGAGAAAAGGAAAAGGAAAGAGAGGGAAGAAGAAACCATAGGATTTACCAGCAGAAAGAAGTAGTTCAGAGACCAGAGCACCTATGCTAGCTCCTCTTCTTCAACACTAGAAACAGACTCAGAGATGTCACAGCATTCTACCTGCAACTCTGCCTAGGCTCTTTTGGCAGGAACACAGATGGAGCCTCTCTTGACATCTCTTGCAGGGCCGTGTTACTGATCAAAAAATAGTCATATACAAAGATTTACATCTTTAATACTCAACTTTTCCAAAAGGAAGGTTCTACCTGATATAAATCCAAGATCTGCTGCAGCCTAGGGGTTGCACCCCATGTTTTTCCATGTCTGATTTATTTTACCAAGAGCTTTATCAGAATGCCTAACCCTGGGCCAAGGAGGCACCAGCAGAAAGAATCCAGAGGTCAGTTCCTTATTCACACAAGAAACCATGAGCCAACCCAGGAGTCCTGTGAAGACTCAGCACCAGGCGGGGCACCTGGAGGAGCACAGAGATGAGTCAGTGAGGTGCCTGCCCCCTGGTTGTGAGAACACACCCTGGTCATTCTTGCTCACCTGCTGCAGGGAGTGAACTTCCTCATTCCCGGAGGGAGTCCAACTTCCCTCAGAGAGAGCCCTGGGAAGCGCCTGCTATTTCTAGACTCATGGTGCCCTTCTAAAAAGGCAGCATTTTACACAGGGGACAGACATGTTAAAGGCCCATTAGCTCTTTCTTTTCATAGAGGGAGAAAAAGAAGTTTGAAGAAAAGACAGAAACCTGTGTGTCCTCATCCAACAGCATTTCAGCTTGCCTTCTATACTATTCTTCAGGTAAAAAGGGACGTGCTGGTATCCTTATATGGTCCTCTTCCGTGGTTGTTTCTTTTGAAACATATCATATGTGTGATACATTAAAAATAAGTCTTCAAAGCTGCCAATTCCAAATCTTTATTATAGGTTTAAAATGAGTATGCTGCATATTCCTAACTCAGCAGACCAGAATGCCTAGCCCGTTTGGAGAATCACAATACACCTACGGTTAATTTCAAGTAGGGGTCCTATAATTGTGATCACTTTCACCTGTAGGGCCCAACTTGCTGAAATAGAAATAAGACATGGAGACGGGTCTTATGTGAGATTAAGGGAGTTGATAGCTTCTGCCAGGCTTTTCATAATTTTTTTGTGATCCATATATAAAATAGATAACTGCTGTTACCATCTTTTTCAACCTTCCCCATGAGGGATCTGAAGCTCAGAGGAGATTAAATGAGCATCTCACAGTCCAGTCCAGAGGTGGGGATCTCAGCCAGACCTCCCCTCCTGGAGGGGGGGAGGGCCGGAGAATCCATTCCCTTGCAGGCACCAGCCTCCATAGTCACTGCCACTGAATGCTCCACCTACTTCTCTGTTCAAAGTTAAAACTGAGAATAAAAAGGTCACATAAGGAAAACAGGTTCACCAGCCAAGTGTTCTTTGAAATTTAGCGAATGAAAAGTCATTTCCTAAACTGTCAAAGCTTAAGCTCAACATTTTCTAAATGTTGCATAAAACACATTCAGCTTTCTTTAAAAAGCAGGGTATGAAAAGGGTCAATGTGCTTCTCCCCTCCAGCCTTGCCATACAGTTCAGAGCAGAACATACCCAGTAAGAGCAGCCCCCAGACTCCTTGGCCTGCTCCCCCTCTTGTCTGAGAAATGCCTAGCTTGAAACATTTCCAGAACAGCTTTCTTCCTGACAAGAAGAACTCCCTGAAACATCAACACAGCCGTGCAGAAAGGAGCGGTGGGGGCAAGAAGAGTGTCCTGCCGCTTTAGTTCAGGTCGGATTTGCAGAGCTTGTTTACACGATTTCATCCTCTCAACACCTGCATGGGTTTGATAAGCCCGCCTCCTCCCCCTCCTCTAACAGGTGAGGAGACCCAGGCTCTCAGAGAAGAGTCGGGTACTCCCATGGTTATAGCTGGTCAGTCATGGCTCCATCCAGATGCTAAGCTGCTCATGACAGGTACCACATCACTTCACCTAAAAGGCAGCTTTGGTGTCCTGGATCGTGAGAGAGATCTGAGGGTGCTTTCAGTGGGCAGCCCCACCTTGCTGTTCTCACTTACAAAACTGGCAGGTTCAGCCTGATCATTTTTGCTAAAATCCAACTCTAATGCACAGCAGTAAGCAAGTCCATGCTGGGCAGTAAAAGCTCAACCATTTTGAATTTAGTCATGACAACTCTGGGGAAAGTAGCATATGCCATCAGTGAAATCAGGCACCTCTAGAGTCAGTAACCTACAAAATTGCCAACACTGAATGAATTCAGAAAATCGTATTTGAGAACAGAGAGGTCTCTGCAAGCTGCCCAGATACTACAGGAGGAACATAAGGTCTTCAACTACGACAGGCCCTCTGCTGATGCTGGTCATCTGGCCTCTGAGTAAAACATAAAAGCAATGCATCCGCTGGCATCCTATGTGTGTTAAATGACTAACAATGAATAGCTCCTGATATTCAATCAGCACCTCACATGAGTGTTTTGTCGCCTAGAAAGAGCAGAGATTGAAATGTAAAGGAAGGATGAGCTGGCACCAAAGCCAGTAGAAGCCAAAGAATCAGAAGAAACAGGATACACTATT
The DNA here is from genome assembly GCF_016906955.1 of Phacochoerus africanus. Taxonomy (NCBI): domain Eukaryota; kingdom Metazoa; phylum Chordata; class Mammalia; order Artiodactyla; family Suidae; genus Phacochoerus; species Phacochoerus africanus. The sequence goes on from NC_062545.1 coordinate 223,008,519, forward strand.
TCTAACTTTCTAAATTTAGATGACAAAATAAATAGATAAAAAGATCTAAGTAGTTACATCTGTACCACTATAAATCCAAACCTCTTTGTGAGTGCCAGCCAGCTCCACATACTCTAAGAACTTATTCTCAAGAATTCAAAATGTAGGAGTTCCCATTGTGGCTCAGCGGTAACAAAGCCAACTAGTATCCATGAAGATGCAGGTTCGATCCCCGGCTTTGTTCAGTGGGTTAAGGATCCGGCATCACCATGAGCTGCAATGTAGGTTACAGACCCAGCTTGGATCTGGGGTTGCTGTAGCTGTGGTGTAGGCTGGCAACTGTAGCTCCAATTCCACCCCGGCCTGGGAACTTCCACATCCCGAAGGTGTGGCCCTAAAAAGACAAAAAAAAAAAAAAAAAAGAAAGAAAGAAAGAAAACACACACACAAGAATTCAACATGTAGAGAAAAATGCCTAGTTATAGATATGAAATGCCACCTACCTGTAGACATGTGTGCACCTGTTAACACAAAAGTATTGCTATGGAATCTGCCTTTTCACCCACGTTTAGAAAACATTATTGCCAGAATGTTCCTACCACCACTTCCTGAAGAGCTCGCATCTGTTACTGTATCTGTTACTATGAAGTGGCCACACTCATACCTTAGCCAACCCTCCACCTGGGCAATGTGGGTCACTGTGTATCAAACTATCTGCAAGGAGGAACCTGTTTTAATTTTTTTCGGTATCCAATCCACAGCAGTTGATGCTTTTATAAAATGCAAAAAAAAAAAAAAGGAATTACTAGAATCATAATCCAAAAAATAGCAAATAATAAGTGTTGGCTAGAGAAATTGGAGCCCTCATCCATTGTGGTGGGAATGTAGAATGGTACAGCCACTATGGCTAATGGTTTGGAGGCTCCTCAAAAAGTTAAACACAGAATTACCGTATGACCCAGCAATTCCACTCCTACGTATATACTGAGAAGAACTAAAAACATGTATTTAAACAAAGACTTGTACATGAATATTAACAGCAGAGCCACTAACAACAGCCAGAAAAAAAAGTGGAAACAACCTAAATGTCCATCAGCTGATGAACAGATAAAGAAAATATCCATACATGCAGTCTTACTAGTCCCTAAAAAGAAATGAAGTACTGACACGATACAACTTGTATAAATCTTGAAAATATTACACTAAGTGAAAGAAGGCAGTCCAAAAGGCTGCATATTATATAATTCTGTTTAATTCTGTTTACACAAAACTCCCAGAAGAGGCAAACTGTTGAAACAAGAAAGCAGATTAGTGGCTACCAGGGGCTGGTGGAAGAGGAGGGAGAATGACAGCTTAATGGTATGGGATTCCCCTGCGGGGTAGTGGAAATGACAGAGGAACTGTTCAACATTGTCTATCTACCAAATGCCACTGGGTTGTACACTTAACATGGTCAATGGTTAGTTTTATGTTAGGTGTATTTTACTTCAATATAAAAATGACTCACTGGAAAAGTAAATGACAAAAACTACAATTTTTTTTATTGGTTTGAAAGACATAAAATTGCTCTGTCAAGCTGCTATAAAGTTTTTGTTTTCTCTTTTTTTCTTTCTTTCTACAGCCGCACCCACAGCATACGGAGGTTCCCAGGCTAGGGGTCAAATAGGAGCTGCAGCTGCTGGCCTACACCACAGCCACAGCAACACCAGATCCAACCCACATCCATGACCTACATCACAGCTTCCAGCAACGCCGGATCCTCAACCAACTGAGCCAGGCCAGGGATTGAATCCTCATCCTCATTGAGACTCTATTGGGTCCTCAACCCGCTGAGCCACAATGGGAACTCCTTTGTTTCCTCTTAATTCCTTTACTTAGCTCCCCTTAGGCCAGTGACAAAGTGTGCACAACCTATCGGGACCACTGCCCTCTGAGGGGGGCCCTTGGGGATCCCACCGCATCTCTGTCACTCAGAGACACTGTATCCTTCAGGACAATTGCACCTCCATGCACACCTAGCCTTTTGGGTCACTCCCATCAGCACACAAACCTATCATAATATTCCTCTTCTTTAAAACAGAGGCAAGGAGCTTCCTTGAACTCACCTCCCTGTGCATGCACTGCCCTGTTTCACTACTCCCCTTACAGCAAGCCTCCTTGATGAGCTGTCCACATGTTCTGCCCCTTGCTTCTCTCCCATGTGCTCCTGAATGCATGGCCAGACTTTGGTCCCCACTTCCCCACTACGTGGCCACCCATCATTTCCACCCTGCAACTGGTCGATTCCAGTCCTCAACTTGTTTGACTGCTTAGCATTACTTGGCTCTGTTCACTGAAGTGCTTTCTTCACTGGCTCCCAAGATATCCTTCACCCTCAGTTTTCCTCCTACTTCATGGGGGCTCCTTATTTCTCTCCTCTTTGCTGGTCCTCCTCATCTGCCAAACCTATCAACATTGGACGGCCCCAGAGGGCAATGGTTGGTCCTTTATGATTCACCCACTTCTCCAGGTGATTCCAATACTTCCAAAAACATCTGTGCATGGAACTCTCAGGTTTATTTCCAGCAGGGATATCTCCCCTCAACCTCAGCCTTCAGACCAACCCCCACCTGACATGCCCTCAGATGACTCACGTACATTTCACACTTAACATGTGCACAATTAGACTCCTGACTCCTGCATACCTGTTTTTCCCATAGTCTTCTTTACCTGGATAAATGGAAACTCCAAGTTCCTACTTGATCAGAGCAAACATTATGAAGTCATTCTTCACTCTTCCCTTTCTGTCACATCCCAAATTCATCACCAAACCTTACTGGTTCTATCTTCAAAACGTATCTAGAATTCAACCACTTGTCATCAGTCCCCCACTCCCACTGCAACTAAGCCACTGTCATCTTTTGCTAGAGTTACTACAACAGCCTTCTCACTGGTCTCCCAGCTTCCACCGTGCACCCCTACAAGCTATTCTTTTTTTTTTTTTTTGTCTTTTCAGGGTGGCACCTGCATGTGGAGGTTCCCAGGTTATGGGTGGAACCGGAGCTGGAGCTGCTGGCCACAGCCACAGCCACAGCCAAGCAGGATCTGAGCCACGTCTTCGACCTACACAAAAGCTCACGGCAATGCCGGATCCTTGACCCACTGGGCATCCTCATGGATGCTCATCAGATTCATTTCCACTGAGCCATGATGGGAATTCCCCTACAGTCTATTCTTAAACAGAGGCCAGAATGGTCTTTAAAAACCACAAAGCAGACGTGTCAGCACATTGGTGAGATCCCTCCAATGACTTCCCAGCTACATGAGATAAGAACCAAAGTGCCCGTAACAGCTAACAAAGTCTTACATGTCCATGCCCCACCATCTCTATGTCCTGACTCTTTCCAGGACACAGAAAGAAGAGAGAATGGCTGCTAGCCTTTTTATAAAGAAAAACATCCCTGCATTCTATTTTCATGCTGCAACACCAAAGGAAAACTTTGAACTTGGACTCACTTCTTTGGCTGGTAAAGAGAAATGTAAGCTTTAAAGATACTGAACAAAAATGCACTTAACAGACAAATTTATACTTAAGACTTTAAAGAAAATATTAAACCTACTGAAAAAACTTTTTCACATTACTCAGAAGTCCCCACTTAGAGTAACTGATACACTATTAACAAATCATAATTTATTTACTAATGCAACCAACTAAAGGACCTCAACTCAACCTTGATAGAATCTGACAAATGTAACTGGTCAGCCAGCCTTACCATTTCTCACAAATGCCTCCATTCCTATCACTGCATCCTGCCACGAGCCCCAGCCCCATTAACCAGAGAGCCTAACTGGTCCCCAATTGTGCTCATGCTGATGATAAAACTAAAGCTCCAATGCCCCAGGAGATGATCCTAGGGTGCCCCTCAAACCCATAAAAGCTTCTTCTCTTTTCCCAACCCTTCCTACCTGCTCTGTAAAAATGTCATGCAATGGAGAAGCCCAAGATAACATATAATTGGAAGTCATAAAGCTGCATTTCTTTAAAAAATAAGCTCAGATATGGCTTTCCTATTAATTCATGTGATCATTCTCCACGGCAATTCCAAGGTAGATATGACAGAGATTTTACTGTACTTCTTCCTAGCTAACTCCCTCGTATCGGGAATCAGCCCCTCCTGATACACTGTCAGCGAATTAGAGGGGCACCAGAAGCTAAGCCTCTGTCCTCATCACACCACACTTTCAAACACACACACGCAGCACCAGCAAAATTTTAGGAAATTCTGGGGGTTATTTACCCAGACTCTCGCTATGAACACTGGGGCAGCTGGTCTTTTCTTTCATGGACTGTAACCTCTCTCCTTCCGAGTCTCTTCCTTTTTGGCCATAAATTCAAATGCCTATCTCCCCTCTCCAAATTCCCTCCTCTCTGCTCTAATAAATTTCCTCTTATCTTTTTGTCTTACTGCCTTGCTCTGAATTTACACCTCTGTCTCAAGAATGCCAGTGCTTCTAAAAATATTCCACTATTCCTCCCAGCAAGGGGCTCAGGCAATTTCTCCCTGAAAGTAGGTTTCAGTCCTGATTTTCTGTACGGACAAACGTTTCTTTAACTGCTTCATCCCTAAGTTGTGCCCTGGCTCCATGAGATAATGAGTTAAGAAGAGTCTAACCTTTCAGGACTGTGTTTCCTTACAAAGCAAGCTTACTTAAAGATCATACCTCGGGAGTTCCCATCGTGGCTCAGTAGTTAACAAATCCAACTAGGAGCCATGAGGTTGCGGGTTCGATCCCTGGCCTTGCTCAGTGGGTTAAGCATCTGGCACTGCTGTGAGCTGTGGTGTAGGTTGCAGACACGGCTCAGATCCTGCATTGCTGTGGCTGTCGCGTAGGCTGGCAGCTACAGCTCCGATTAGACCCCTAGCCTGGGAACCTCCATATGCTGCAGATGTGCCCCTAGAAAAGATGAAAAAACAAAAAGACAAAAAAAAAAACAACAAAACACCTAACTTATGTATTCATTTGTTTGTTCTTCCTTTCCTTCATCACTCAGCTGATGAGTGACAAATAAAAGGCATCATAGCAACTAAAAAGGTAAAAGATGTGCTCTCTGTCCTTAAGGAGCTTATAATTCACATAAGTATACGGAATCAAAGGCAGTATGAAGGGAGGACCACATGGGCATACATTATATATAGTATGAGTATGTCAAATACAGAAAATTGTGCTTTGTCCACTCCTGTTAATAAAAGTCCAAGTGCAGTCAACAACGTGTACTTCAGTCTCTACATTTCAAACCAATCAGTTCCCTTGTTCTATACAGTCCATATCAACGAAATCCTTTATTTCATTATGTCAAATAAAGCATAACTTTTCCAGCTTTTTTAGATATCAGTGTCCTGATTTTGGAAACCAAAACATGGTTCTGATTCTCATTTCTAACCATTCATTTTACAGAGAAGCCATTTCTCTACAGTCTGGTTACTGAGAAAACCATCTTTTTTTGAGACTTTAATGATTTTTATTTTTTCCATTATAGTTGGTTTACAGTGTTCTGTCAGTTTCTACTGTATAGCAAAGTGACACAGTCATACATATATATACAGTCTTTTTCTCACATTATCCTCCATCATGCTCCATCACAACTGACTAGACATATACAGTTCCCTGTGCTATACAGCAGGATCTCACTGCTTATCCACTCCAAATACAACAGTTTGCATCTATCAACCCCAAATTCCCAGTCCATCCCACTCTCTCCCCCTCACCCTTGGCAACCACAAGTCTGTTCTCCAAGTCCATGAGTTTCTTTTTTGTGGAAAGGGTCATTTCTGCCATATATTAGATTTCAGATATAAGTGATATAGTATTTGTCTTTCTCCTTCTTACTTACTTCACTTAGTATGGGAGTCTCTAGCTCTATCCATGTTGCTGCAAATGGCATTACTTTGTTCTTCCAGCTTCTTCTTAAAATTTTTTTTTATTAATGTATAGTTTATGTACAATGTGGCAATTTCTGCTGCTGTACAGCAAAGTGACTCAGTCATACATATGTATAGAACATCTTCTATGTTCTATCCCAGGAGACTGGATATAGTTCCCATGCTATATACAGCAGGACCCCATTGTTTATCCATACTAATTTTTTTCTTTTTTTAGGATCCCACGTATGGCATAAGGAAGTTCCCAGGCTAGGGGTTGGATGGGAGATGCCACAGCCACAACAATGCCAGATCTGAGCCATGCCTGCAACCTACACCACAGCTCATGGCAACACTGGATCCTTAACCCACTGAGCAAGGCCAGTCTGGTTTATTAACCACTGAACCACAACGGGAACTCCTGTTTATCCATTCTAAACGTAACAGTTTGCATCCACTAACCCCAAACTCCTTGTCCATCCCACTCTCTCCTCTCTCCCCCTTGGCAACCACAAGTTTGTTCCCTACGTTTGTAAGTCTGTTTCTGGAAAACCAGCATCTTTTGTCTAGTGTAGAGTACATTCTAATGGTAGAATGTACCAAGTCACTCATTAGTGCCCTGATTTCCACTTACTCCCTCAACTGCATATACTTCTTACTTTCCTAGATCAAAAGATGATGCTTACATATAAACACTTTAAAAAGGGTCTGGAAACACAGCAGCCTTGAAAGAGGTGACGATCATTGCATAAAAAACATTGAGGAGAATGTTAGAAGTGAAGTTGAGGAATGGTGTATTTCCAAGTGCTCTGGTTTGTTAAACAGTCATTTTTTATTTTAAAGCCATTATATCAGAGTTATTCGCATTGCTACTGCATAAACTCTGAGATCTACTATATTCAAAAATGCTTTATTATGTTATTTTATTTCCTCCCCCAAAAGATGAATACACACACCTTCAATTTTTAAATGGAAAAACTTTCAAAAACGAGTATTTAATACTCAGAAATACATTTCACCAAAAATATCAGGAACTGAACCATATTTAAAGTGCCCCTGATACTGCATATTGATCCTTCAGAAAAAACATTTTTTTTTTTTTTTGGCTTCTGATGGGCATCTCTCTCTCTCTCTTTTTTTTTTGGCTGCACCTACAGCATGTGGAAGTTCCCCAGGCCGGGGATCAAACCTGCACCAGAGCTTCAACCTATGCCATAGCTGCGGCAATGTCAGATCCTTAACCCAATGCATCAAAAGGGAACTGCCTGAGTCTCTATCTTATTCTTGCCGCTCCAGGTGTCCGGTGGCAAGAGAAATATGACATTAAGAATCCAGCAAAGCCAAATAATAACTACTTTCAGTGATACTTACACAACATCTGCCAACACCTGCTAACTGGTAAGTTGTTAGAGGACAAGAGGCCTGGTGCTGGACAGGTGTCCTCTCTCCCCCTCAAATCCAGCCTGTGCAACCAGAAACTTACCACTCGCTTTGGCTTCCGAGTAAGACGGACCGTCCTCAAAAGTGAAGATCTGGGACACACTCTGGCCCAGGTAGGAAGGAGGCGGGTAGTAAGAATGCATTCTGTACTGGGAACTCACTGCATGGCGGGTCTCCGAGTTTTTCATCTGATTAAGAAAAAAAAGAAATATATTGAGACCAAAGTTGCATATTATAAGAACAACCTAATTCTATATATTAAGGGAATAGCCTATTAAAGTTGGAAGCATCCTCATCCACAATTACGCCCCCCCAGTGCACAGACCCTATGCAGCCTAGGGTGCCTTTTCTAACCTTGGGTCCCCTCTGAAGTACCCCTCTCATTCCACCTGGTCACAGGATGCTCAAACAGTAAGTACAAAAGGGCGATAAAGATGGCAGAGCAATGCCTAGGAGTTAACACCATCCCCTCTAACACTGACCAGGCATTTGACCAGGAACAAGTTATTTAACTTCCTTACATGTTTCCTTGTGTATAAAACAGGCATCTTACCTTGGTTAGCTTACAGTGTTCACATCAAGAGAATGTTTTTTTAAAAAAAATGCAAGAGCTCCCGCTGTGGCACAGCAGGTTAAGGATCTGGTGTTATCTTTATGGAGGCACAGGTTCAATCCCTGGTCTGGTGCAATGGCTTAAGGATCCCGTGTTGCTGCAGCTATGGCATAGACTGCAGCTTCGGCTTGAATTCGAACCCTGGCCTGGGAACTTCCACATGCCGTGGCTTCCGAGTATGGCCAGGGGAAAAAAAACATGCAAACTCTGTGTGAGGGTCAGCTGTTATTGCCAGCATGAGGCCGTGCTGGATACTGTCACTCAGAGCCCATTCCCACTCCATTCTGTGCTGTTCCTGGTAGCAAGGAACTGAAGTCTGGGATCTGTGTCTCCCAGGCCCTCCTGTCACCAGGCTTCTGGAGGTGATTCTGCTAATAGGACATGAAATGAGATCTGGAAGGCAGAGGAAAGCACATGCAGCTTCTCCAGGAGTGGTGGCAACTGACAGTGGCAACCATGCATTCTTCTGGCTATCAGACCCTGTCTTTGGGGCCGTGGGGGAGCTTTTACTTAAGAAACAGTTCTTGCAGCTTCCTGACCCCTCATTCAAGGCTAAGGATATGGAACCTCCAAGCTTAAAAGGGGTCCCCACTCCTGCTTTCCTGGTTCTTCCTGCACTTCCACGAACACTTAAAATTGTTCTGAATCCTGCACAGGCCCTGGTACACAGAGTAAGCAGTAAATGCATGATCAGATCTTCACAGAAAGAATAGCGGGACGAACAGCTAGCCTTCTATTACTGATACTGCCTTTCAAAAACTAAATTCACATGGTATTAACTTTATTTAAAATGTCAACATAAGGATAAACCAATTCTGTTTAAGAATTACGGAATGAGTATACATAAACACATGTATGTGTATACATGTATGTGTAACTGGGTCACCACACTGTGCAATGGAATAAGAACTGGGGAAATAACAATTAAAAAAAAAAAGAAAAAAATGTTGGCTTGATCCACTGCCAAAAAAAAAATCACAGAATCATTTCAAAATCGTATTTTTCAAGCAAATCTTTAGACTGCTCCTTGATAAAGAAAACAGGACTAACTTGACAGAGGCTGGCAGGATATAAGCAGGTCCTGGGCTTCCTCAAGATTTTCTATGAACATCTTGGAGTTTCCGTCATGGCTCAGTGGTTAACGAATCCAACTAGGAACCACGAGGTTGCAGGTTTGATCCCTGGCCTTGCTCAGAGGGTTAAGGATCCAGTGTTGCCATGACCTGTAATGTTGCACAGGTCGCAGACGTGGCTCGGATCCTGCGTTGCTGTGACTCTGGCCTAGGCCGGCGGCTATAGCTCCGATTAGACCCCTAGCTTGGGAACCTCCATATGCCGCAGGAGCGGCCCAAGAAATGGCAAAAAAGACAAAAAAAAAAAAAAGATTTTCTATGAACATCTAAATTCTGGACAATCTCCTAAGTTATGCAGGCCTACGTGGGCTCTGAACATTATGGCTTTGCTTGGTGGGAAGGCCTAACCCCCGATTTCTTGGTGCTAATCTGAGATGTTTAAGGGATTCATTTTTGACCCTCTCAACTACTCCCCAGCATAGATGTGTCTGCTCTAATGGGTGGATTATTTTTTCTTGCAGAAGCAAAGAAGATGCCATTCCAGTTGATTATTCCCTTACAAGTGAAGTTTATCTGGCAAGTTCCCTTTACCTTTTCTAGTTTGTTTTTTTGACACAAATAAAATGGTATCTCTTCTTGCTCAATCACCCCATTTTCATCTTCTACCAGTATATAAATCTCTACTAAATAAGAGTACAGGCAAGCTATACTTGGAAATAGCCAAAGGCTAAAAACTGTCTGCCTTTAATGAGTGAGAAGCCATTAAGGAGCCATGAAATCATTTAAAGTGAGGATCAATGGTCAGTTTACTGCACAGACCCAGTTATCAATTAGACCAGTGCTTCCCAGGGCTCTCTTACTGTGTATTCAAACAGCCTGGGGATCTTGTTAAGAAGGAGATTCTGATTCAGTAAGTCTGGGGTGGGGGCCTCACAGTTTAACAAGCTCTCAATCAGCTTCCAATCAGGAGATGCCGATTCTGCTCAAGGGACTAGAATAAATAATCCTTTCCCTCATACTTGGATTCTTTAGGGGCTGTGACCAAAGGAGGATCTTCTAAGCAACTCTTCTGACCAACTATTTGCAACCACCAACCTTCCACCTGAACTCAGGGAAGGTGGAAATGATGTAAAGAGCATTTAAATTGTTTCATTATTTTTTTCTTTATATATGAGATTCTCCAGAGCTAAAAGATTTCTTTCAGGGTTCTGCACCATCTAGAATTGCTGCAGGGGTAGTAACAAACTCAAATATGCTTTGCATTAAAAAGCCATTTCTGCCTCTATAAACCACCCTCAGGTCAATTATACAACCAAAGTCATGAGCAATGAATTAGAAACCAAGTGCCAACTTTTAAGTACAGGGTGCCCTAATGTAACTCATGCGTCCTCCCCAGGCTGGGCATCTCTCTTTGGTGTGACAATATCTTCCAATCAATTTGCAGGGGAAAATGCCTTTCCATTTCCCCCATGTACAAGAAAACTAACAGGATTTGACCCTGCAGGCTCTGCAAAATGCTGAATTTTTTCTTTTACTGTGAATCTTATGTAACATCTTTGCATTAAATTTTCACTGTGAGTCTAGAACAAGGGTCAGCAAACTTCTTTTGGTAAACGGCCAAAGGGTAAATCTCTTAGGCTTTCCAAGCCACGGGGTCTCTAGACAATCAGCAAATAAATGGGCATGGCTATGTTTCAATAAAACTTTATTTATAAAAATGTACCCTGGTCCTCAGCCTCCACTCCCACTGGAACATGGGGAGACGGGTATCCAGCACTGCCAATTGGGCTGCACCCCTAGAGCATCAGATTTCACTGGTCTGATTGTAGCCCACACCCTGGTCTTTTTCAAAGCTCCCCAGGGAATTCCAACATGACACCAAGATTAAGAACCAGTGTTCTACAATTACTTATGTATTTCACACACCCAGAGAAGTATGAAATCCCTAGTAATAACTGAAGACATACAGAAGTTTAAGTCTGAAGACTAGTCAACTGCTGCTAATTCCAAAGTATATAAAATCTGAATAGAGATTCAGATAAACTGTGGAGTATTTTTCCTCTTTTGACCAAAGCTTATCGGAAAATAAACACAATTTCAAATCCATGTAAATGCTTTTTTTCCCTTAATTCCTTTTCTATGTTTTCAGAAAGTATTACATAACAAGCATTATTTAGAAATAGTTACTGAGTTAATCAAACTCAGACTTTCAACTTCTCCAGTGAATCCCGAGATCAAAGACCTCTAGCAAAAGAAGATAAAGGGTCAGACTCCACCTAAAGTTATTAAAATGTGAGTTCATTGAGGCTCTCAATCAACTTACTTGCTCCCAAGCAGAAGACTGATCTACAAACAACCAGCTATGCGACAACTTGAACATTAGAAAGAAGGCCGGTTCGATGCTTTTTTTTTTTTTTTTTTTTTGCTATTTCTTGGGCCGCTCCCGCGGCATATGGAGGTTCCCAGGCTAGGGGTCCAATTGGAGCCGCAGCCACCAGCCTACGCCAGAGCCACAGCAACACAGGATCTGAGCCGCGTCTGCAACCTACACCACAGCTCATGGCAACGCTGGATCCTTAACCCACTGAGCAAGGGCAGGGACCGAACCCGCAACCTCATGGTTCCTAGTCAGATTCGTTAACCACTGAGCCACGACGGGAACTCCCGGTTCGATGCATTTCTAAGGGCACATGTAAAGCTCTGAAACAGGGAAAACTGAATCATGATTCACCCAGAAAGTCCAGAAAAAGGCATGGAAAAATGCAACTTCAAACTCTACATCTCCTCTTGACCTCTTCTAACTTAAAAAAGAAAAGTCAGAATCTGCTACATTAGGCTCAGACAAAAATGGGTAAATAAACCATTGAAACATGCTGTTTTACCTTTAAACCAGCAGTACTCCCCTGGGGGCAATCTGTCCCCCAGGGGACATGTGGCAAAGTCTGAAGACACTTTTGACTGTCACAATCTGGAAGGGAGTTGGGGGGCTGCTACTAGCATCTGGTGAGCAGAAACCGGAGCACTGCTAACCATCGTCCAATGCACTGGGCAGCCTCCACAGCACAGAATTATCCAGCCCAACACTGTTTTGTTTTGTCTCTTTAGGACCGCAGCCACGGCACATGGAGGTTCCCAGTCTAGGCGTCAAATTGGAGCGACAGCTGCTGGCCTACGCCACAGCAACACGGGATCTGAACCACGTCTGTGACCAACAGCTCACGGCAACACAGGACCCTTAACCCACTTAGTAAGACCAGGGATCGAACCCACATCATCATGGATACCAGTCGTTTTAACTACTGAGCCACTATGGGAACTCCCAGCCCAACATTCTGACAGTGCCAAGCTTGAGAAAACTTGTTTTAAAGTAGCCTAGTACTAGCCCTCGTGCTCAGCACCTCACCTAAAGCAGCTAAAACAACGAAGTCCTACGGAGGGATAAGAGGTGCTAGCAAATGAAAGGAACTGTTGCGTTCCACTGAAAGGATATAATTTCCTCTCCTTTGTGCAATGCTGCCTTGTTTCTTCTCAAGATGTTATTTTTCATTCCTTTAAATTAAACAAACAAACCAAGCAAAACCTAAACGCCCCAGATTCCAGTAAATCATGGCTACTGTTATTACTAGCACATGGTAGCTGGCAAGCAAGAGGCATGTTTTATAATCTTATCACCCACCCCAAGTCTCTGAACCCAAGCATGACCTATGGGTGGAAGCTGGGCAGGCGGAGAATGGGCAAGGTGTTAGTGTTCACCCCAGAGGAAAACCTAAGAGCTTTGGGTTTTATTTTATTAAACTGCTGAGAATATATAGCACAATAAATCTGAACCATAGGTTTCCTTCTAATATACCGCAGTCACCTTTTTTTTTATAGTAACAGTAAAATCCCAACAGAATGTAAAAATGTTAGATCTCACTTCCTTTAAAAAAATTCCCAACTACTACTCACTGGTCATCTATTAATGCTTCAGACAGGAAGAGAGTCTGGCCTTACACTGAACCCAACACTCCATCCTGGAAATGGCTTAAAAAAAGTTTCCTGAAGAACAAGCTGCCATCCAGTTTTTATCAAGCATGGCTCAGCTGCACAGAATGAGAGTAGCTGACAAAGAAAGGGAACAGTCTTCATAAGAGAAGTGATTTAACAGAATGATATTCCTAATTGCAAACTCTGATATTTAAACACAGAGTGTGGAGATGCCCCAGCACGGACACGTGGCTTACAACAGCCACACATGGGAGAAAACTTTGGTTTTACAACAAAGCAGGGCTTTTCTCACGCTGTCAAATTCTAGGTCTCCTGGTGATGTTCAGAGTGGAGGCTGAGGCTGACTTTTGCCCTCGTTGAAGGATTTCTTCAGTTTTAAGAGACGCTTCTTTTCAAGCCATTTGAATGGGATGCCTGTTCCCACGCTCACCTGAGAGCCCTCTTGGTCCGAGGACCTCACCTGGGCCAGGTGCTTCCCCTGAAAAGCAAGTGCCCTTTCACCTTCTGAACTGCGCACCTCATTCATCCTCTTGGATCCCACACATTTAGCGTCTGCTGTTGTGCACACACCTCAGAGATTACCCCAACAGCAGTGGGCACAAAGCTGAGTCACGTGCCACAAGTGAGTCCCTACAGCTGTAATGCACCCCCCCCCCCTTCCCTGTCCCTCTAGTCCCCTGGAGGCGAGACTTCCCCCTCCTAACTTCCTTAGGAGTTAACTCCACCGGGCTCAGCTTGCTTTCTCTTAGGTGCTCCTTCCACACCCCTCCCTAGAGGCAGGAAGAGAAAAGGAAACAAAGGGAGACTGGCCTCCTGAGGAGCCAAGCCCTTGGAAGGGGTTCCCACAGAGCCCTGGGCTCCCTCAATGCCAAGAAGGAGCTGCCTTGGAGGGTCAGCACTTAGGCATTACAGGACACAACAGTTGTTTCTCTGCAGGGAGGAGGTGGAAGGGAGAGGCAAGGAGAAAGAAGATGCATACGCAGAAGAGCAGAGAGGACAAATACCTGAAGGAATGATGTATCTGAGATCTTTGAAACTGTAAACCCCATATTTCCCAAAGCTTCAGAGCCTATGACACGGAACTTGTGTGGGTGGGCTTTTCAAAAAAGAATCGAAGAAAAGGAGCTGAATTCCAGGTAGCACTTACACCAGTCAATTTTTGGTTTGTTTGTTTTGTTTTGCTTTTTAGGGCCACACTAGTGGCATATGGAGGTTCCCAGGCTAGGGGTCCAATCAGAGCTATAGCTGCTGGCTTACACCACAGCCACAGCAATGCAGGATCCAAGCCACATCTGTGACCTACACCACAGCTCACAGCAACACCGGATCCTTAACCCACTGAGGGAGGCCAGGGATCGAACCTGCAACCTCATGGTTCCTAGTCAGATTCATTTCCACTGCACCACAATGGGAACTCTCAATTTAAAAAATATAAAAAAAAATGCCTTAAGATGAACCATGGGAGAAACATCAATCCTGGGGAGGACAAAGCGTCGGAATTCACACCACTTATAAAATTTAAAGGTGGAAACGGAGGATGATCTCAGGATGCACTTGCATTTATTTATTAATGGTCTACTTTTCTTGTTTTTAGTGAAAAAACAAGTAAGATGTGAATATCCCCACATTTAAAAAGAACCCAAATTAATTTCCTAAAACTTGTATTACTCAGTTGGTTGTTTTCACCATCAGCATTTGCGGTACAGACAGAACAAAGTTTACTCTTCCAGACAGTGTTTTACTCTGTGCCTCAAAATAATTCAACAGCTTCAATTGGCAAATATGTATATCCAGAGTTCCCATCATGGCTCATCAGAAAAGAATTCGACTAGGAACCATGAGGTTGTGGGTTTGATCCCTGGCCTCGCTCAATGCATTAAGGATCCAGTCTTGCTGTGAGCTGCGATGTAGGTTACAGATGCAGCTCAGATCCTGTGTTGCTGTGGCTATGGCCAGCAGCTACAGATTTGATTCGACCCCTAGCCTGGGAACTTCCAAATGCCATGGGTACAGCCCTGAAAAGGCAAAAAAGCAAATACGTATTTCTAAGAACAGTTTAGAAATGATTAGAATTAACCAATAAAGCTGAACAGAGATATGAGAATTCACTGTATACAGTATAGTAAGCTGTTTTTATAAAGTTTTCATTGTCATTTATATATAGGTATAAATATATACTACATAAATACACACACACATATACATAAAAAACATTTCTTACTGAGGATTTTGGTCTAAAATGTTTGAAAGACCCTGGTGTATGAAGCAGGTGAAGGGAAGTAAGAACATTTAAAAATAGATACAGAGTGAGGAAAAGCCAAACTGTGAGAAAGGTTCCTTTCCGTGGAACCTGGGAGGGTTCTGTTGCATTCCAGGGGTTCACAAAAGAGAGAGGGGCGGGCCATTTGGAAACAGCCTCTGGGACAAGTCCAGTGCCCTCCTCATTTACTCGAACCATAATCTCTGCAAGATTTTGTCGCTGCAGGGTCAGAAAGTGCGGTCTGATTCACAAATCTCTAAAACACAAACCCTGACTTCCCAACGGCACTCACGCAGAGCCAGGCAGAAATGCAAGCAACGTTCACATAAAAGCCAATAGGAAACAGCTTCAGTAAAAGAGCTGGGGTTTGTATTTTAAAAACTGAAGTAATAACTATCAAGACACAGTACTCTTGGAGTTCTCATCATGGCTCAGTGGTTAACAAATCTGACTAGCATCCATGAGCACGCAGGTTTGATCCCTGCCCTTGCTCAGTGGGTTAAGGATCCCATGCTTTAGTGAGCTGTGGTGTAGCTCGCCAATGAGGTTTGGATCCGGCATTGTTGTGGCTGCGGTGTAGGCAGGCAGCTACTGCTCTGATTGGACCCCTAGCCTGAGAATCTCCATATGCCACAGGTGCAGCCCTAAAAAGCAAAAAAAAAAAAAAAAAAGACACAGTACTCTCCACTGTCTAATATGCAAGTCTCTGAAATCATTATATTACACCTCTGAGGACAGGTGGATGGGGCTATGGAAGGATGACCCACTTACTCTAACTTTCCTGAGAAAATGTAACTTGCCACATCTCACGGTCAATAAGTGCAGGGTGGGGGTGAGGGGTGAGTCTGGAGGTGGAATGGAAAATACAGACACTTGAGCCCTCATGAGGCGATCAACGTAGAGAGAACTGCTGAGAGACATCAGATTTGCTTCTGCTCACAAAGGGATTAAGCCAAGAAGGCAGGACCCAAGGCACGTCCGCCTTGGAAGCTTCTCTCTACTAAACCAAGTCACCTTTCCCACTTTAAAGTGAAGACATCTGCTTCTAAGAAAAACCTACTCATTGTCTTTGACCTTGAACAACTCTTCACATTTTCACTGCTCCAAGATCAAAGAAGAAAGTGCAACAGGGGGTTAGGGGGTAGTCAGTCTGAAAATGAGCAGTAAAGATGCCTGTAACCGCACATTCAGGAATTTTGATTTCAAAACCAGAAGTATCAGAGGCATCCATTTCTGTTCCCATCTTGATGGACAAACTTAATTAACCTTTGCTACTCTGTTCCAACCTACTGTTGTAGACAAAACTAGTGACCCACAAACAATATGTTACCATCAGAATCTCACCGGCTGCGACACCAAGAGATATAGCCCCATCAGCAGTATTGGGAAATAAGCCACTGGGATTAGCTGCTCTAAGAAATATGGATTATATTCATGTCACACATGAGCTGTCAGAAACATTAGGATACTTTTAGCATAAATCAGCAGTGTGAAGGGTATCTTATGAGGACTGAACATGATAGACTGCTTGAAGGGCAAGGTGAGACCATCTGGGGCCACCTTCTAAGTGTAAGCACATGTACGTGTGTGCTTATCCCCAAGCGGCCCAAACACCGGAATGCAAGCTGGTGACGCTGATGGCACTTCACACCCAACACATGCTGGGTTAGTGGCATGGACAGGCCCTTCCCCTCCAAAACCATGATGGAGAGTCTCCTCAAAGTAACCAAACAACATAACAATGACCAAAAATCTGTCCCTTGAGTGCACAGAAGTCTGGGTATGAGTGTGTATGAGCACACGTGACAAATGTGGTTGATGCTGTGAGGACGAGGACTTTCCCCCACTCTCTAACACGTCAAGTCTCAGAAAACAATATGTAAGATGTATCTTCTAATAAAATGTTAAAAAAAACTTATTTAACACTTTTAAGGGCTTCAGCTCATGAAAACCAAGCAACGTGGGCTGCCAATGAGCAAGGCAGAGATAAATCCAGGTGCCAACTCTGGCTCCCACTTGCCAGCCTGGGACACAGCAAGTTACTGAACTCCTCCCTGAGCCTCAGTTTCTCACTCACAAGAGGGGTCGCCAGGCCCCGAAAGGCCACACTTCCGGGCTGAGTGGAGCAGCAGGTACAAAAAGCCCAGCACGAGGCTGCTCAGTAACTGCCCTGCCGCAGCCCCTCCACGGGCCTCCCACTGTGGGGGCGTCAGTGCGGGGTGGTGATCACACCCATGGACCCCTCTTTTGGGTCTATTACCATTTAACTCTGAGCCCTTTCACAGGTGTCACAGACCTAGCAACAGAGGGAGACAGAAAAACCTGCCCATTACATACTTTAAAAATTTCAGGTATACAAATACTTGTTTGATATTTGAAAGAAAAATCCTGTCTGAAGTGTTTCTACTTTTCACATTTAAAAAGTTGATCATTAATATGTGTAATCTAATAGAAATGATACACTAGAACTTACAAAACAGAACCAGACTCGAAGACTTTGAAGACAAACTTCAGTTTACCAAAGGGGAAATGCTGTGGGGGGGGAGGGATAAATTAGGGGTTGGGATTGATATACACACTATTATATATGGAATAGATGCATAACAAGGACCTACTGTATAGCACAGGGAAATTTACTCAGTACTGTGTGGTAACCTACATAGGAAAAGAAACTGTAAAGGTAGAGTTCCTGTTGTGGCTCAGTGGGGTTAACGAACTCGACTAGAATCCATGAGGATGTGGGTTCCATTCCTGGCCTCACTCAGGAGGTTAAGGATCCGGCACTACCAGGAGCTGTGGTGCAGATGTGGCTTGGATCTCTCATTGCTGTGGCTGTGGTGTAGGCCGGCAACTGTAGTTCCAATTCAACCTCTAGCCGGTGAACTTCCACATGCTACAGGTATAGCCCTAACAAACAAAATATATACACATACACACAGACATGTTAAGTACATATATAGCTGATTTACTTAGCTGTATGGCTGAAATTAATACAACTTTGTAAGTCAACTATATTCCAATAAAATTTACTTTTTTTTTTCTTTTTAGGGCTGCACCTGCAGCATGTGGAGGTTCCCAGGCTAGGGGTCAAATCAGAGCTACAGCTGCCGACCTACACCACAGCCACAGCAACTCGGGATCTGAGCCACATCTGCGACCTTTACCACAGTTCACAGCAACACCAGATCCTTAACCCACTGAGCGAGGCCAGGGATCAAACCTGTGTCCTTATGGATACTAGTCAGATTCGTTTCCGCTGAGCCATGACAGGAATTCCAATTCCAATAAAATTTAAAACTAACTCAAGAAACTACACTGACACTATCCAATGGAGAGAGACAGAGAAAACACTCCTTCACATTTTTTGGTTTCATACGATTACCTAAGACATCAAAATACGATGTCTGCCTTCCTTCTCCCAGGATTGGCTAAGAATTGCCAAAAAGAGTACGAGAAGTAATGTGATAAGAAATGGTGTCAGAAATAATGAGGAGACAGTCCCTTTTCCCCTGCTCCTCAGCCTTCTTTTGAACGCCCCTCCCAGGAGACTGTGCATCGCAGGGAGATATGCTCAGGGTCAGGGTCTCCCAAGGGGGTGGGGGTGCAGGCAGTGAGAGGCTGCACTCGCTGCAGAGCACTTTTTAAATAATAAACTAAGTCCATCTGCTTAGCACCGTGCAGTGAGCATTCTAAAGGACCACAGTGATAGAAATACAGTCCTCCCCCCAACCCCCGCCTCGCCCCACTCCTGGGCCATCACTGCACAGGGCCTACCTTTCCACAAGGCACCACAGCCCCAAGGAACCGGAGACTGATTACAGCAGCCATCAGAGAACCATGTGTGGCCTTCGAGTCGTCTCACCTGTCCACCCACTGTGAGCTGGCACAGGAGGGGACAGTCCAGCACAGGGCCCAGCACTCAATGAATGAATGATAAATGCACGAAGGACTTTCTTATACGTGGTCTGCAACATAATGGAGATTTTCATAACCCTTCATTTTGTTTTCTACTTCCATATTCCTAATATAGCTCAAAAAATAGGGCAAATCAGCCTCTATAATGCATTCCCTTGATTTTGGTCCTTTTTTTTTTCCTCCTTTTTATGGCCGAACCAGTGGCGGTGGCATAAGGAAGTTACCAGGCTAGGGGTCAAATTGGAGCTGCAGCTGCCGGCCTACACCACAGCCACAGCAATGCCAGATCCGAGCCATATCAACAACCTACACCACAGCTTGTGGCAAGGCTGGATCCTCAACCCACTGAGCGAGGCCAGGGATTGAACCTGCATCCTCCAGAGACACTATGTCAGGTTCTTAACCCATGGAGCCACGGCAGGAGCTCCGATTTTGGTCTTTATTCAACTAATGAGGGCCATTTAACAGGCCACAGAAATATGGATTCCAAAGAAATTTGAGAGTTGCTCATCCACATACTTAAACATTCTGAAAAGCAATGAATTTTACACCATAACTCACATCTACTCAGGAAAAAAGTAAGCTAAAAAGGCAAATATAAAGAGATAAGATTTTTGGCTACCAGCCCAACTAAATCAAATCTGGAAGCTTTTAAAAACTGTGATCTAACCATCTAATTTTCAAGTAGACTACAGAATCCCCAGATGACTGTATTATTTACTAACCTGATGCTACTGGGTCAGTCGTTATGCAAAAATCTCACAACAGACTGATGTCTTTGTGCCTCTATTTTAATTGTGGAGTCATCCCTGGCATAGACCAGCCCTTTCCAGGGTTTGCAGATTAAACTGAACTCATATAAGAATGGAAATGACCCTGAAGGACAGTCCAGGATTTACTGGAGTCTCCCTAAGGTTTCTAAGAATTCAAGGTTGCTTTCAATCGGGATCTCCTGGGATGTTACTGGACCACTTCCTTCAGGCTGAGAATCAATCATTTAGGATGACTAGGTGCCAAAGCTGCTGCCCCCAAGATCTTCTCTGAGTCAAAGCTGCCTTGGCCATTGCCTGAGATTTCCAGGGACCAGTTCCATTTTCATGTGTAATCCACACTTTTGTAAGCAAAATACTCTGCAAAAAATGATTCTCCTGCACACAGCTGCAGTGAAGGAACGTTCCTCAGCCCACCTCTCACTGTCTGAGTTCAGCTCCCTCAGCCCTGGTTCCAGACCATGAGCCACCAGGAATACCGTCAACACTGGCACCAATTCTTGCAAACAATGGCCCTCCTATGGGATCAAAAGCCTGAAAATCATTCAACTTTCATAGTCTGTATAAGAAAGCAACCCTTCCTGCCAAAAAAGGAGTAATAAAAATCAGACCATGTCAGTCATGATCATGGCTTGTACTCATCTAGAATGAGACAAAGCAGCAATTCTTTCGGGGCAATTACACCTCTCTCAAAGAGGAGGTCATTTGGCAACAGAAAGCCAGGACTCTATGTACCACATTGTCTTTATCAATTCCTCTGGTGAAGGACATTTAGGTTGCTTCTGCTCTTGGCTATTGTAAATAGTGCTGCAATGAAGAGTGGGGTGCCTGTATCTTTTCAAATTACGGTTTTTCCCAGACAGATGCCCAGGAGTGCGACTGCTGGGGCATATATGGTAGTTCTATTTTCACACAATGGAGTATTACTCAAGTCAAAAAAAAAAAAAAGAATGAGGAGTTCCCATCATGGCAAAGCAAAAACAAATCCAACTAGGAACCATGAGGTTGCAGGTTCGATCCCTGGCCTCGCTCAGTGGGTTAGGGATCTGGCGTTGCTGTGAGCTGTGGTGTAGGTCACAGACACGGCTGAGATCTGGCATTGCTATGGCTGTGGTGTAGGCCAGCAGCAGCAGCTCTGGTTAGACCCCTAGCCTGGGAACCTCCATATGCCACTGGTACAGCCCTAAAAGGACAAAAGACAAAAGACAATTAAAAAAAAAAAACGAAATAATGCCATTTGCAGCAACACAGAGGAACCTAGAGATTCTCATACTAAGTGAAATAAATCAGAGAAAGACAAACAAATGATATCACTTTTATGTGGAAAGTAAAAAAAGATACAAATGAACTTATTTGCAGAACAGGAATAGACTCATAGACTTTGAAAACAAACTCACAGATACCAAAGGGGACAAGTTGAGGGAGGAGGGATGCACCTGGGGTTTGGAATTGGCATATGCACACTGAGGTTTATGGAATGATTGGCCAACAGGAACCTACTGTATATAGCACAGGAAACTCAAGCCGATATTCTATGATAATCTATATAAGAAAAGGGTATGAAAAACAATAGACATGTATATATGTATAACTAAATCACTTTGTTGTACAGCAGAAATTATCACAAAATTGTAAATCGACTATACTTCAGTAAAGCTTCCCAGGCCCACTGCTGCCCCTCAAGAGCCCTGTGCATGAGGAGCTTTTTTCCTACAGGAGTAAGAATATGATATAAAGGACCAAGAGAATTGGGTTTATCATTATTTCTCCTTAAACAAGAAGAACCTGGTCAGGAATTATGTTTCAGAAGAGAAAATTACAGATGCAGCTAAGACCTGACATGCCATTTAAAGGAAAGTTCACAGAAGAGGCCATGTGACCCCAAACTTGGGGAAGCCTGACACCTTCATGTCACTGGCTTTAAAATTGGGGTGGGGAGTTCCCGTTGTGGCGCAGTGGTTAAAGAATCCGACTAGGAACCATGAGGTTGCGGGTTCGGTCCCTGCCCTTGCTCAGTGGGTTAACGATCTGGCGTTGCCGTGAGCTGTGGTGTAGGTTGCAGACGCGGCTCGGATTCCGCGTTGCTATGGCTCTGGCGTAGGCCGGGGCTACAGCTCCGATTGGACCCCTAGCCTGGGAACCTCCATATGCCGCGGGAGCGGCCCAAGAAATAGCAACAACAACAACAAAAAGACAAAAAAAAATTGGGGTGGCTGGTAATGACTTCCAAGTTTAAACAGATGATTTCCCCAAGACCAGTCTTCTGAGCTGGGAAGCCCAAACCCTGTGTCCTCACTGTGCCCGAAAGCAGGACCTACCTGGGGTGCACATGAGAGGGCCCCACAAAAGACTGGACTAGCATAAGGGCATCCACAGGGCTGAGATAAAAAGACAGCAAAAGACGAAAGCACTCTGCCCAAAAAGAGTGAGGCTGGGACAACTGCTCAAGGCAGGGCACTGAAGACCCTCAAGAACTCTGCTGTGGTCATGGGGACACAATGCCAGGTGCCATGGTTTTCAGACTCTGGATTTCAGACTACTACAACTTTTTTTTTTTTTTTTTTTTTGGTCTTTTTAGGGCCACACCTGCAGCACATGGAGGTTCCCAGGCTAGGGGTCGAATCGGAGCTATAGCTGCTAGCCTATGCCATAGCCACAGCAATGCCAGATCCAAGCCGCATCTGCAACCTACACCACAGCTCATGGCAATGCTGGATCCTTAACCCACTGAGCAGGGCCAAGGACTGAACCCTCGTCCTCATGGATGCTAGTCAGATACATTTCCGCTGAGCCACAACAGGAACTCCTAGTTCAACTTTTTTAAAAGGGGGTGGAGGAGACAGAGATAGATCTGCCAACAATTTATATTGCAAAGAAAGGGCATTTATGAAAAAAAGAAAAAGAAATCCTTACTTTATCAAAAAAAAAAAGTTGAAAGGGTACAGTCTCAATACAAAAATATTTTTGAATAGAATAACTTAGCTATTAAAAAAAATACCTTAGCTTTATCTTCTTCATTTCTCCATAAACCAGCACAGGTAACATCCTGCATTCAGGTAAACTGAATTATATGCACCAAGAACATAAATTAGAACAGGAGGTATTTGAGAGGAAGAAGAAAAATATATCAACGCTTTTCTCTGAAATAATTGCCTAACCTAGAAACCTTAGAATAATCAACTATAAATTAGAATTACAGGGTTCACCAAAATAGCTGGATACAAAATAAATAAACCACATCATAGCAACATCAACAGAAATGTATGACCCCATAACTTCCCTTCGAAAAATAAATTAGGGTGCTTAGCCCTAACAGCTCAAGGCAAATACCTTATCTAATTTAATTCCCTTTTCCTAAGGAAAGAAATTGCTCTAAATGTTTAAAACTGAACATGGCCTTCTGTGGGCTTGAGGACTTTCTGAGTTTTTCTTTCCAGAAGAGAAAGCCTGTCAGTGTTTGCTTACCAACAAATAGTGGTAATAACCAGTTTGCCTAAAAAGGAAAGCCGGGGCTGGTTTAACTGGAAGGGCAGCCGAGTGGATCCTGAGTGTTAACCCCAAGAAAGAAGGCCCAGGCTTGGGGCTGTGTTCCTCAGGCCAGTCACTTCATCCTTCCCAGCCAAAATCACCTGGAGTCTCCTCAGACCAGGGGGAATGACAGGGGAGCTCACTGGCCTGACGCAAGCACAAAATTACCTCAAGTCTCTCCTGCTTCATCTTCAAAACTGAAGTGGATTTTGCATTCTACTACCTTTTCCCAGATATACTGGTTTTTAAATTTAGAAATATTAAAAATCAATGGCTTAATTAATGAATATTGTCTCCCTGGGAACAGGAGTCAGGTTTAAGCCCTGGCTGCCTATCCCCACTGCTCTGGACCTCCTGGGGAACCCCAGGGCAGAGATGTGAAGGCATTGGGACTGTGCCCGCACCCACAGGCTCTGTAAGTCACAGCTCAGCATTCTCTCAGCTAACAGGTTGTTCTGATGTTGAACCATGTTAATAAAAAGAGGTGACAGGAGTTCCCGTTGTGGCTCAGAGGAAACAAACCCGACTAGTATACTAGTATCCATGAGGATGCAGGTTCAATCCCTGGCCTCACTCAGTGGGTTAAGGAACTAGCGTTGCCATGAGCTATGGTCTAAGTAGATTACAGATGTGTTTCAGATCCTACACTGCTGTGGCTGTGGCGCACACAGGCCAGGAGCTGCAGCTCCAACCCCTAGCCTGGGAATTTACAGCTGCCACAAGTGTGGCCCTAAAAAGCAAAAAAAAAAAAAATAGAGGAGATGGTGTGAAAACCAGGACCCCCCACCAAACTGCTTGATACAGGATGGCAGGGCTGGTACAGTGGGGCTGCCACCAAGACAGTCAAAAGGGGTGGCTTTTACAAGTGCAGGGCTGGCCCTGTGGCACTTAGCAGGTAAGTGCTAAAGGGCCAGCCCAATAAAGTCCACAAGGGGGCGCCTTTCTCTGTACTCCTAAGTCTAGACGCCAGAATTTGATTTCCTGCCAGCCTGTGTCTCAGCTCTGAAGCCAGGGTTACTTAGATGATCTCCAACCTCCCTTCTCATTTACCAGTAATAACAGCCTGTTCAAGACCTACTTTTCTCATTTTTGTCTGTCTGATTCAGCGCTAGATACCTAGCACGTAGTGGGACCTCACTGTATGTTTACTTAACAACTGAATGCATTCAGTGAGGAGCACAATCATAAATGGTCAGTCATATTTTGAGACACTTCAGGCTGAGCCCAAAAGAACCAGGAGAAGGAGAGAAAGCACCTCTGTGGCCACGTGACCACCCCAGCTGTGGCAGGACCATGGGTCTCCATCACTGGTCGCAAGAGCTTCTGAAAAACTAGTCCCGGGGGCACGTGCCATGGGGTCTAAAAGGAGATCCCAGGTATAGCCCAGAGTCCTCCCATATTTATTTCTGCTCACTTGATATGCACTTCTCCCTCGTCAACCTGGTACAACATGTTTATTTAAGAGGTAATGTTGCCGTGGAGGAGGGCACCAGGCAATAAACAGCTTTTGCAGGCAATTAAATGCAGAAGTGAAATTGAGCTGCTGGTCAGTGGAACCAGCCATTCATCGTGAGTTTGTTCTAGTGTCACAAATGTTATTCCTGTTTCACAACAGGACAGGAATCTATGATTGGGCCACAAATCTCCAGAGGCTGCAGATAGACTAAAAGCGGTTAAGGCAGCTCTCACCATGCATGCAAGGCAGCAAAATGGAAGAGGATTCCAGGATGCTGGTCCATCAGACTCCTCTAGCTTTTTTTTTTTTTTTTTAATTGTATAGGTTTTGCACTTAGTAGGTGCCGAAAAATTATTTGTGGCTTGCATGACTTTATAGGGAGACTTACAGGAAGTCTCAACTCTATAATAAAAAGTCAATGGTTTCTTTTGGTAGACAATTCAATACCCTCCCCACTAATCTCTAAGAAGTCTGGCTTTAAAAAATTACAATGATCTACGCTAGAGTCAATTTTTTTCTAGGAATCACAATGAAACTCTTTGTTCTGAAAACACCTCATGCTGCTCCCCCTAAACAAACTGATACCCAAAGCCACAAGGCAACCTTATTAAGATTTTTGCTCTGGTGAAGAGTTAGGAGGAAAGTCAAGTCTTAGCAAGAGAGTCAAGTCAGAGATAGAGGAGATGCTGCTGGACTTAGGCCCTTCGGTGGAGGTGGGGTCAGACCAGAGGGAAGATCCAGAGACCAGCTCTGTGCCCTCCAGGGGCAGCTCTGGAACATCTTCTACAGAGCGTGGTGACAAGCAAGAGCAGCCCCTTCCCCGCCCTCCCCCTCCAGGGAAGCTGCCACCAGGAGGGAGTCCAAAGAGCAGAGCCAGGGCACCCTTCTGAAACAGCAGGAACGGCAAGGTTGGGGGAGGCCCTGCCCCAGATCACTGTCCCTGCATCTCTGCCATAACGAGTTGGCAGAAAAGTGAGCTGCCCTGTTCCTACCCCTTAAACACTGGTTATAGGTATTAGTCTAGGTGTTTGCTATTGAATTTTTTTAATGGCCATACCCATAGCATATGGAAGTTCCCAGGCCAGGGACTGAATCAGAGCCTCAGTTGCAACCTCTGCCAGATCTTTTAACCCACGTCACTGGGCCATGTATAGAACCCACACCCCCACAATCGGATTCTTAACCCACTGCACCACAGCAGGAACTCCTTGCTATTTAATTAATACTTCTTTATAACATACACATCTTTTTTTTTTTTGTCTTTTGTCTTTTTTGTTGTTGTTGTTGTTGTTGCTATTTCTTGTGCCGCTCCCGCGGCACATGGAGGTTCCCAGGCTAGGGGTTGAATCGGAGCTGTAGCCACCGGCCTACGCCAGAGCCACAGCAACGCAGGATCCGAGCCGCGTCTGCAACCTACACCACAGCTCACGGCAACGCCAGATCGTTAACCCACTGAGCAAGGGCAGGGACCGAACCCGCAACCTCATGGTTCCTAGTCGGATTCGTTAACCACTGCGCCACGACGGGAACTCCCATATACATCTTAATAAACATATTTTGCACCATTATAATCTTTGCCTATGCTTCCAGTTTTCTATTTCTTAAGTGGATCAAAAATTCTTCCCCATCCCCAATAAAAAGTATTCCATATACATCTATATACTTGGTCCACATGCACGTGTCAGGTTCATTGAACAATAACTAAAAAGTGCATTATATATACCCCATTTTATTACAAAGGAGATCTGAGATAGCAAACTAAAATACTCATGAACAAGAGGCTAGAAATTAAAGAGATTTCAAAAAAGAGCAGGGCTAAGAAAAAGTAACAGCTAGCTAATGAAAGAAATTCACTGAAGTTAATATCAGCATAGCATTTCCTGGCACACACAGTAATCTTCTCACTCAGTCATCACACAGCCTCATTGTGTCCATGCAACAGTTCCATGAAGGTGGTACTAAGCCCACTTTATAGACAAAACAACTGAGATTCAGAGGGGTAAGTATTCTGCTCAAGACTACATGAACAGTTAAGTCCCAAATGAGAAGTGAAAATAGATCTCCACACATCAGACTCTGTGCTCCTCAAAGCACACTGTACTGTGGCCCTAAGTCCATACGCCTGGTTTCTGGGCCAGGCTCTGTCATCACCCAGCTGCAGTGCTGACTGCAGCCCCCCGGCTCCAGACCTCAGCTTCCCTGCAGCAGGAGGGCAGGGACTTGAATTCTGTGAAATCCATTCCAGCTCTGATCATCCCTGCACTAATTTTCACCTGTTCTTTTGCAAACTGATGGCTTATATGGATGTTGGATTTGTAATTTTTTAGTTTTATGAGTTGATTTACAATGTTGTGTTAATTTCTGCTGTACAGTGAAGTAACTCAGTTATACGTATACATATTTTTTCATATTCTTTTCCATTATCACCAGATGTAATAAAGTACCTTGTTGTTTATCTAACCTATAGATAACAGTTTGCCTCTGCTAATCTGAGTTTCTTTCCAAGAGAACTAATGTGTGTGTGTGTGACAAGGGTGTAAGTTAAATTCCTGTTCACATTTGGTTACAAGATTAATCCACAGACTCATAAAATATCAGCCTTAGAAGAGATGGCGAGGCCATGCAGTCAAGCCCCCTCACCTCAATCATTAGGATCATCTTTTGGGTTACACACATGCTGCAGGTATGCCTACATTTGCTTTATGATAATCACATTCAAAGGAAATCTAATGTAGATTGCAAAAGCAACTCCCAAACTGCAAGGAATTCAGCATATTTTAAACACTAGTGGCCGAGCCTGTGTATTTCAGGAAAACAACAGGAGCTGGGTTTTTAGCCATCCAAAAGTTAATCGGACCTCACAGTTGCCTTTGTAGCTTAGTGGGACCAATATTCATGAGGATGTGGGTTCAATCCCTGGCCTCGCTCAATGGGATCCAGTGTTGCCACGAGCTGCCTGGGAACTTCCATATGCCATGAGTGCGCCCCTCCCCCACACACACACAAAAAAGCCATTGGACCTCAGACCTCCCTCAGCACTGTCCTAGAAGTTTCTGCTAATCTCCGATCTTCATGAGTGAAGAGAGAAAATCAGAAGAGGTTCCAAGAAGATGCCCAAAATAAAGCAGAGAACTTGGATAGACATTCCAAGCCCTAAAGAGAGGCTCCGTATCTGCACTTAATTGATGCTGTCCCTGGAGCGCTGAGTCAGCTGCAGGCCCAGGTCTCCCCAGACAGTGCTGGAAACATACCGTGAGAGACCAGACCAAAAACCCCAGCTCTATATGTCATGGCTGTGTGACTGTAGTGGCTCTCTAAGTCTCTATGTCCTCACCTTTTTATGTCCCCCCCCCCTTTTAGGGCCACACCCACAGCATATGGAGGTTCCCAGGCTAGGGGTTGAATCAGAGCTACAGCTGCTGGCCTACACCACAGCCACAGTAACGTGGGATCCGAGCCACATCTGCAACCTACACCACAGCTCATGGCAAGGCCTGATCCTTAACCCACTGAGCAAGGCCCAGGATCAAACCCATGTCCTCAGGGATACTCGTCGAGTTCATTTCCACTGAGCCACATGGGAACTCCTCTATGGCCTTGCCTTTAAAAGGAAGACATACCATCTGGCTCCCAGAGCAGAGGGAGGCTTCACTGCTCAACAATGAGAACTATAAGGGTGGTTTTATGACAAACTAAGAGGAATGGGCATCAACCAGGGTAGCAGAGAAGGACCTATTTCTGCAAAATAATCTGTTACATGAGAATATATAACCAACTGGCTAAGAAATAGGAAGGCTTGAGCCTAGGCCTCCTTGAAAACAAACTCCTATGTTAAATGTTGCCTCGATGTCTTTCCTGGGCCTCTAACTAGGGCCCCTCTCAGGTCCAGTTAAGCAGTGGTTCTAGAGAAGGCATGAGAATAGCATCAAAACTGCAGGCCCCCCATAGGACTAAGAAAGTTTGGGCCAGACTTTTCCTCCCTGCCTGGCTAGCTGGGGGCCATGCACGTGCCCTCCAGGGAATCTCTAGGGTGGCTGAGGCAGTGCTTGGAGGCCAGGCAACTTTGCCACCCTAGAGAACGTCTCTTCCTAGCTGTCCTTGGTCTCCAAAGATGGATCTTGGCAAGGCCCTCCAAAGAAATTCAAGTCCTCAGCCTCGCCCCCGCAGGTCCTCAAGGTGGAATAAGAATTAACTGGGGTATGTCCGGCATCTTACACCATCAGAAAGATTTTGACGAAGTGGGAGGGTTATTTAATTTAGGAGATTTCGGATGCTGCCGTAAAGCTGTGTGCTGCCTTTTTTTTTTTTTTTTTTTCAGGAGACACTTAGGGTTTTTCTTTCTCATCAGTCAACATGTTCACAAACCTTCCCTAACTTCTCCTTAAAGCCTATAAGTAGTTAGAAAACCAGGACACTTCAGTAGTAGCCCCTTGGCTCCTGGGACCCTGCAGGATGGGCTGGTTTTTGAAGAACTATAAGATACTTCTTCCTCCTTTCTTAGAGGAGAGTCTCTAACAGAAATCAACCTAAAACCAGCGCCAAGTCATAAAATCCAACTGGCGCTTTGAAAGGCCTGGAATGGAATAGCTTGAGGATGGATAAATCATTGCATTTCTTTTACATCCATATCACCTCTCGATCCTTTTTTTTTCCTTTTTCTTTTCTTTCCCTTTTTTTTCTTTTCTTCTTTTTTTGTCTTATTATGGCTGCACCTGCAGCATATGGAGGTTCCCAGGCTAGGGGTCGAATCAGAGCTATAGTCTCTGACCTACGCCAGAGCTACAGCAACACAGGATCCAAGACACCACAGCTCACGGCAATGCCAGATCCTTAACCCACTGAGAGAGGCCAGGGATTGAACCCACATCCTCATGGATGCTAGCCGGGTTCGCCAACCATTGGCCACAATGGGAACTCCACCTCTCAATTCTAATACCAATATGCCTTAAGCTCCAGCCCCGTCCCCCCACCTTTTTTTCTCTTTGGCCCACCCTGCAGCATATGGAGTTCCCAGGTCAGGGATCAGATCCGAGCCACCATTGTGACCTACACTGCAGCTGCAGCAATGCTGGATCCTTAACCCACTGCACCCCCAGCATTCCAGTGCTCCAGAAATGCTTTGGATCCCATTGTCCCACAGAGGGAACACCTTAAGTTCCCTTAAAAAAGAGTATGATTCTAAAAATAAAACATATGGAAAACCTATGAAAATAAGTAGCCCAGGGGATTAATAGGCGGAGGAAGTCAGACGCCTAAGGCCAGTGTGAGAATCCAAAAAAATGGGGTGATGTGAGCACCAGCACCTTCCCCACATCTATAAAAGCAAAAGGGAATAGCATTGCTCAGTGGAAAATGTCAACTCACATTTTAAAAAAAGGGGGGATAAAAAAGATTTGCCTTAAACTCTCCCAGACTTCAAGAAATACTACAAAGCCACAGTCATCAAAACAGTGTGGTACTGGTATCAAAACAGACAGACAGACCAATGGAACAGAAGAGAGAACCCGGAAAGAAACCCTGACACCTATGGTCAAGTAATCTTTGACAAGGGAGGCAAGAACATCAAATGGGAAAAAGAAAGTCTATTCAGCAAGCATTGCTGGGAAATCTGGACAGCTGCATGCAAAGCAAAGAAACTAGAACATGCCCTCACACCATGCACAAAAAGAAACTCCAAATGGCTGAAAGACTTCAATATACGACAGGACACCATCAAACTCCTAGAAGAAAACATAGGCAAAACACTCTCTGACATCAACATCAAGAATATTTTCTCAGGTCAGTCTCCCAAAGCAATAGAAATTAGAGCAAAAATAAACCCATGCGAGCTAATCAAACTGACAAGCTTTTGCACAGCAAAGGAAACCAAAAAGAAAACAAAAAAAGACAACTTTCAGAATGGGAGAAAATAGTTTCAGATGATGCAACCGACAAGGGCTTAATCTCTAGAATATATAAACAACTTATACAACCCAGCAGCAAAAAAGCCAATCAATCAATGGAAAAATGGGCAAAAGACCTGAATAGACATTTCTCCAAAGAAGATATACAGATGGCCAACAAACACATGAAAAAATGCTCAACTGATTATAAGAGAAATGCAAATCAAAACTACCATGAGATATCACCTCACACCAGTCAGAATGGCCATCATTAATAAATCCACAAATAACAAGTGCTGGAGGGGCTGTGGAGAAAAGGGAACCCTCCTACACTGTTGGTGGGAATGTAAACTGGTACAGCCACTATGGAGAACAGTTTGGAGATACCTTAGAAATCTATACATAGAACTTCCATATGACCCCGCAATCCCACTCTTGGGCATCTATCCGGACAAAACTCTACTTAAAAGAGACACGTGCAGCCGCATGTTCATTGCAGCACTATTCACAATAGCCAAGACATGGAAACAACCCAAATGTCCATCAACAGATGATTGGATTCGGAAGAGGTGGTATATATATACAATGGAATACTACTCAGCCATAAAAAAGAATGACATCATGCCATTTGCAGCAACATGGATGGAGCTAGAGAACCTCATACTGAGTGAAATGAGCCAGAAAGACAAAGACAAATACCATATGATATCACTTATAACTGGAATCTAATATCCAGCACAAATGAACATCTCCTCAGAAAAGAAAATCATGGACTTGGAGAAGAGACTTGTGGCTGCCTGATGGGAGGGGGAGGGAGTGGGAGGGATCGGGAGTTTGGGCTTATCAGACACAACTTAGAATAGATTTACAAGGAGATCCTGCTGAATAGCATTGAGAACTTTGTCTAGATACTCATGTTACAACAGAAGAAAGGCTGGGGGAAAAATGTAATTGTAATGTATACATGTAAGGATAACCTGACCCCCTTGCTGTACAGTGGGAAAAAAGTAATAATAAATAATTAAAAAAAAAAAAAAAAAGATTTGCCTTAACCTCCAAATACATACACCACATTGTGAGGACACCAAAACCCAGCTGGGAAAGTATGAGACGGTAAATGCGCCTAAAATGAGAAACGTCCTTGCAGAAGTGGCGTCTTGAAGGAGTCAGAGGGGGGTTTTGAGGGGCACTCACGCGTGCACATCCCCACAAGGTGAACGAATGCTTTCCATGCCTTGAATCTGCTGCTACTATATTGGCCTGACAGAAATGGTGATGACTGAGGAAGCAGAACAGCACTGTATAAACATTCCCTGATAATGCAAAACGCTTTGTTTTACCCCCAATATTAAAAGCTCTTGATTGCACCCTATTTTAAAAACACATACTTAGTGTATGAAAGACGGACCTCCATTCCCAGCTAAAAACGCACTCAGGATGGCCCAGCACAACTGTGACCTAGTTCCTTCTCTTACCTCTCTCCCAAGCAAACCCACAGGTCCTAACGCATCTCCCTTCCAGGGCGCAAATTCATTACTAGGAACACTGCCGCCCAGAAGGCCACACTTAAGTCATTGCTAAGCTGCTCCAAAGAGTGGTGCAAGGCTGGAGGAGATGGGGGGGCATGAGGCTCAGACAGTAAGCTACCGGCAAAGCTGACTCTGGCCAACTGGGTGTTAATATAAAATGACACTTCAGAAAGAAACCCCATCACCTTTAGTTATATCTCCCCCTCCTCCCTTCCCCACCAGGTCTAAGCAACCATGAATCCTCTTTGCCTATCCTGGTTATTTCAAATAAAGGGAATCAAATAATAATAAAAATATGTATATAAAATGACACTGAAGAATGAGAAAAGTCAAATTTGAAAGTACAAACAAATATGTGCCTATTTCTTTACAATTCCTTACAGCCAACTCATGGGGTTAAGTGATTTTATGAATAGTGAAAACTTTACGTGTTTTGCATAATGGGCACACATGAGCTGGGTGTGCATGGGAGATGTGCGTGTGTTTATGCATGTGGTTTTCGCATATCCAGTTCCCTCTCTGGGAACACCTTACCTGCCACTGGTTTCCTGTCTGACCAGGCACATAAGGTGCCGGGAGGCTCCGAAGGCTGTTCTTCACAGGGGACCCCCCAAGGGGGCTTCCCACATCCCCAGAAGAGGAGTCTGCTGCCAAGGCCATGGAGTACTGCGGGTAGTTGTACAAATTGTTGTAGTAAGGGAACAGAGACGGCTGGTAAAAGCTGCTGTAGTAGGTGGAGTCTGAGACGAGGTCAGGTGCGTTCTCCACGTGCCCTCTGCTGGTGACAGCAGGAATATCCTGGATGACCATGCGTCCCTCTAGAAAGAAACAGACAACACAGTGTTCAGGTGGGGCCACAAACCTGTACCTCTAAACCTTGCCACGATGATCTTTCTCCTTAAGATCCAGAGAACAAAGCTCCAGACACTCCGTTTCTGTGGCTGACATACAGGAGGCCTTCTAAGGTTGGCCTAACTCTGGTAGCACAGCTGACAGTCCCTTGGTGAGTATTTTTACTGAAAATACCAAAAACATTTTAGGTATTTTCATTTTAATTACAGAGAGCCTGACCAGGTCTAACTTCTACCTAGAAATTCCTATTCTAATATGGCAAATCTGGTTAACTTGGCTGTCTGCAATAGACTTAAAAAAATTAATTGTACTTCACTTTAAATAAAGGAATTAAAAAACCCCAGTGCCCTTACTATGGTTAGTCCACAGAGATATGTCCCAAAGCCAAGGCAAGAGGCTAAGAGTTTAAGCAAACATTGTTTCCTTCACTTCCTTCCAAGAGCTGATACTGTATCCTTCCAAAGCCTGGACAATGGTATAGACCCAGGGAGACAAACTTCTGTAAAAGGTCAGTTACTAACTACTTTAGGCCTATGGCCATTCCCCTGTAGAATGCACAGGCTGCTGTGTGGTTGTGTTGCAATAAAACTTTATTCACAAGCACAGGCCATGAGCCAAAGTGATCCTGCAGGCTGAAGTTTGCCAACCTAGGTCTAGATATTAAACTGTGTCAGTTCCAATAAACAACTGAATGGACTAGGACACCCCAACGAGGGACATATATTAAAACAATGTTCTCAGAGCTGGGCCCAGTGCCTGAAATGGCTGCAAGGTTATCAGGCTGTCCCTACTACCCACAGGGACTCTACAGTCTAGGATGAACGATGGGGCCACAGAGTGCAACGAGGACTCTCACACAGGAACACACATAAATTTCTATGGAAAAGCAAAGGCTGGACAGATAACGTACAGCCTGGAAAGGAATTACAGAGAAAAAACTGCACCTGAATTGCACTTTAAAAGAGGAGCAAGAATCCTGCTGTGTAGCACTGGGAACTATATCTAGTCACTTATCATGGAGCATGATAATGTGAGAAAAAGAATGTTTATATGTATGTGTGACTGGGTCTGCATGCTATACAGTAGAAAATTGACACAACACGGTAAATCAGCTATAATGGAAAAAATAAAAATCATTTAAAAAATATAAAAGAAGAGCAAGAAATGGGTGCAAATGAGGAAAAGTACTGAGAATGAAGCAGCCAGGGCAAAGGAAATGGCAGCAGGAAAGCGGGAGGGGAGTTTGGACGTGACGGACAGGACCATCAGATAGAAGAATGGGGTGAGGAAAGGGGCCAGAGAGGTCCAGTCTGACAGGTGGGTTGGGGCCTGGTGAGGGGAAGCCTCAGACCAGCTCTGAAGTCTCTCCAGGGCACATTGGGAGCCACTGACGACTCCCGAGTAAGAAGCACAGGGGGTCAGAGAGATGCTCCAGGGTGGTGCAGCTGATGGCAATTTTAAGACAAGCGAAGGGAAGAGACCAGAGGCAGCGAGAGCCCCCAGAGAGCTGCTGAAGTCATAAGGGAGAGACCCAGAAGATGGCCAGTACTAGAGAGGGGACCTATGCCAGGGATGTCGTCGGGGTGGGGGTGATGAACTCAACGAGAGAACTGCAGGACTGACAAGCATCAGGAATTAAGACCCAGGATAAACCAACAGGGATGAGCAGGAAGCCTGGGGAGGCAGCATAGATGGAGCTGGTAGGTCTGCTAACTCAGGATGCTGGGGGTCTGCAGACAGGGGCACAGATACTCATGGGGGTGGCTGAGATTGGTGCCAGGAGATGCTGACTGCATCTGGGGAAAGGAGGAGGGAGCTGTTACAGAAGAGTATGTTCTGAAAGGAGAAACAAGGCCAGAACCCCGGAGAACAGGGGCGGGTGAGAACGCAATGTCACAGAGGACAAAGTTGACATGGATCCCCGAGGCAGGCTGCAGTGTCAACTGCTGCTAAGGGATCAAGCAGAATTATCTCTGGAAAAGACCAGCAGATGTCTTTTAGGTCTTTGGGCCTCGTGGTTTTAGCACAGTGGGAAAAGCAGAAGCCTGCAGGAGACAGAGGAGCGAGTGATGAGGAGACAGATGAATGTGGTGAAAAGCCTTCTCTCTCTGGTTGGTCGGGGCTGGGAGGTGGTGGGGGGACCCAGCTCAAAGCACCCTGCCCCACTCCCACCCTACCTTCCACATCCCGTGCCCCACATGTGGCGGTAAGTATCTGCAGAAGGGGCCAATGAAAATGTTTTCTCAAGTAGCCTGGCATCGAAATAAAGTGAGGAAGAACTAGAAGCTTCAAGAAGTCTAAGATGCTATTTCTTCTTCTTCTTCTTCTTCTTTTTTTTTGGCCACCCTGAGGCATATGGAGTTCGATCCTGGACTGGGGATCAGATCTGAGGCACAGATGCAACCTACAGCAATGCCAAATCCTTTAACCCACTGTGCCGGGCAGGGGATCAAACCTGCGTCCTCACGCTGCAGAGACACCAAGGATCCTGTTGTGCCACAGTGGAAACTCTTATTTCATTTTTAAAACACAGTGAAGAGCTGAGAACATGGAGGCAAGGAAAAGAAGCTCATGGAGAGAGAGATTCCCAAAGGAATTCGCCTGGCCCAGAGCAGGTGCTCAGAAAGTGTCCACTGGCTGAACGTGGGGTAGGGGTGACTAAACAGGCACGCTCTGGAAGGTTCAGGAGAGATCGACAACAAAAATGTATTTTTACAGTCTCCTTTTACAGTCAGCCCTGAAGATTCTTTTCTCTGAAAGGACACCAAAGTCCGTCCACTTCTAGCCCCGGCAATGCGCTGCCAGGGCCACTATCTTGTTCTATTTCTTTCCTTTCTTCTCTCCTCCTCTTCCCAGCTAACAAAATGAGAAATTCCAATTTCATTACTCTACAGTGGCTCAAGAAGGCAGGTGCCCTTCTATCCTCCTGAACTTTTACCCTGGTCCTTTCTGCTACTTTTAAACAACAATTTAATGGCAAAAGAGGTGGTTTTCAGTATCTAATTCTTTTGTCTTCAATGTCATGTCCTTACTGTTTACCCAATTACAAAACAATAAAAATTCGCAGAAAACAGTAAATTAGATGGACATTTAAATCAGAAAGGGATTAAATGACATTCTTACCATCCAGTCACAAGCATCAGAGGGACATCCATACACAATCTCACAGGCATTTTAGATGCTAATCCCTGTCCATGCAGCTGAAAAACATTGGGTACTCCCAGGGCCTACCCAGCAAAAGCAAGCTTCTTAATAAAGTAAAGGACTGAAGAGAAACCCAAAGACACCAGGAGTTGCTATCGTGGCTCAGTGGGTTCAGAACCTGACTAGTATCCAGGAGGATGCAGATTCGCTCCTAGCCTTGCTCGGTGGGTTAAAGATCCAGTGTTGCCACAGGCTGTGGCGCAGGTCACAGATGCAGTTCAGATCCCCTGTTGCTGTGGCTGTAGCGTAGACCAGCAGCTGCAGCTCCAATTTGACCTCTAGCCCAGGAACTTACATATGCTGCAGGTGTGGCCCTTAAAAGAGAGAGAGAGAGAGAGAGAGAGAGAAGAAACCCAAAGACACCAGCATTCAAGGATCAGGGCCCAAGTTCATGGATTCTACATCATAACCCTAGTCAGGGCCTCTTATCAGACCTCAGTTTATCCAGCAACGAAATGTTGTCAGTAATAATCCTCAGAGTAACAAGGGAATGGCTTCAGTGTAAACCTCAAATAAAATGCTACATCAGGTCAAAGCAAGGATTTGTTTTGTTACAGATGACTGCTGGTTAAAATGCCATCACTTACCCATAGTTTATTCCCTCTTTCAAATCATATTGAACTTTAAGAATACATTCAGATATATGCTGGAAAAGCTTCAATTCATACCAGCATTTAAAGAATAAAAATCCTTTGATCTTTGTAAGAGAAAACGCCTAAATATTTTAGACTCCAAAAATGTTTAAATATACCTAAAAAGTGACATTTTCAAAAGCACTAGGAGAGGGCACCTGTTCCAGGGACACGTAGAACTACCAAATTCTGTATTTTATAAACTGCCAAACTGTGTTTTAAAGTTCCAAATTAAAACTCGTGGTCAATGTTAAAAACAGCTTTATGGGGAGTTTCCATCACAGCTCAGCGGAAACGAATCGGGCTAGTAGCCATGAGGTGGAGGGTTCAATCCCTGGCCTCGCTCAATGGGTTAAGGATCCAGCGTTGCCATGAGCTGTGGTGTAGGTCAAAGATTTGGCTCAGATCCTGCATTGCTGTGGCTGTGTTGTAGGCCAGCAGCGGTAGCTCTGATTGGACCCCTAGCCCAGGAACCTCCATATGCTGCGAGTGCAGCCCTAAAAAGCCAAAAAAAAAAAAAGCTTTATGCCTCCCAGCCTTTATGTGATGCCACCAGTACGTGGAAAGTCCCAAGCTTGAAATAAACATCCATACAACTGCATGTGCTCAGAGCATGGTCCTTGAATCAGCAGCATCGGCACCACCGGGAACTTGTAGAAACGCACACTCTCAGATGGCTCCCCAGCCCCACCAAATCAGAGCACTGCTCAGCAATCAATTTTAACAAAAGGCCTCAGTAGGTTCAGATGGGCTCAAAAGCTCGAGAACCACTGGTCTAAAGATTCAAAGCAACTGCTCCAAAAATTATTCCTAAAACTATATGACTCCTAACTGCATTATTTTGACAGTCCTGACGGTTATCAAATAGGAGCATACAAATGAATTCCACTGAATAAAGATGCTGGGCTTCTACAGAAATCACTGTAGAGCTTGAATCGCAAGCTGTGGGTATACTGCTGCCAGATGGTTCTGATTTGCGTGGCCCACACCCGGGCTTTACTTATTCTAACTGCAAAAGCTTAATTCACCCTTTCAAGTGCTTATTCCACTTGACAAACTATACTTTTCCTCATACGGCTTCTGGATAATAAAGAGGTTCAGGTAATGCAAAAATCATTTATTCTTGATCTTCAGTTGTATTTCTGTACTTATATTTCATTCATTCATTAGTTATAATATCACAACTATATCCAAAGCTTTGCATTAAATGCCGTAAAAAAGCATAAAGAAATACTCAAAAACGTTTCATTTCTTAAGAATGTGTCATCCCTTTGGGAAAATTAGGTGTAGACTGAGAAACCTACAAAACAAAAATCTAATGGCCACAATGACAGTACAGGTAGATGTCACTTGCAGCAAAAGGTGCAGAGACATAAGTCAGGATGGAGGTGACAGAGATGGTGGGGTTGGGGAGGCAATCCAAAGAGGAGAATAACATCAAGAGGATCATGAAGCAGGAAAAGGACATGTTCTAGGGACAGTGACCAGACAAGCCTGGCTGGAGTGCAGAGTTCGCGACACGGGGCAGGAGATGATGATACTGGAAAGTTACTTTAGGACAAACTGTGGATGGCCTTGAATGTGAATGCCAGCCAAGGACCTCGGGTTTGCCCTCAAACTCTAGGGAGTCAACAAGTTTTCAGAGCAAAAGAGTAACATAAATATTTTAGGAAAGTTAAATCTGATCCAAGGACAAAAGATGGATCTAAAATAAGGAGGCAGGAGAATAGACAGGTCTAGAACAGTCTCTCTCTCTCTCTCTTTTTTTTTTTTTTTTGGTCACACCCATGAGATGTGGAAGTTTCCAGGCCAAGAATGGAACTCAAGCCACAGCAATGACAACACCAAATCCTTAGCCACTAAGCCACCTGTTCTAGGGAACTCCCTAGAACAATCTCTTCTATACATGTATGTATACATGATCTATAGATTAGAACAGACTAGGCTCTTTAAACACTCCAAGTCAGAAGAGGTAACTATGAACTTGCACGTGGAGGCTGCAGTAATGGGGGAAAAAAGAAGCACATGAAAATCACTGGCACATCTGTTTTTCTGGGAATTCCTTTCAAGCCACAACGTTACACTACTAATACTCACCATCCAGGGACCAGGGACACCACCCACCTCTCCTTTCAGGTCCTTGTTCAAAGGCTGAGTGACCACGCTTTACTTATTCCAGCTTGAGGAGGAGGAACATGCAGCTCTCGCCCAGGGTAAGAATGCAAGTGGGACGTGCCCTCTCGGCAACCTCTGCTACAGCAGAATTTCCAGAAGAGTAACTAGAGACGTTCTCTTCACCACTGGTAAGTCAGACTAAATGCCACTATTTTTTTTTTTCTTTTTAGGGCCAAACCTACAGCATATGTAAGTTCCCAGGCTAGGGAGCTACAGCTGCCAGCCTACGCCACAGCAACACAGGATCCGAGCCACGTCTTCAACCTACATCACAGCTCACCGCAATGCCAGATCCTTAACCCACTGAGCGAGGCCAGGGATGGAATCTGCATCCTCATGGATACTGATTGTGCTCATAACCCACTGAGCCACAACGGGAACTCCAGTTGGAGTGTCACTATTAACTGACGATAAACCAGAAGGATTTCCAACCCAAAAGCCACAAAATATATAACTAAGCATACAAAATTTGAAATAGCCCATATATATGTATATACACATAATATAGATAATATATATGCACTAAAGAACTTCCTTAGTGGTTTTCTTGTACAACTGCCTAACAGGCTACTCCTAACCATTTTCTGAATTACAGGAAAAAAAAAAAAAAACAGTAAAAGTTGCCAACTGGCTCCATTAACCTGAGCTGAATGCACCAATTTGTATCAGGCCCCTGACTGGGACCATGGATTCCCCCTCCCACCCCACCCCACCCCTCATGCCTCATGCACACTGTGGCAGGGACTTCAAACTGCATAGCCAGTCCAAGTACAAAGACCAGAGAAGAATACTGAGAAGGAAACATCTTAACGAGTTTGCTGAAAATTCTTAAGCTGGATCTCGCTCTTTATTCTTCTAGAGTAAAAACTGAACAAGATGACTTAATAATAACATTCATTGTGAAAGCACAATGGCACTGTTGTAGAAGATAGGTAGCTTCCTTAACCAGTGGCCCCTTATAGGAATAATCAGCCTCTAAGTCTTTCCTCAGCCCAGTTGCAAACAGAAGCATGAAGCCAGCTGTTTTGTTTTGTTACTTATCACCTAGTCCTAATGTGTGTGCTGTAAGGAAGAAAAACCAGCAGGTCAAGATTCGATGTCAGGAAAGGAAGCAGGCCTGCAGAACTATGTTAACTGGAAAAATGACCAGCAGCAATCATCCAACAGAGACGCTGCCTCCAGACTCGACCTCTTTTCACTGCAACGATCAAGTCTGTGGCTCTGCACATTTACCTTCCGCACAGCCAGTTCTCTGATAAGGCTTCTGAATCCCTCTGCTACTTTTTTTTTTTTTGTACTAACATATGCAGCGTGAAATATGATTCACTCCTTCCTGAGAGATCAATACCCACACATGATAAATACCCTTATTGATCCTGCAGTGTTATATGCTGGTCTCAGGGCCCATGGCATATTACTAGTAGTTAACCAGTAATTCATTTTAAGGTGTGTGAAGGCTTTTTCTCCCACTCTTGGCTAGTGTCAAGATTTCCAGAGTTGTTGCACTTTGAGTCCTTTATGTTCAAACCTGGAGCCATGCTCCCTTTCCAATGACAAAGCCAAATGCCACCGTTTTCTATATGAAAGATCACATAGGAAACCAAAATTTACGAAGTGTAAATAATAAGACTATTTGTGATTCACGATGCTCTCATGTAATTGGAGGATTTGTGTCTACCAGCTTCTAGTTTTCTCTGTAACCCTGTCCTACTCAGCTTCTAGTTTTAAGAGTTACCAACCAGGCAAAACTATGCACTGGTGCCTGTCCTACTCAGCTTCTAGTTTTAAGAGTTACCAACCAGGCAAAACTGTGCACTGTTAAGTCCGAGATCTCAAAATTACCCACCAGCCACTAACACGTTATGCTGAGCAACAGGAAGGTACAGAAAAAGTACAAGTCATTTTGTACATTCTTTTTTTTTTTTTTTAAGGAAAAATTAAGGTCTGAAGATAACATCGCTTGCTGACATGTTACAGAATCTGCAGGAGACAGCGGGCGCCACTTTCTAGAACAGGAAGGCTTCCCTGACTCCCTGTTTTGAGTGGTCTTCTCTGCAGGGAGACCCTATGTCCAGACTAATCAGCTCCTGACATTGCCTAGATTTGGAGAAAACTGAGACACGCAGCCTCAGGACTGTTTCCATACAGGGTAGGGAACGAAAAGGGAGACATGGGGGGAAAGTCAGTCCCACTCATCCATCTCCCTCTGGACCCAGAGGATGGGTGGTTTTTCTGAGCTAAAGCAGAGCTGGTGCAGGAGAGGCCTGATGATTGAGGCGGTGGCGTGCCTACTGTTCACACCACTAATTGGTGACCCTGATGGTGGACAGGGACGTCACCTGCCCCTACTTCTGGAGAAACAACTCTCGCTCAGAGCAGTAAACTTACTGAGCACCTATTGTATGTGAGGCAGCCTGCCCCCTGTGCGACGCTTTGGGGGACAAAAGATGTAGTCTTTGCTGCTACAGGGCCCACTGGCAAGGGGAGATTCCCAAACACACACACTGAAGGGGAAACAAAAACCGTAGGGCTGGGAGAGCAAGGTTAAGTTCAGCCATCAAGGTACAAGTTCTGCTGATGTTGGCTCACTAAAGTCACTCCCAACCATAGGGCAAGAAATGTTATAGTCCGTGGTTCTCCTTTTTCCCAAGGCATTTTTTTTTGGTTTTGGGGGTTTTTTTTAAATGTAAGTTGGTCCTGGAGGAGGAATCTGTCAAGGTCACTTTTTGTAAGGTGAAGGCTTTACATAACAAAGTGAACCTGAAGCTGGCCTTTAAAGCCTGAGGCAGGCTTGGTTCAAAGGCGTGTGAAAGGTCAACAGGATGCGAAGGAATCTGCAGGAAGAAAGAGACAAACAGACACAGAGAGAGGATGATGGTTGAGCAAGACCAGATCAAAGA
This sequence comes from Phacochoerus africanus, assembly GCF_016906955.1. NCBI lineage: Eukaryota > Metazoa > Chordata > Mammalia > Artiodactyla > Suidae > Phacochoerus > Phacochoerus africanus. The sequence continues at coordinate 223,050,614 of NC_062545.1, forward strand.
AACCAAAGAGGAGATATGGGAGAAGATGGAAAATATAAAGAAGAGGAAAAGCAATTCAAGCCTTCCAAGGGAGCTGTGATTCGAAACAGGCTGCCTTGGGGCCACTAAGAAACTAAGTGAGTAACCAGCACATCCATTGTGTGCAGCAGTTCCCAAAGTGCTGGGCAGGCAATGTCCAAAATAAGCAAAAGCCTAGCCCTGCCCTCGAGGAGCTTCCACTCAGTTCAGGGTAGATGCAGGGAGAGTTTAAGGGATGAGAAGGTTTTCAGAGTAGAAGACACTTAAAAAAAAAAAAAAAAAAAGTGGAGTTCCCGTCATGGCTCAGCGGTTAACAAACCCAGCTAGGATCCATGAGGATTTGGGTTCTATCCCTGGCCTTGCTCAGTGGGTTAAAGATCCAGTGTTGCCATGCACTGTGGTATAGACTGCAAAAGCGGCTCGGATCCTGAGTTGCTGTGGCTGTGGTGCAGGCTGACGGCTACAGCTCTGAATGGACCCCTAGCCTGGGAACCTCCATATGCCCCAGGTGCAGACCTAAAAAGACAAAAAAAAAAAAAAAAAAAAAAAAAGGAGAATGTGAAGGGAATTCCAAAGGAAAAAAAGGAGATACCACACACACACGAAAGTTTCTGGGGTGTCAGAGCAGCCTGTGGAGCAGAGAAGGCAGAACTCTGGGCCCCACCAGATGGGAAGGAGGGTGCCACTGGCATAGTAGCTACAAAGTGTACACTCGCCTCCAAGGAAAAATCCCAACTGGATCTGGAAAAGTGCAGGCTTTGCCATGTTGGCCCTGGGCACAGCTGATGGCATCCTGGCAGCCCCCACCTCATACACAGGGGTACCTGCCAGTTTTCCTAGTCGCAGTTTCTGCTGTCCCTGCTCCTCCCCTCTGTGGGCCTCACAATGACCTGGACACCCCAGGGTGTCGCCTACAGCAAAGTCAGATGCAGAGAAGATGCCACGTCTCTGACCTGACCAGAAAAGGTCTCGGGACCAGGAAAGGTTTTTTCTCCATAGGCCACCAGTTCCAAATTTCCTGTCGTTGGCAAGATGCCAGAGTCAGTGTGAGGCTCTGTCTGGCAGGGCAGACCTGGGGAGAGCGCAGGGCTCCTGCAGGGAGCGGATAAGGGAAGGAGAGAGAAGATGACACTGAGTTTTCACTCCACCTGGTGCTCTATTCTAAGAGATCTTGCCAGGAATCCCTTCTTCAATCTTTGAAACCCTTCTCACACTGAGAAAACTTGAAATTAGGAGCATTTTGGCTGCCTGTATCCATACATTTAGGTCAGCACAGGAAGAGCCTGCCCTGAACTGTATTCCAACAACTCAAAATGCAAGGGCTTCATTTCTCAAGGTCTTTTTCTTGGCAGGAAGGGGACTGAACAGAGGGGTGCCATAGTTAAGTGTGCTCAAGGCTGGCTCCCTTGAGAGGTGGGATTTAGAGTCTTTTATAAACTTCCTTTTAAAAATAAGGTCATAAATGTTTGTCTTTGCTCCTCAGGTCCCCGACAGCGCTCTGAAGGGAGGGAGTAGACCCTTTAAGTAAATGCGAGGAGACAAAAAACCAAAATGTGTCTCATATTAAATTTTTTTTTGTCTTTTTGCCTTTTCTAGGGCCCAGCATATGGAGGTTCCCAGGCTAAGGGTCTAATAGGAGCTATAGCCGCCGGCCTACACCAGAGCCACAGCATCTCGGGATCCGAGCAGAGTCTGCAACCTACACCACAGCTCACGGCAACGCCCGATCCTTAACCCACTGAGAGAGGCCAGGGATCAAACCCGCAACTTCATGGTTCCTAGTTGGATTCGTTAACCACTGAGCCACGACTGGAACTCCACTTGTATTATTTCACATGACTTTTGTTCAGCCCAAGATTACACCCAGGTCAATTTAATACCCCTGGATTTCAGTCAGGTATTTGCCTTTAAAATGTTTTCAAGTCATCAAGAACAGTAAGTTAACCAATTGCTGAGAAGGACTGGGCCTCCCAGGAAAGGAATCTACCTCTAAGCCAGCAGCCCTCACCCTTGGCTGCAGGGGGTGAGGCAGAGGGTAAAATTCCTCAGGACGGGGTGTATCCCAGACACTTCACAGGAGAGCCTCTGGCTGGGGACCCAGGCTTCAAAGCCCCCAGGGTGACTCCAGTACCAGCAGGCTGACCACTGTTTCAACCCATCAGATGTTGATGTTTTAGTGCCAAGAAGTCCCACCCTTACACCTACCGAAGTAGTTATAAAAATTCGGTTGAGGCCTCTGCCCACACCTCCCTTTCACGGGTCCATGAGGTCAAAAGTATTTCCACAATAATGTAAAGCTGTTATTGGTCTTTTTCACTGTGTTGACATCTGCACTGATGATACAGAAGCCATCGTGGGGACAACCCTGGTTTCTTAGTTGGAATCAAGGTCATCCCACCAAACTGTACTGACAGTCACTCACTCCTTGCTGTGAAGTAAAATATTTTTGAAAAGTTGTTTGGAATTCCCATCATGGCTCAGTGGTTAACAAATCCAACTAGGAACCATGACGTTGCAGGTTTGACCCCTGACCTTGTTCAGTGGGTTACCGATCGGGCATTGCCATGAGCTGTGGTGTAGGTCACAGATATAGCTCGGATCTGGCATTGCTATGGCTCAGGCATAGACTGGCAGCTCCAATTAGACCCCTAGCCTGGGAACCTCCATATACTGCAGGAGCGGCCCCAGAAAAAGGCAAAAAGACAAAAAAGCAAAAGAAAAGAAAAGTTGTTTAATTTTATGTCAGTTTTGCTTAAGATGTTATTTATTTATCTTTTTTTTTTTTTTTGCCTTTTCTAGGGCTGCTCCCACAGCATAGGGAGGTTCCCAGGCTAGGGATCCCATTGGAACTGTAACCGCCGGCCTACGCCAGAGCCACAGCAACATGGGATCCAAGCCCCATCTGAGACCTAGGCCTACACTACAGCTCACGCCATCACCGGATCATCACCGGATCCTTAACCCAGTGAACGAGGCCAGGGATCGAACCCACAACCTCATGGTTCCTAGTCGGATTCGTTAACCACTGCACAATGGGAACTCCACTTAAGATGTTCTTGATGAAGCCGGGAAAAACACTTGATTAAATCTCTACCTTTAAGTCTATCTTCTTACTATTGTGTGACCGAGTGGGAAGAACTCATGAAGCACTTCTGCTACACACCAAAGGGTACTGATGGCTTCCTTGGAAACAGCACTTGTGCAAAAGCTTGACTGAAAGCAGTACTCACTGCTTTTTTTCTTTTTAAATAGAACACCCTCTACTTAAAAGAATGACTGATGACAAACTGTAATTACCAAGACTTGGGTATTTAGCAGAATTTTCTAGAACATGAACAAGGTAAGCCTATCACTTCAAGAAAAACAACTGACAGTATTCATTGCCAAAAATTTGAGCTTTTGAGTAAAAATCAGAATTTTGGAAAACATATACCTGCCACTATGTGCTTGACAGCTTCCCAAACTTGAAGACTTTTGCTGACAGAATCAGCAGTGATATTAATGAGTGGGATTTTCTGATATTTTGTAATAAAATATGTCAATATTTGGAAAGTCTGTACAATTCAGTAAATTAATATTTTCTAAATGACCAATGCATGACGTTACGAAATATTGCATGGGTGACAGATCCACTTAAAGTGCAAGATGGATTTTAATTTAACTAAGGCTTCGGATCCACACTGCAGCTAATCTTTAAGAAATTATCACTTGTCAAGTTTTGGTCTAGTATTAAAGAATGGTCACAGTGATTTCAAAAAGGCTATTCAAACACTTCTCTCCCTTTTTCAACTATTTATCTATGTAACGTGAAACTGTCTTCATGTATTTCAATCAAAGCAACAGACTGAATGAAGTAGACACAGGAACCCAGCTGTATTCTATTAATAACCCAGACATGAAAGACTCTTGTAAAAATGTTGAACAATGCCACCCTCCTCACTAATTTGTTTTGGAAAACAGCTATTTTTCATTAAAAATATTACTTAGATTAACAAGTGAAAGATCTACTATCTTAAAGGCATGGACATATTCTTAATTTCTCAGTTTTAGTTTGATTCAGTAAACACTGATCGTGTAGATATAATCATTGTTTTCCTCACTACTTGCTTCATTTAAGTGTAAGAAGTTGCAGTTCCCAGGAGTTCCCGTCATGGCTCAGTGGTATCCGACTAGGAACCATGAGGTTGCCGGCGGCTACAGCTCCGATTTGACCCCTAGCCTGGGAACCTCCATATGCCATGGGAGCAGCCCAAGAAATGGCAAAAAGACAAAAAAAAAAAAGAAGAAGAAGTTGGAGTTCCCAGTCGTGGAGCAGCGGAAATGAATCCAACTAGGAACCATAAGGTTGCTGGCTGGATCCCTGGACTCGCTCAGTGGGTTAAGGATCCGGCATTGCTGTGAGCTGTGGTTGAAGGCTGCAGACACGGCTCAGATCTGGCGTTGCTGTGGCTGTGCTGTAGGCCGGCAGCTATAGCTCTAATTGGACCCCGAGCCTGGGAACATCCATATGCCACGGGTGTGGCCCTAAAAAGAAAAAAAAAAAAAAAAGAATGTAATAAGTTTGAGAATCTCCATGTCACAGGCTCATCTCTTTCCAGGAGGACCGATTTCAGAGCGGTTGGAGTCAGTGCCTCAAAATGAGCTGGCACCCTGAGCTGAGCTGTTCAGTCAGCAGTCAGCAGGAAAGGCCCACCTCGGCGCCTCCAGCTTTATCCCTAAGCCTGGAACATTTCTTCCAAAGAAAGGGACATTCACTGCTACACAGTGCAGCACCGGCTATCTGGAACCTCTAGCCCCAGGACCTTGGATCAGTTACCCAAGCGTCCCGTGCCCCAGAGTCTACATGTAACGTAGGGTTAATGCTACTACTCACAGCACAGAGGACAGAGAAAGGCTCTAACTAAGGTGTAAAGTGCTCCATGAAGGTCAGCTCTTGTCACAGGCACACACTGTGAGAGCATTTTCTGCCACCAGGCAAGAGGGCCATTAAATAACTCTGCCCACACAAGGCATCCTCTCTCCCACCGCTCATGTTCAGGGAACCGCAGGAGGGCTGGGCTGCATCTGGCAGAGCTTCCTGAGTGCATGTGAACTTGGACAGGAGCAGAATCCTCCGTGCCTGGCCTTCTCTGAGGTCAGACAGTAGCCTTGAATGCAGTCGGTGTGGTATCACTCCCCAAAGTCATAATCAGGAAATGCGAGAACAATCTGTTTCTCCCACAAGGCGATCATGACAGGGCTATTTGAAACGTCAAACACGAACCTGGCGCCAGGAAAGCAAACAACCCCTTCACTTGTGTACCTGCCACGAGCCAGCCGGCAACTGCCTCTACTTCCCAAGACAAAACCAGCAGGTGGAAAAAAGCTGACCTTCCTTCCCATCCCCAAACCCACCATCTTCCCAGCCTCACCTCTCCGGATGTTCAATTCTGTTTCTGAGAAGTGCAGCTACGTGCCTCCCTGAGTGAGATGTGGATTTTATTTATTTGGGGGGGGGGACTGCCATTGTTGCAGGGCTGAACTTTTAGCTCGCTATAAAGTTAATGTGCTATTCAGTGTTCATTTCAGGCAAAACTGTGCGGCTGTGTATTTTCTGCCACCCCCAGAAGGCCATTATCTGTAATCGCCCATTACCATGCATAATTATTTCTCCCAGCTTGGTCTGTGACCTCTAGGGTTGCACACTGTTCCAGCTAACTGCTCCTTCTTACCAAATTCGTGAAGGAAGCTTTTCTGACCTTTAGTACTGTGAATGGTATATCCAGAGCCAGTGTTAGAACAACTTAAAGGCCAATTTATGTCAACTTGGGAATATTCCAGATCTCCTCCAGATGTACCTTCCCCACTCCATGGGGTTTTCCCCTCCCCTCAAATAACAAGAAAATAAGGCATAATCAACTCTCCATTATGCGGGGGCTGATAACCCCAACTGGGAATTATCTGGAGCCCTCTGTACTCCCTTTTCTTGGATCTAGCTATTTAACAGCATCGTGGTTTTTTTCAGATTGCTACTGGGAGAAGGTGGCACTAGGGAAGGGAATAGAGAAAAAAGTGACTTAACATTTTTAATTCAATATATAGGCTCCCATATTTAGTGGTGGGGTTTTTTTTTGTTGTGTTTTTTTTTTTGGTCTTTTTTTTTAGGGCTGCACCCATGGCTTATGGAAGTTCCCAGGCTAGAGGTTGAATTGGAGCTGCAGCCGCCTGCCTACACCACAGCCACAGCAACTCAGGATCCCAGCCATGTCCTCAACCTACATCACAGCTCACAGCAATGCTGGATCCTTAACCCACTGAGTGAGGCCAGGGATCAAACTCATGTCCTCATGGATGCTAGTCAGGTTCATTAACCTATGAGCAAAGTCAGGAACTCCCATTTAGTGTTTTTTTGAGTGGAAGGAGGAACTATGTTCAAATCGGTGATTAAGATGAGATTTGAGGATTCTAGGTATATTTAAAATAGTAATTCTAGGACTGACACTTGATGACACGGCCCAAAGTGTCACCTCACTTTCACCTCACTTTTCAACATTATCAGGGAAAGAATAGAGGGCACAGGATTGCCAGTCGCACGTGCAGGAGTTGAAATGCTGAGTCATTGAGGAGCATTTCTGTGTGAGTGTGAGAGAGGTACCTCTATGCTATTAAAGCGCCCACACACTAGAAGCTAGAATGAAACCACCCCATCTTTGTGTGGTCACTCCCACTGCAACCGAGACCACCCACTGGAATCTCCTCCAGGGGAAAGACCTTTCACACGCGCTGCCTTGATTTCCCTTCTGTCCTTCCTTGTTAATAAAGCTCCCCTGAAATGAAAAGAAGTCGATTCTAAAAATAAATACCTGTCCATCCTTTCAACCATCACTTTTACCAAAACCAGATAGGGAACCACAGAGAAGTAAACCTAACAGTTTCCACTGAATTCAACAACAGGGAAGGCCTAGGAAGTAACAATACTTGTTTCAATACCTGGAGAAGTTCAAGTGGTAAGTCTAGGGATGTGTGTGCAATTGGCTGCAGGACCCCACATGAGGCCCCCAGCTGAGACCTCACACTCTACCTGCCACCAGACTGTATCACTAAGGGAAAATGAAGCCACTTAGATTCGGCCAATGAACATCTTAAGCTAAATGACACCCATTGCGGCTGAAGAGTCAACACTGATGATTTCCTGGAGAAGACTAAGTGACTACTAACTGTTCACATGCTGGCATGGAGATCAAAGACCAAGGTCAAGTTAGTTCTCAGACTCCAAAGACCAGGACAGGCAGGACCTCATCCTTTCCACTGGGAGAGTCAGGCAGGGCAGGGCCTATCCCCATGGCCCAAAGCCCCTAACTTGTGGCTCTTCTAACTCATCCCTGAAGCAGCTCGCTCCAACCCTAGCTCCTCATTTAGTTCTGCATCTGCAGCCTGGTAGGCAGCTGCTGCCAAGACCTGTGCTGTCCTCCAAGTGTGTACATGAGTCACTACACACCAGGTGAGACACATACCTCCAAACTCTGATCTCTTCATAGCTACCTGCTCCACCAAACATGTCACTAACCACAGGGGCAGGAGGGCAAAAAAAAAGTCACACCCTTGAGGATTCCTGCCTCCCAATGTAGGGGCCAGAACTCGAATTCCCAGCCTCTATGAAGTCAGGGCCTGGGCATTTGAAGAAAGCTTCACCAATCAGGTCTCCCAAGTGAGACTTCAACTGTGACAATGCCCTTTCTTTTTGCAGGGTTTGAGCCAGAACCCTGTGGCTTTTGACATTGGCAGAAGCAACAGCTGCAAGGCCCTGAAGGCTCTGACAACTTGGGGTACCTACACTTATGTACAGAAACACGTGAACATACACACACATACACACATATACACACACAGATATATTTCCTGTCTACGTATCAGTCAACATCCCACCCTAAAATCTCAACTGAAAGAAATGATTACCAAGAGCAAATCTGGGCCTGTCAACCAAAAGGCTATCATTAGGACTAAGAAACAGCAGGACAGAAGCTACGTAAGTGGGAAACTTCTTATGTCTACAATCACACCTGCATCGTGTCTATCTTTATTTTCCTCATCCCATAGCCTGTGTTGTGCAGATTTTGTCCACCTGGATCTCTGGAAATCTAACATGCTCACAGAAACTCCGTTTCACATAAAAGTGACCGGTATCAAGAACCCTATGGAAATACTGCAAGTACACAGAAAATCCAGGACCACCTTTGCATTGATGCAGAGAGAGGCAGAAGGGGAGGGCAAGCAGGGGAAGGGGTATATAAACTCTAAAACACGGGGCCGCACACCAGGAGCCCTTTCTGCAAATTCTCTGGGTATCACGCAGCATCACCTGTGGCTGCGTCAACCACTAGCCTTACCCGTGCTTCTCAAGGTTTACTCCATCACAGAAACAACACTGGACTGACAAGTCAGAGAAAGAAGATTTTTTTTTTTTTTTTGTCTTTTGCCCTTTTAGGGCTGCACCCACAGCATATGGAGGTTCCCAGGCTAGGGGTCCAATTGGAGCTGTTGCCGCCGCCATCACCAGCCTACACCAGAGTCACAGCAATGTGGGATCCAAGCTGCAGCTCAGAGGAATGCCGGATCCTTAACCCACTGAGCAAGGCCAGGGACAGAACCTGCAACCTCATGGTTCCTAGTTGGATTCATTTCCACTGCGCCATGACAGGAACTCCAAAAGAAGTTTTTTTTTTTGTTTTTTTTGGGTTTTTTTTTTTGGTCTTTTTGCCATTTCTTGGGCCGCTCCCATGGCATATGGAGGTTCCCAGGCTAGGGGTCGAATTGGAGCTGTAGCCACCAGCCTAGGCCAGAGCCACAGCAACATGGGATCCGAGCCACATCTACAACCTACACCACAGCTCACAGCAATGCCAGATTCTTAACCCACTGAACAAGGCCAGGGATGGAACCCGCAACCTCATGGTTCCTAGTTGGATTCGTTAACCACTAAGCCATGATGGGAACTCCCAAAAGAAGATTTTTTAAATCAACAATAGCCAAGAGGAATTAACCAAACACCACCAACAAAAAAGCATACACTCCTACGAACACACAAGTTTTTAGATGAAGTGGTCTTCTTCCACTCCCAGAAAGAAACAACAACACAGGCAGGCAGAGCCTGGAGACTCATCCAATGAGGGGGGCAGAGGCAGGGGCAGTCTCTTCCATCCCTGACTGCTCCCAGCTCTGAAGTGGCAGGAAAGCTGACCTCCTGAGAAGAGACTCTGGTGCTATGACTAAGAGGATTTCGGAGCCGAAGAGCTGAGCTTACTGAAAAGATCATCACAGATGTCACAGGAAGGACTCACCAAAAAGTTAACCACAGGGCAGGTTACAAAGCTGTTCTTTTACACGTGTTGAGCAGTCACAGCTATTTGTCCCAGAAAGGTCACCTTGTGAGGGAAAGTGCCCAAAAACTCAAAGATTCATTCATTCACTCATTCATTCTACACCAACTGGGTACTCAACTGTAACTCCCCGGTAGGGAGGGTCATTTTATCCTGACATCATCACGTGTAGGTGCCCTCAGGTGCAGCTGACTCTGAAACCTGCCCACCAACACCTCCGGATGTGAAGGACTTTATTTACTGCAAAGTCAAAATAAATACAGAATGCAGACTTGCACTAAGAGCTAGAATAAAACAAATATGTAGGCGAGGGGAAAAGACAATTACACAGTGCGATGGGAAATATGACGCCTTAAGAAAAGCGAAGAAAATAATAAGCAACAGGTTATTAAATTCTCAGGGACTGAAAACGCCAAAACTAGGGAGGAGAAACAAAGTCACTGCAGATTAAATATGAAGAGTTTTAAGCCAATTATAAAAGATCAAAGAAAACAAGAGAGGGGAGGAGTAGCCTTACAAGTAACCGAGATAGGAGACCTTGGGAGAAATACGACTAGGGTAAAATCATTACAGTTTACAGTGAAAGTAATCTAGGGATGACTTTAGAGAGAAATTCACTAAGAGACAACTCCTGGGAGAAGAGCCCAGGGAAAGAAATCAAAAAGCTCTTTATTTTCAAAAGGCACACAACTCCAGAGGGCAGGTGCTTTCTATGGAGAACAGGGACTAGTCTGGCAAGGTGAAGCGTGCCAGTGCCAAGAGCCACATTTTGGATTCCACCCCGTCCTTCTGGGGCCGGGAACCTCGGCCTGGTCTCCACTCCATGCACTATGGGTACAGGAGGAGGCAAGAGTTACGGTATTAACAAAAGGCTATCTCTGAAACTCACTTGACAATTTCTTTTTTTGGTCTTTTTGGGGCCGCACCCCACAGCATATGGAGGTTCCGAGGCTAGGGGTCCAATGGGAGCTTGTGGCCACCAGCCTACACCAGACACAGCAAAGTAGGATCCCATCCACATCTGCGACCTACACCACAGCTCCAGGAAATGCTGGATCCTTAACCCACTGAGCAAGGCCAGGGATCAAACCTGCATCCTCATGGATGCTAGTCAGGTTCACTAACCGCTGAACCACAATGGGAACTCCGACACTTTGTTTCATTCCCCTCCAAAAAAAAAAAAAAACCTGACACTGCCCTCTTTGAATAATGTCAACTCAAAAGTCTCAACCATTACTATCTGGATTTTAACCAAGAGGAGCAGAGCTAGGAAAAGAGCTGCTAACGCAAATGATGTTATTAACTTTTAACTGTACTATCTCATTTATGGATAATTGGCAAGTTACGTTATGTTTTCAGTTGCTACCAACAGTAACTCCACAAGGTTGCGACCCAGAAAAAAGGGCTGGCTGTGGTTTACAAAAGCACCCAGCACACTCAGGGACACGGCAGGAGCTGGGGTCCCAGGTAAACCCGGGTCTTCGGAGTCCAGGTCTGGTCTGGTGTCTTCTTGCAATGACAGGAGAAACCTGTCACCTTGATTCAGAGTGGTTAATTGTGTATTTCGCTTTGTTTTTTAGTCATCATCAATACACTGGACACTATAAAATATCAGAGTCAGAAAGCCAAGGAGTCCCCATTATGACTAGCATTTGAGATCTAGGGGAATACCTGACTTGTCCTATTTTCTTTCTTGTATGTACAGATCACTCACTATGTAACGACGAGGCTGGTTAAAGGCTACGGTATGACTGAAAACACAGACTGAGAAAAAGCAGTGTAATAATACCAGAGCGCTTACTAAAACAGAAAATATATCTCAAGGAAAGATTTTTAAAAAAGGGAGAAGCTCTGGACATCAACAAGTCTGTCTCTGGATACAAACTGCTCACCTGACTTAGGTTACCTAGTGAGTCCCAAGTTACTACCATGACTGGAGTAACGGAGCCCAAGAGAAGGCATGAGCATGGGCTGGGCATCCTAACTCCACCACTTAACATACGTGTGAACTTGAGCACATTATTGACCCTGTTTCCTTATAAGCAGAAAAAAATAGTTTCCATTTTACAGAGCTATTATAGAGATTAAATGAGAATATAAATAACAAAGCAGCTAAGACAGTCCCTGGCACGAGGCAGACCCTCAGTAAGAGAGTTAGCAGTATTGTAATCATTATCACCTCTGCTGAAAACATAACGCCAAAGAGTTGGGAATTAAACAAACTACACACACAAAAGGCAAGAATAGAGCACTGCCCGCTCTTTCCCTTCACACACAGGAATTAGAAAGCATCACTCACAACCGTGGTTGGATCCTCAGTTTGAGAAAAACCCCCTTATTCCTGCCACGCCAGCTCCTGGCAACACACACTGGTGTGAGAATCACCTGTCTTTGCTTAATTTCCCCTTTCTATGCTGTTTCTTCAGTGCTACCCATTTTTCCCCTGCTCCTAGATGCCAGCTTGGGTTCCCTGTCAAACTCCTCTCCACTGCTGTAAATAATCTCTCTCCCTCTTTTATATTACCTTTCAAATATTTATAGACTGTTATTCTCCTTCTCTCCAAGCCATACATCATTTTTGTTGCCCTTCCCCTGGATTCTCTCTAGTTTATCTACATCTTTTAGAGAAAAACAAACCCCAGGTGCTTCATGATGAAAACAGCACACCCAAAGCTAACAACCCTAAACCAAGAAGGCCCCTTAGTCAAAAGCCACCAGAAAACTCTTTGATGTGCTTCTACCCCCCTTCCCGCCCCGTAACTCATAATTCCATCTTCGGATAAAACAAGGAGAGTGTGATAAGAGACACAACCACCACCTTCACGCAGTGGATGCTGGGGCTCCTGTGTGGCAGCGGGTCCTGGGGTGGGGAGCCTGGGGCAGCCTCAGACACCCTCACACTTGCTGGTGAGGGACCCTGTGCCCTGCACATTGCCTCTACTTGTTAATTCCTTCTCCATCTGTGTCCTTGCGACTCCCTCCCCCTCCCCCAACAGGTCTGTGCAGAGGCGCCTGCATGTTCATCTCATAGACAGGGCTCAAGGTTTCTCAATCATGTGCCTTCTGCCCAAACTGTGGGGGCAGTAAGACACTGATGGTGCCTGACCTTTTTGCAAGGTAACTTCCTCATCTGTGTGGTTATATAACACTCCTACTCCCATGAGGAAGGCTAGGAGATGGCCAACACTCAAGATGTATATCTGTAGAATAAAAAAAAAAAAAAAGAAAGAAAGGCAAGGCCAAGCAAAGCAGGGGGAAGCTTACCTATACTCTAAAGCGTGAGCATTAAGATGCATCTCGGGGAGTTCCCTTCGTGGCTCAGCAGTTACTGAAGCCGACTAGGATCCATGAGGATGCGGGTTAGATTCCTGGCTTCACTCAGTGGGTCGGGGATCTTGAGTTGCCATGAGCTGTGGTGCAGGTCTGCAGGTCACAGACATGGCGTGGATCCCATGTTGCTGTGGCTGTGGCGTAGGCCAGCAGCTGTAGCTCTGATTCGACCCCTAGCCTGGGAACTCCATATGCCACAAGTGCAGCCCTGGGAAAAAAAAAAAAGAAATGCCTCTCGGAGACTCCTAGCCGCTGGTGTGTGGGCTGGGATGGGGGGAACTGTGTGATGGGTTACAAACTCCTCGCCCAGAGACATAATCCTTACATCAGTTCATGTAGCTTGATTTTTCAGAGAAACAAAAACAAAATCCCAGTGTATGGCAATCTCCAGGCTCATTCCTCTGCTCCTCATCTTAGTATCTGAAACTTGAGTTCGATGGCATATTTCTGCACTTTGTCATGGTTTACAATTTTTACATTAAAATCTTAGTTGAGGAGTTCCCGTCGTGGTGCAGTGGTTAACGAATCCGACTAGGAACCATGAGGTTGCGGGTTCGGTCCCTGCCCTTGCTCAGTGGGTTAACGATCCGGCATTGCCATGAGCTATGGTGTAGGTTGCAGACGCGGCTCGGATCCTGCGTTGCTGTGGCTCTGGCGTAGGCCGGTGACTACAGCTCCGATTCGACCCCTAGCCTGGGAACCTCCATATGCCACGGAAGCGGCCCAAAGAAATAGCAAAAAGACAAAGAAAAAAATAAAAATAAAAAAATCTTAGTTGAGTAGCACACCAGTTCTGCAAGCATAGGCATCATTATTTTACCCATTTCACAAATGAGGAAATAACACTCACAGAAATTAAGTAAACTGCTCAAGTCAGAGAGGTGATGAGTTAACCGAGGCAGGTCTTACGTTCTTTCAAGGACGTGGAGCCTCCACCCCAGCTATTAGGTTACCAGATAAAAGCAGAACTGTTTGCAGGTGTCTTCAATCTTCAAGACCTTTGCTTAAGCTTCTACTATCATACACCATTCTCTAGAGGAAACCTGCCAATAACTGGTTAGCTAATCTATTAACTAATCTGACACTAATCTGGAAATCAGTAACAACTAACCTTTGCCCTGAGGGAAGCACAACCCTGAACATGTTTCAAGGTGAACCAGAGAAGCAGTCAGATTATTTTGAAACAGGTGATAGGTAACATGCATTCTAATTTCATGCAACATGGGTAAGAATAAGATGAGCCTCTAGTAACCAGAATATCTGACTAGACAGTATACTCCATTCCTTAGCATGGCCATAATGGTCTATTAATAAACAGTAATATGGAAACCTCTAGACCACAGTACCAGATATGAATGTGAGATGGTTCAATCCCTGGGACTATAGCTTAACCTGAGCTCTGCCCAAAGCAGAAACTGGAGAGAGGAGAGAAGCTGGAAGAGTATGAAGAACACAGCAGGCTCAGCCACTTCACTGTGGGGCTGTTTTCACGCGCGCTGGGCTGCTGGTGGGGAACCAGACACCCTACAGGCTCCTCCGCTTGTCTGGAGTATAATGACCAGGAGTCCTGGCATTTCGCAGCCTCTGCAGCCTGTCCCCAGCTAGTCTCGTCTCCTACTTTGAAATACCAAATAGTGTGGGAATATCACAACACAGGTCACAAAGGGCCAATCTCCATAATAAATAAGGAATCCTAGATGGGGAGGAAATTCAATAAAGAAACGGGGAAAGGATATCCACTGATGGCTCAGAGGAAAAAATACAAACAGCCCTGTAACATAGGAAAAGATGTTCAACCTCACAAACAAAGGAAAAGGGGACTATAAACTAAACTATATCAACCATATCTGTTTTCTATTACTATATGACAAATTGCCACAAATCTAGTGGCTTAAAACAATGTGAATTTATTATCTTACAGTTTTGTGGGCCCACAGTCTGATCCAGGCCTCTCCAGCCTAAAATCAAGGTGTCATCAGGGCTGTGTTCCTTTCTGGGGTCTCCAGGGGAGGATTCGTGCCCTGCTCGGTCTGGGTGCTGGCAGAGGTCGGTTCCTTGCAGTTGTAGGACTGAGGTCTCAATTCCTCACTGGCTGTCAGCAGAAAGCTATTCTAAGCTTCTAGAGAACTTCTGAATGAAATACATTATATTTATTTAAAATGTACAGGAATTCCCGTTTCAGCTTAGTGGATTAAGAACCCGATTAGTATCCATGAGGATGCGGGTTCAATCCCTGGCCTCACTCAGTGGGTTAAGGATCCAGTGCTGTTGTGCGCTGTGGTGTAGGTCACAGACCAGGATGGGATCCTGTGTTGCTGTGGCTGTGGCTGTGGTGTAGGCCGCTACAGCTCCAATTCAACCCCTAGCCTGGGAACCTCCATATGCTGCACATGTGGCCCTAAAAAGAAAAAAGAAAATCCCAACTCTTTCCCTGGCCTACCAGGGCCTATGAACTGCAATCCCCTATGACATCACCCCTGCTCTTAGTACCTAGCGAGCTAGCCTGCTTCCTGCTCTGTTGATCCCTGATGCTGAACCGAATTACCTTTTTTCCTTTCTTTTCCTTTCTTGCTCACCTTGCTGCACCTTCTGCCTGGATGGTTCCTCCCCCACACCTTGACTGCACCTTCTGCCTGGATGGTTCTTCCCCCACACCTTGACTGCAATGGCTCCCTGTCACTGAGGACTAGCTTCGATTTCATCTCCTTAGAAAGTCCCTCTTCCCCTAACCACTATGCCAACCCCAAATCCCTTCAGATACACCCATCCTATCTCTCCATCTTTCTCTACAGTGCTTAGCACTTTCTGTAAACATGTGGCTCACTCATCTGGTGGACCTGTTTATCCACTGCCTCCCCTGCTGGGTGGGTAAGATCCACAAGGAAGAGAAGTTTTACACACGGCTGTACATCCCATGCCTAGAAACAGGTCTCACTCAATGCAGTCACACATCGAATGTTTGTTGAATAAATGAAAAACAAAGAAAGGGAAGAAGGGAAGGAAGGAGTCTGGCTCAGACAACAGACTCACTAGCAAAAATGATTCAACTCAGTTCAGCAAACTTTTCCTAGCGTTTGATGAGGATAATCTACTTCCCTGAATTAACATATATTCTATATTTCAGATAACCCCAAACCTCAGGACCAGATTAAAGGGTGGTACAAAAATAGGGAGTTGTTTTATAAGTGCTGAGAGCAATACTGAGTCAGCAGTTAGTATACGCTGGATTGAGCTGACACTAGATGGCTGAAACAGTACCTGAGAACTCTTAGCACCGATAAACATCAGAAAATCTGCTATTACTACAGAACTGAATCAGTATTTTCTTTTGGCAACAAGAAAGCTATTTAGAGTCTATTTCAAGAGTTTCTTGAGTTCCCTTGTGGCATAGCAGGTTAAGCATCCGGCTCTGTCATTGCAGAGGCTTGGGTTGTCGAGGCCGTAGAGCAGGTTCTATCCCTGGCCCCAGAACTTCCACATGTCTCAGATATGGCCAAAAAAAAAAAAAAAAAGTTTCTGAAAAGCATGTTCAGTGATATTGGACACTAAGACCAGATGAGCAACTGTGAAGTCCACGAAGAGACATAAGAGACCACAGGAAACTGGGCTTGAAATGTAATTTGGGGGAGTTCCCATTGTGGCTCAGCAGAAATGAATCTGACTAGTATCCATGAGGATGCGGGTTTGATCCCTGGCCTCACTCAGTGGGTTAAGGATCCAGAGTTGCCGTGAGATGTGGTGTAGGTCACAGACGTGGCTCAGATCTGAAGTTGCTGTGGCTGTGGTGCAGGCCGGCAGCTGTAGCTTCAATTCAACCCCTTAGGCCAGGGAACCTCCATATGCAGTGGGTGTGGCCCAGAAAAGAAAAGAAAGAAAGGAAAAAAGGTAATTCAGTTCAGCATCAGGGATCAACATTTATGTGAATTTTTTCCCAGGGGAGTCAAAAAGGTTGTCAAAATGCATTTTAGTGTCGAACAGTAAGACACCTTGAGGCTGAGACATAAATTCAGATCTGCACTTACAGAGCTGCTTGTGACGGTGGTAAAAGGGACCCTGACTAGTGGAGAATCAGTGAGACAGCAACCAGAGCCTAGAGCCCACAGGCACCCCCACCCCATGCCTCAGCTTCATGGTGCCACACTGAGTACTCCAGGCTCAGAGTCCAGATCACCTGGCAGAGGTACAGAAATCACAGCATCCCGCAAAAGGTGACAGCCAACCTTCCTCTGGGCCCCCTTCCCTATGAACCTCAGGCCTTTCAGAAACTTCCGAGTCCTCATTACCACAGAAGCATGGATTAGACTAGCATATGTAACAGAGAGGTCAACATTAAAGCCAAAATATGAGTCTGGGAGAAGAAGGAAGAAAGGATATTGGGGAGATCAAAGGAAACCTCTCCTGTGAGTCTACAGGTGATTCCAAAGGCCAAGGAAGCTAAGCTGGCAAAGGAGACTATCCTTCGCCAAGACTTACTGAGAGGGACAGAGAGGGGCGTTAGCACAAAGTGGGTTTAGAATGTCAGCTTGGGAAGATGAAACAAGTCCTAGAAATGGGTGGTGACAATGGTTGTAACATACTTAATGCCATTGAACTGTACACTTAGAAATGATTTAAATGAGAGTTTTATCCCCACATCAAAATGGCCACTTCGGCACAATGGGTTAAGGATCAGCATCGCCAGTTACGGCTCAGATTCCATCCCTGGCCCTGGAACTTCCATATGTTGGAGGTGCAGATATTTAAAAAAAAAAAAAAAAAAAAAAGTTAAAATGGTCAACCTTATGTATATTTTGCCACAATAAAATTTTTTTTTTGTCTTTTTGCCTTTTCTAGGGCCGCTACAGTGGCATATGGAGATTCCCAGGCTAGGGGTCCAATTGGAGCTGTAGCCACTGGCCTATGCCACAGCCACAGGAACTCGGGATCTGTGCTGCATCTGTGACCTACACCACAGCTCACGGCAACGCTGGATCCTTAACCCACTGAGCAAGGCCAGGGATTGAACCCACAACCTCATGGTTCCTAGTCAGATTCGTTAACCACTGTGCCATGACGGGAACTCCAATAAAATCTTTTAAAAGGAAATGTGTTAATAAAACAACAGATGGGACAGAAAGGCATCCATAAGATCCAAAGGCTAGGAAGGGGCTGAGGTGGGGTCAGTGAACAGGATCCCAGAACAAGCAGATACAGGAATCCAAGGGTCATGGATCTAAGGGGACAGTGGGGAGCAGGTGAGACAGTGATGACACAGATGAGCTTTGTGACGTCCCCAAAGCCTCCTGCAGCAGCAAAGGCAAGCCTGTACTGCAATAGCATGATACCTAGGGTCGCCTTCTATAGAAGTTCTCCAAGGCTATGAACAGCCATAACAGTAAATTCTAAGCTCATCCATGTCCATGAAGGGCCCTGTTCCCATTGGCCACATGAAGAACAGCTATCCACTCCCACCAGCTCTCAGGTTTTCTCTTCTGCTGTCCACAGCAGGGACGGCACTCTTCCATTTTTAGAAATCCAAAGATAAACATTTTTCTTGCCAAGTTTCTAGGGCAATAGAATTCCCTCTCCCTTGTTCTGAGGAAATCTTGTCACCCAAGGTCTAAAAAGTTGCTTAAGCCCTTCACAAATAAACCACTGTTTCTAGCAGCCAATAACACAACAAAGAAAACCCATCACCAGGTCCCTCTATGCTTTAATTCCTCAAGCACTACTCCTTTCACTACAACGTACACGTGATAATGAGGGAAAAGAGGACATTTTTTGAAAGAATGGATATTTACATATTTCTGGTGATAATAAAATGCCAACCTAGAGAATCTTCCAGGGTCTAAACTTCTGGTCATCAAAGAGACTATGACTAGGTTTTATAAATTTAGTGTTTGCTAGGATGAAAGCACCTCGGCTTTTGTTTTTAAAAAACTTAACAGGATGAAGGCACCTTACCCCTTAATTTTAAAAAACTTCACCATGAATCTTCACATACTGCTGGTAGAAACGTAGTAAAATAGTATATTCTCTTTGTTTTATTTTAGTTCTTGTTGTTGTTGTTCTTTGTCTTTTTAGGGCTGCACCCGTGGCATATGGAGATTCCCAGGCTAGGGGTCCAATCGGAGCTACAGCTGCCAGCCTATGCCACAGCCACAGCAACTCGGGATCCGATCTGTGTCTGCGACCTACACCACAGCTCATGGCAATGCCGGATCCTTAACCCACTGAGCAAGGCCAGGGATCGAACCCGCAACCTCATGGTTCCCGGTCAGATTTGTTTCCACTGTGCCACAACCGGGAACTGCATTATACCTTTGGAAAACATTCTGACAGTACCTCAGAAGGTTAAACACAATGTTACTATATGCTTCAGCAATTCCATTCTTTGGTATATACCCAAAAGAATGACACCTCTCCATACAAAAACTGGCACAAAAAGGTTATGGAAGTATTGCTCATAATATCCCAAAAGCATAAGGAACCCCAAATGCCCATCATCTGATTAACTAAAAAAAAAAAAAAAAAGTCTGATATATCCATATAATGGAACATTATTTAGTTTTTTTAAAAAAGGAAGAATAAATACATGCTACAAACATGAGTAAACCCTGCAAACAGCAGACTCAGTGAAAGCAGCTGCCTAGGACCATGTGGGAGGGGATGAGGAGTGATGACTAACAGGTACAGAGTTTCTCTGAGGAAGAGATGAAAATGTTCCGCACTTAAGACTCCAGTGATGGTTTCACAACCTTGTGAATTTACTAAAAAATAATGAATTACCTACTTTATAGATAAATGAATTATATAGTCTATACATTACACCTTAGGCTCTTAAATGGCATTTGAATTTTAAGCCATTAAAAAAATTACATACTTTTTTTAAAAAATCACAAAGCAAAAAAATGAAGACTGAATATCAGTGATTTTACTCCCTGATACCTGCAGATAAGTTCAAGATCACTGACAGAGTGTTTTAAAACCAAACTTCAAATTTAACCATCATTCTTCATTTATTGAGCAAAGGTGTACTGACTACATACAACAAAGCCAGGCACTACACGATGTACATGAGTAACATGATGAATAAAACGCAACCTCTGCCCTAAAGAATACACTTCCACAGGGAATTCCCGTCACAGCTCAGTGGTTAGCGAATCCAACTAGGAACTATGAGGTTGCGAGTTCGGTCCCTGCCCTTGCTCAGTGGGTTGACGATCCGGCGTTGCCGTGAGCTGTGGTGTAGGCTGCAGACACAGCTTGGATCCGGTGTGGCTGTGGCATAGGCCGACGGCTACAGCTCCGATTCGACCCCTAGCCTAGGAATCTCCATATGCCGCAGGAGCGGCCCAAGAAATGGCAAAAAAAAAAAAAAAAAAAAAGAATACACACTTCCACAGAAAAGACGGAGGTGTGAACCAATCAAATGCTTTTATGTCTTTTACATATGCTTTAATAAAATTAATTTATTTTACAGCACAGGGAAATATAGCCATTATTTTATAATAACTTCAAATGAAGTATAATGTATAAAAATACTGAAATACAATATTATGTTGTACACCTGAAACTAGTAACAATGTAAGTCAACTATACTTCAATTTTTAAAAATCTGGGAGTTCCTGTCGTGGCTCAGCGGAAATGAATCTGACTGGTAACCATGAGGAGGCAGGTTCGATTCCTGGCCTTGCTAAGTGGGTTACAGATCTGGCATTGCTGTGGCCTGTGGTGTAGGTCAGACACGGCTCAGATCTGGCTGGTGTGGTGTAGGCTGGCAGCTACAGCTCCAATTGGATCCCTATCCTGGGAACCTCCATATGCTGCCGGTGTGGCCCTTAAAAAATTTTTTTAAATAAAATAAAAAATCTAATTTGTGACTCTAAACACTGTATTTACCTTCTTTGGTGGCTCTAGATGTTTTCCAAATTTCCCTTCTAGCCAAGGTAGACCAGTAGGCTGCTTCCTACAGACTTTGTTGTTTTAACTTCCTTTCAGAAATCCTGTCTACAGAGAATTTCTATCAGGCCAATTAACTTCAATATTTGAAACGAAAGCATGGACTGCCCTCAGAATAAATAAAATTGGTTGAGGTGCTATTCAAAACACTAGGTTCTCAAAATGATCAGTACCATTAATCTTAAGTGTTTTCCTTCATTCACGCTTCCAAATTTTGCTTCAGTTTAAAGAGATTTGTCTTATTAAACATCCTGGAAGTTTCTTTGACTCTGAAAGTGAAATTGGAGAACACTCTTATTTGAAGCCCTTTTAAAAGCAGTCTCTACATCTTCTACTTGAAACTAAGAGCTCTGTCTAAAATCAAATGGAGCTCATCTCATATAAGTGGCCAGAATCCTCCAAATATCAACTCTCAAAGTAATCTGGCTAACATGTTGTGGCATTTCAATTGAATGAAGTGCTTCTTTCTGTACAACATGGAAAACTGCGAAGATAAAATCCAAAATGATGTTCTGAATTTAAATAACTCCACAGAGGATTTTTAGGGCAGCACAACTACCCTGTGTGGTACCATAGCAATGGGTAGATGCCATCATTAACTTGTCTAAACCCTCCCACAGAAGGCACAACACCAAGAGTGAACCCTCACAAAAACTATGGACTTTTGGTGATTGTGATCTGTCAACGTCAGTCATCAATTGTAACAAATGTACCTTTGGTGGGGGATGTTGATAAAGGGGGAGGTGTCCATGTGGGGTGGGGGGCAGAGGATATAAGGGAAACCTCCATAACTTTAAATTTTACTGTAAACCTATAATTGCTCTAAGGAGTGAAGTTCATTTTTTCAGAAACATAAATAACTCAGCATCTTCAATTGGTAGTTCTCGACCATATTACTTCCTGGTAAAAACGGCATAGGGACATGATTCCATTTTCAAAGTACTACACTGCACGTCTGCAAAGCATTTAAGCACTTAGAAGGCACCCAACCAGGATGGCGTGTGTGCCCTACCAGGGTGAGCTCGCTCTCTCTCTGAGCTGAAGTGGACTTCCTGCTAAAGAAAGGTGAAGGAGGGGGAGGACAGAGACCTGGCTGACCCTTCCAACAGGGGAAAGGCGAGTGAAAGCAGGCCACTGGTGTGGACTGGGGTGGGGGGTGCCGCCTGAGACAGGAGGAGGTGGCTTGACTCGGGGGAGTATGGATGTGAGTGTGTGTGGAAGCCCAGGGTGCTCCAGAAGGGAGGGCCCCAGGAGATAACATTCAGGTTCTTACTTACAAAGGACACGTGTGCAGAACCCGATTCTCTACAATGCAGCCCTTCATCTGACAGCTCTGCACAGAGAAGGAGAGACAAAGAATCGTGCGGACCTTGGCGTAAGCACTGGGCGAAACGGCATTCTAGTGGCTGCACGGGGGGTTGAAGGAAAAGCAGAACATAAAATAAGCGGGATCCCAAATTCCATATAGGAAGAA
The DNA here is from genome assembly GCF_016906955.1 of Phacochoerus africanus. Lineage (NCBI taxonomy): Eukaryota > Metazoa > Chordata > Mammalia > Artiodactyla > Suidae > Phacochoerus > Phacochoerus africanus. The sequence continues at coordinate 223,072,733 of NC_062545.1, forward strand.
CTGCCTATGAGATTTTTTTAAGTAATCAGCTAACTTTTGAACGAAATATGTACTTGTATCTGAGGCTAAAATTGAAAAAAAAAAAAAACCATAGATAATGCTGAAGTTGCTATTAATTCACCATCATTTATAATAAAAAATGCTCACCTCTTTTTCTGGGTGCCTCCAAAATGGCTGGAAAGACACTGCTAATCCTAGTGCCCCTGCCAGCCTCTCTGATCCCACTAGTATGAGAAAGAGCAATGCTTCAAAAGGCTGCTTCTTCACAGTAATACCCACGATCGTAGCAAGTAACAACAAAACCTTTTATACCCATTGTTGGAGGAAACCTCAGTCAGTGTTTCTGGCCAAGGATTTTAGCAAATCTTTGGCTAAGGAGTGTAGAGACTTCCTTCTAAATATGTCATCCTACTCAGAGGGGTCCTTCTCCATTAAGGAAACAACAGCTTGTCAATCCAGTTTCCTTCACCGTGGCCTCAGAACTCAGCCAATACCCTCAGCAATGATTCTTAAGCATTTCTCACTTTTGGCACTTTCAGGAGCCAAAAGGAGATAACTAAGAAACCTCAAGGACATAAACATCTGCTGGATTTCACTAAGCCCCTGCCCTCGCAGACACCAAGCATCAGGTATTTTGAAGGAGAAGGTAAGCAGCTTGCTCCCAGGGGGAGCCCGGCTGGTGGGCTTCCCTAGTCCAGGGTAACTCCTCCATTATTTTTGCATGAAATAACTGCAAATCCCAGGCTTCCATATCGATAAAATGGAACACCAGGCCATCAATAAATTCCACGGTTTTAAATGAAAAAAACAAAAACAACACAAGTGGGAATAATACACTCCCATTATGTTAAATATAAAAATGTATATATACACACACACAAATGACAAACACACATAAACTTGCACATGCATCTCATAATCCTTGGATGACCAACAGGAGACCTACAGGCTGGGACTGGAAAAACAACTATCTTTCATTGAATATGTTCTTGTACACTATAAATGTTTACCATTTACCTACATAAAGTTAAATGTTTTTTTTTAATCTTAATCTCTTGCATAAAGTTAAATGCTATTTTTTAAAAGAAATCTTAATATCGGAGTTCCCATGCGGCGCAGTGGTTAATGAATCCAACTAGGAACCATGAGGTTTCGGGTTCGATCCCTGGCCTTGCTCAGTGGGTTAAGGTTCCAGCATTGCTGTGGGCCATGGTGTAGGTTGCAGATGCGGCTAGGATCCTGCGTTGCTGTGGCTCTGGTGTAGGCCAGCGGCTACAGCTCCAATTTGACCCCTAGCCTGGGAACCTCCATGTGGCATGAGAAGCAGCCCTAGAAAAGACCAAAAAAAAAAAAAAAAAAAAGAAAAGAAATATTAATCTCTGGAAATTTACCATAAGCTTTGTCTTTGTTAGCAGTGCTGTGTAGGAAGTCAGCCCTCGTGTGTTGTATAAATTTGTCTGTCTTGTCTCTGGTTTCCTCCCCTTCTCTCTCTCTCCCCACCCCCCCTTTGTCTTTCTCCCTCTATACATTTACACAGTTTAACTTTACCAGCATTTCTGTTTTTCCCTTACTCAGGTCCCAGCCCAGTGCAGCAGTTAATGATCCCGGAACAAGAGTTTTGGTGGAAGTCCTGTGTGTGATGACCATGGCCGAGGCCCCTGCCCCACCTGGACGGCTGGCTCTAGGAGGCCCCATCTTCCTCTGCAGGTAGAGCCTCCCCCCAAGCCCCACACCTGAGCACAGGTGCACCACACACAGCTGGCTTCCGCACTCCCCTTCCCCCCACCTCTTGGAGAGCTGGTTCAAGACTCCGAAATGACTCCAAGGTCTATCAGCTTCAGGGCCAAAGAAGGGAATCTGGTCACATCCTCCTTGACCCTGAACCTTCTATCATGCTCCCCTGGTGCCTCTATTTGTAACTTTCCCTATCACTACTCTGAAATACCCTGCGAGAACTTCTTTGTCATTCTGAACTCCATCTAGCCTGAGATCCTTCTCTAAGGCTCCACTACCCTCAGATATCAAACTCAGACACCCCTTCCATACAGACAGAATGTGGGACAGCAGGCAAGACCAAGTTCACCTGCAGTCCCTACAAAACACCCAGCATTAACAGTGATCCAGCAGGGGCCTTTCCCTGTTGTCTCCCCGTGAAGACCTGTGACCACAGCCTTCTACACCAACCGAGAATGGTCCCCTCTAACAGTGTTGCTCTTTGCCCATTAGCCCTAGGGATTAAACCATAACAGAGCCAATCACAACTGTGCATATTCCAAGGAACTAGTCCCACAGCCTCTCTTCACAGGCAAGTGAAAAACCCATGGGCTTTGAGACCAGACACACCTGGACTGAATCCCAGCTCAACTCAGCTTTATTCTGGGGCAGTTTCCTTACCATTGGCTTTGTTATCTGTAAATAGGAATAGTAATTCCTCCTTCAGAAGGTGCTTGTGAACATCAAATGAGTCACTCCCCTCTTCACTCCTCTGGCACACCCTGTATGAGCCCACCCGTCGAATCCACCACATCGGCCCTGACCCTGGATTACTTGGTAATTAGCCTTAGACACAGCTTCAGATCCCAAAGCACAAGACTCACATTTCTGACAGATATACTACTTCCTTCTTATGAAAAGGAAAGTTCAGAAACTGCTATAAATGTATGAGTAAGTAAGCTAAAAAACAAGAAAACAATACCACTTCCTTCTTCCTTTGTTAACTACAGAATCTACAGCCCCAGAAACACACTGGAACAGATACGCGGACGCACCCACCTGCCGCAGAGATTACCACCCCTCACCTGCTTTCTTTGGTGCCCGCTAACCTTCTCCTTCTAGTATTTTATTTTTTTCTTTTTTTTTTTGTCTTTTTGCCATTTCTTGGGCCGCTCCCACGGCATATGGAGGTTCCCAGGCTAGGGGTCGAATCGGAGCTGTAGCTGTCAGCCTACGCCAGAGCCACAGCAACGCAGGATCTGAGCCGCGTCTGCAACCTACACCACAGCTCACGGCAACACTGGATCGTTAACCCACTGAGCAAGGGCAGGGACCGAACCCGCAACCTCATGGTTCCTAGTCGGATTCGTTAACCACTGCGCCACGACGGGAACTCCTCCTTCTAGTATTTTATGGTTGCACCTGTGGCATAGGGAAGTTCCTAGGCCGGAGACTGAATCTGAGCCACCACTGCAACCTACACCACAGCTGTGTATTTTAACCCACGGCACCATGCGGGGTATTGAACCTGAGCCTCCGCAGCAACTCCAGCCACTGGGGGTCAGATTCTTAATCCACTTCACCACAGCGGGAACTCCAACCTTCTCCTTCTATATAATGGTCAAGGGGCCTAGAATCTTCAAAAGCCTCAAAGACCTCATCCCTTATTTTTTGAGAAGAGGAAACAGGAGAACCAGAGAACTTAAGCAGCTTGCCCAAAATTGCACACTAGTTAATGACAGGAAGCTGACAACTTCAGTCCAGTGCTTAAGAGCAGCAAACCAAGTAACTCATGAAAAGCTTGCTCAAGAGGAACCACATTGCAGGGCCATATTTCATGGAACCTTAGAATGCTCAAAAGATTCTGTGAATCTCTGCACATGTGTTTAATATGGAATGTATGTCTTTATTTGCCAACAGCCTACCACAGATCTTGCCTTCTAGACCAATGCCATTAAACAGAACTTTGTGAGAAATAGAAATGCACAGTATCCAATATGGTAGCCTTTAGCTATATTTGTGCCTACTAGGCACCTAAAAGATGGCTAGTGCCACTGAGGAAGTAACTGTTTAAACTTCTTTTATTTTTCATGATGGCAAAATATACATAACATAAAATTTACTACCTTAACCATCTTTAGGTGCACAGTTCAGTAGTATTAAACACATGCATAATGTGGTACAACCATCATCACCATCCATCTCCCTAACTCTTTTTATCTTGTAAAACTGAGACCCTATACCCATTAAACTGTAACTCTCCATTCCCCCTCCCCTTAGCCCCTGACAACCACCATTCTACCTTCTGTGTCTATGATTGTGACTGAGTTATGTAAGTGGAAGCATATGGTATTTGTCTTTTATGGTAAGTTTATTTCACTTAGCATGTCTTCAAGGTTCATGCATATTTTGGCATGTGACAAAATTTCCCTTCTTTTTCCAGCCAAATAGTATTTTACCAGTTTTTGCTTATCTATTTGTCTACCAATGGGCACCTGAGTTGCTTCCACATTTTAGCTATTATGGCTAGTTCTGCTATGAACTATGGGGCACAATTATTTCTTTAAGAGTCTGCTTTTGGAGTTCCTGTCGTGGCTCAGTGGTTAAAAATCCGATTAGGAACCATGAGGTTTCGGGTTCGGTCCCTGGCCTCACTCAGTGGGTTAAGGATCCGGTGTTGCCGTGAGCTGTGGTGTAGGTCACAGATGTGGCTCAAATCCCGCATTGCTGTGGCTGTGGTGCAGGCCGGTGGCTACAGCTCCAATTAGACCCCTAGCCTGAGAATGTCCATATGCCACAGGTGTGGCCCTAGGAAAAGGTAAAAAAAAAAAAAAGTCTCTTCAATTCTTTGAGGTACATAATCAGAAGTGGAATTGCTGGATTATATAGTAATTCTGTTCTTAGCTTAATTACGAGATGATTAAATTTTAAAAAGAATAGACAAATTAAAATAGATAAAAGACAATTATGTTAATCAAATAATTACGATACTGTTTTCCACAGCAATTGTACCATTTTACACTCCCACCAGCTGTGAACAAAAGTTCCAGTTTTTCAGACTCTCAGACATTGAAAACAGACTTGCGGATGCCAAGACATAGAGGGGAAGGAGGAGGATGAACTGGGGGTTTGAAGTTAGTAGATGCAAACTATTACATTTAGAATGGATAAACAATGAGTTTTTACTGTACAGCACAGGGAACTATAACCAATCTCTTGGGATAGACCATGATGGACTATGATATAAGAAAGGGAATGTATGCTTATGACTGGGTCATTTTGCTGTATAGCAGAAATTGGCACACATTGTAGATCAGCAATACTTCAATTGAAAAAATTATATTTTAAAAAGTTCCAGTTTCTTCACATCCCCCCAATGTTGCTATTTTCTGGGGAGTTTTGATACCTAACTGGTATATGGATGTACTCAATGCAGTTCTGATTTGCATTTCCCTTATGTTAAGTGATGCTTAGCATCTTCTCAGGTGCTTTTAGCCATTGGTATATCTTCTTTGGATGAATATTCTCGTTTTATTTCACTGTAATTCATTTAAATTTAAATAGCTGCACTGTCCTTCCACACTGGACAGTACAGCTCTAGGCCACCATGGTCCTTGGAGTAATTTGCAGACCCAGTGCCATCAGCACAGTGAGCTCTGGAAGCAGACAGACCAATGCAGATACTTTCTAGTTCTGCAGACATAGCCAGCCACTTAAACTTTTTACATCTCAGTTTTCACATGGTATAAAATAGGATTAATAAAGAATGAAATGAAATGAATCCACACACACAAAGGCCCTCATATAATCTTATTAGCAAATGGGAGAGAACGTAAGTCAATAGGACATGGCTTTCCTCACTTCCCAGTGTCTACTGAAACTCCAGACCTAGAATTTGGCTCTTTCAGCAGCTTTTCCTAAATGGATTGCCATCCTTTCCAGAGAAATGGACTTTCAGTTCTAGGAAACAAGGATCTTTAGCTCCCACCAAGAGATCCCCAAAATGGAAGGGACCCTCACGCCCTCTGGCATTCTGTGATTCTGACTCTGTCCAGGTTCAGCCTTGAAACAACCAACAGCAAAGTGAAGCTGTCCAATTCTGGTTCCAGAATTCAGGCATACCTCCTGTGCGAGGCAGTCAAACACAGACCTTCGGGGGGCTGGGGGAGGAATCTTTTAAGAAACTCTCTAAGCTCTGAGTGTGGTTTGGGGCTCAGGACTGTCCTAAGACTGTTTCTGTGGCCACAGCATGGAGCCCAGGCCCCCTGGAATTACCTGGAGCTGCAGTGGTGGGGGTGCTGGCCGCCGGTGGTGGTGGTGGCGGCGGCTGGGAGGAGCTGTTGCTCTCAGTCATCAGGCACGGGTTGCTGCCATGGTTCTCTCTCTTGACCAGCAGCTCAGCCGCGCTGGGCAGCGGGATGGGGTGGCTGATCCCCAATTCCTCCTCCTGAGCCTGCTGTCTTCTCAGAGCCACCTGGAAGCAAAGGGCAGTGAGTCACCCTCCAAACACCCCAGAATCACTCCTGCAGTTGAGCCAAAACCACCAAAGCCCCGCCCACCCCAGTCATTGCAATTCATTAGGGACTCATTAGCTTCAGCAGTGAGGCCTGAGAAGCCTTCGTTTCTTTTTTAAAGCAACTCAAGGAAACTATGATGTGCAGCCACCAGCTGAGAAATGATGGAGAGCCAGAGACTCTGGCCCACAGTAAGTGCTCAAAAAATGTCTGTTCGAGGAGTTCCCGTCGTGGCTCAGTGGTTCACAAATCTGACTAGGGACCATGAGGTTAGGGGTTCGAGCCCTGCCCTCGCTCAGTGGGTTAAGGATCCGGCGTTGCCGTGAGCTGTGGTGTAGGTTGCAGACGTGGCTCGGATCCCTCGTTGCTGTGGCTCTGGCGTAGGCCGACGGCTACAGCTCTGATTAGACCCCTAGCCTGGGAACCTCCATATGCTGCAGGAGCAGCCCAAGAAATGGCAAAAAGACCAAAAAAAAAAAAAAAAAAATGTCTGCTCGACAAATGAGCATGAAGAGGAGCAGGAAAGGTTAGATGAGGAAAAACTGTAGGATCAGCAGAGGAACACCATGAAGAGCTGACAGTTCGCACTGACAGATTAGGAAAGAAGGAGAATGGGATCACTCACTCCTTCCTCCCACAAATGTTTAAAAGGCCACTGTACTAGGAACAGCGACCCACGAATATACAGGAAGATGAGATTAAATCCCAAGGTACTCACAGGTTAAAAGAAGAAACAGGAAGCAGGCAAACATGCAAGGGCCATTCAACACAAATTGTGGCAGATACCACAGGACAGGCACACACCTATCCTCCAGAAGAAATTCAGACCCAAGTGTAAGGATTGGGGGGAGGTGGTAATGAATCAGGGCCTTGAAGAATAGGATGAGTGGCGCTGGACAGGCATGGATGAAGGGGCAGAACAGTCTGGAACATGAGAGCAGGGATGATAGGGAAGGCAGGGGCTGCTGAGGAACCCCTGCAGAGCCCTGTTCTCTGGGAGAGGAGGGAGCCTGCAGAGAAGGAGGAAAGGGAGCTGGAATACGGTACTGAAGACCCCCGTAGAGAGAGGCTGGAGGAGGTGGAGAGGGAGAGGGCAGGTGTGATATTCTGGGGCGCTGGGGGGGGGGGGCTTGCCGGGAAGGACGCAGCACACCTAGAAACTCTTCATGATCCCTCTTCCACTTATCTTCTTTTAAATAACACTGTTAAAGGTTGGAAAAAAGCAGTATCAAGAAAATAAACTGGTTTTTTGGACTGTGGGATGGAAATCCTGTGAAATAAGATTGTTATGATCATTATACAACTACAGATGTGATAAATCCATTTGAGTAATAAAAAAAAGTAAAAAAAAAAAAAGAAAAGAACCTTGATGTAATACTAAAACTACACTCTAGATCTCTCTGTCTCTCCTTCCTCCCTCTTTTTTCTCTTCCAAAAGATTTAATAGAACACCAAATCTGGTGCTAAAAGTATACAAATTTCTTAATGTATAGTGAAGGACTATATTCTTAGTAAATTAATCTGCTTGTTTTTCACCTCTGACAGGGCTGTGTTAAAATCTCCCACTATAATTCTGGATTTGTTAATTTCTCCTTCTAGTTCTATCAATGTTTACTTTGTTAATTTTAAAGTGATATTATTAGGTGCATACTGTTTATGATTGTGCTCTTTCTGGCAGACTGACTGCTTTATCAGTATGAAATACTTTTAAAAAATCTGTTAATGATTTTGCCTTAAAGTCTGTATTGTATATTACTCTAGCTAAGCCATCTTCCTTTAACCAGGCTTTTAATTTCACCCTTTCTGTATTTAAATTGCGTCTCTTATAAACAATAAGTTAGTCTTTATTTATTAATTTGAATATGTAGTCCTATTTACATTTCAGATGATTACTGATGTATTTGGGATTAATTAAAAAAAAAAAGGAAATAACCTGGTTTTGCTTATTACATGTACCAAAAAAGACTTTCTGTTGAAACTGACCACTGGTGTTAATAAAATGAAAGTGCAAGTACCTGTACCTCAGAGGCCCAAATACAAGCCAACAGTTGAAATCAAAATGGTAAACTGGAAATGCAATCCTGTTTACGTGTTGTCTTAGGAAAACTGTGGTCCAAATTTAGAAAGCTGATCAATTTGGAAGTAATTTTACTCCTAACAAGAAGAGTCTTCAAAAAAAATCCTTGAATAATCAATGATGATTAAGTAATTAAGCTTAAATCCTTAATTTTCTATTATTAGCCAAGATGTTTAGAAACACAACAGTAAGGATTTGGCCAGAAAAAAAAATTTTAATACCCACAAAGGTGTTAAGCATGTCACTGCAAACTTACACACTGATTTACACAAATCCCACGCATGCACAAAATGTGCAGGGTATTCTACAGTCCATAAACTAAAAACACTTTTACAAAGACCTCTCAAGGATTCTTAGAAATGTTATTTAAATGAGGAAGGTGGGACAATTGATTTAAAATACACCTATACTAAAATCATAGCTAAGATCAGTTTCTAACTAGAATTTCTAGCTAGATTGACTGAAAATGGTTGTTAAGCAGGTGTTAAAGGATTTTATTCAACACATCACAAGGCTTCTGGTGTGGAAAATACTTAAGTTTCATATTATAAAAGTAACCCTGAGCTGCTTTTGTTCTTTACATAGCCTTCTTCCAAATTAGTGCCCCTACTAAAACAGCTTATTCAACATTAATGGCCAAACTCAGACAAATATTTTTATTGAATTTTAAGGAAAATGCCCCTCCCAAGCATACTCTCCACACTAAGTATTAAAGCCAACACTTAAATGTTCAGAAAAATGTTCTACCTACAAATACAACTTAAAATGTCCATAAATGTTTTCCAGTAACTTCACTGTGATGCATTTTAATGCTATACTCAGTGTGTTCTTTTCACCGTCTATAATTAAGCTAAAAATCCATTTAAAAAAATAAGTGAAACAACCCATGTTTCCATGACTGCACTGGCAAGATGTGAAGCCAAAACGTATCTATAGTTTAAAACACATTTCTAGAAATTGGATGTATATAAAAAGCATAATCTCTAAGCACTTGTGCAGTACTGTTCAACGCTCTTATCTAAATCATTTTCAATAGAGCGTACTTACCCGTTCCTAACCAAAAGTAGCAAATCGTTAGAAAAATTTTTTTGGCATCTTTTCATTTTAAATAACCTTTTTAAAAAGGATGAAAAAACTTGCAGCTGGAAAGAATGTACATCATACTCTTTTAAAAATTCTTTTAGGATATCAACTTTATTTCCGTTAGGATGCTAGATTACTAGCCCAATTTAGGACACTTTAAAAACACACCACGAACTACAGACAAAACCTCCAACTCTTGCATTTTCTCCCCTACGCATATTTCTAAGATCCTTAAGTGTGTTTTTAAATATAAGCAAAGTAACTTCTACTTGAATAACTTGGGTCCAGACAGCAAACTTTAAAACTCTAAAGAAATTTCCGCAGTGCTCAAAATGGCTGAGACGCTCAGCCTGGATCCACCCCGACGAATATGAAAAGTGCGCCAAGAGCACAACGAGGACCACGCCACGCTGGCGTCCGTTACAGAGACTTTTCCAGAAAAGCAAAGCTCCCGACACCCTATCCAGAGGAGCAACAGCCTGCCGGGTCTCCGCTTCTCCCTAAGAAGCAGTAACCCTCCAGCACCCTCCCTATTTTAAGAGCACCTCTCTGCTCAGGGGCGGAGTCAGGGATCCCACCGAACCCCGAGAAGGGCAAAACCCCCACCTCTGCTCAGAGATTGAGGTTAGAGATCCCGGGGTCCCCCCCATGGGGCGAGCCCCGCAACTCTCTGTTCGAAGCGGGGCTGGAGATTCCGGGGACCCTTTCCAAGCAGTACGAACCCAGCAACTCTCTGCTGGAAAGTGAATGTAAGGGATCCCCGGAACTCCTAAGCAGAGAGAAACCCGTTAACTCCGCTCTGAAAGAGGGATCAGACAACCTGCGGATCCCCGAAGGGGCGAACCCCTAACTCCAGCTTTAGGGAGGAAACAAGGATACCGCGCCCCCTGAGCAGAGTAAACCGCGCACCTCCCAGCTCTCGCAGCGGGATGAGCGACGAGTTCCCGCGCTCCCAGCCCGGCGTCCACGAGGGTCCTGAGAGCCCGCGCCCCGAGCCCTCCTCCGCCTTCAGCGAGCACCGCTGCCTCCCTCCCGAACCCGGGCCCCGCGTGGCGCGGGCCTTGACAGAAGGGCTTTATGCAAAAAGTTCAGGGGTGAGCGTGGGTTCCGGGGCGCCAGGACTCACCTGCGCGGCCATCACGCGCTGTCTCTCTGCAATCAGGTTGCACTTCTTGCACTGGCAGTCCCGCCACATGCAGAAGCGCTTGTGGCCCTTGAGCGGCGACGCGTAGCCGTGGTTTCGGCATCGTGCGCACTTGGGCAGCCGCGGGGACTTCTTGTTCGAGGCAGCGCTCATGCCCGACGCCCCGGAGCCGCCGCCGCTGCCCCCGGAGCCCCCGCCGCCAGAGGTCCCAAGCAGCGCTTTGCTGAAACCCCCCGCCTTGCCCTGCGGAGGTGCGCCGGGGGCGTGCGGGGCCTCCGACGGTGCCGAGGGCTTGCTGTATGCGTCGTCGTTGGGCATGGTGCCCCAAGGAGAAGCACAGGGACTCTCCGGTGGCTGCAAGGGAAGCACCCAGCCGACGGCGAGGCTCCCTAGGAGAAGTCGAAGGAAGCGTCTGCTCTGCAGTCGAAGGTGCAGCTGGAGTGGCGAGGTCGGGACTCACAACGCTCTGAGTGGTGGGGGGTTGTGCCTTTTTTTTTTTTTTTTTTTTTTTCCTTTTGCGCGCGCGCGGCGCAGAACTTTTGGATACTTTTCAGAACGTTCCCGGGATTGTCTGGGCGGGAGAGGGCGCGAGGCGGCACGGCCACGCCCACCGCCCCCCAATTCTAGCCACTGTGCTCTCGCTGTGTGCAAGCTTGCAAGGGCTGCAAACATCCAAGGACGTTGCTGCTGGGCCACTGCAAGTGCACACCTGGAGCAGAGGTGCTCGGGGTAGTGTGATCCCTGTACACTCCGAGGTGCGCAAGCAGGGCTGCCCGAGCGCTGCAAAGAGGAAGCTGGGCTCCCCAGCTCAAGAACATAGCTGTGCATAATAGTCGTGCAGGCTGCTTGGAGGAGGCGCAGACCACCCAGTGGGATACTCCAGCTCCCTTCCCCCCAGTGTCGCCATTCTCCAAGTTTGATAGGGCAGACGTTGGCAGAAGCCAACTAAGAAAGTGATTTCTTTCTCCTTAAAGGGAAGTTAAGTATCACTTTGAAGAAAAGAGAAGTCTCTGTGCTTACATCAGCAAATAAGACCCAAAGTGTGGGGCCCAAGCGTGCCCCAAATTGGGCCTTTCTGTTCTTTGGTTACCTCTTGCTGCACCTGTGTTCATATACTCTCAAGATTTCTACTTGCTGGCTCCAGATAACTTCAAAATCTCGAGTTCCAGTCCTTGTTTCTCACTTCAAGGGGCATAAAGCTTCTTGCCTTTTAGGGAGCTTCACTTAGGATCTGCAAGCACTGGGAACTCAGTCTTTAAAAAAAAAACCTCAATTGGAGTGGGGAGGGGAGATGTACAAACTTAAAATTTGTGCGTTTTAATCATATCTCAAAAAAGCCCAAATCCTCTTACAGCCTTCCCCTCACCCCCACCCCCAACCATGTTTGTCTTCCCCTCTGCATTGGCACAGCAAATCCAGCCCTGAAGCCTACTGATCATTTCTTCCTACACACCCAAGTATCCTTCCCTCTAAGGCCAGCCCTTCTCACCTCTGAATCTCTGCAGTTGCTTCCAGCTGGTGCCACTGTTTCTTAGTCTTCCAAAATATTCCATATTCCATGTACAATGCAGCTGGCCCATTGTAGTGGCTTCGTATTATTTTCTGTATGAAAAACAAAAGTTAAAGACCTAAGGCTGCAGCTTAAAGGACTTTGAATGGTCTCCCTCTGCATTTCCCAGCCTCATGTAGTTACCAAACAGCTTGGAGGGGTTCTGTGTTGGCCTCTTACATACCTCTTTGATCAGTGCCACATGCCTGACCTTGCAGTGGCCATTGTCTAGCCAGGAGGCTGCCCTTGTATCTCTCCCCCTCTCTCCTTGCTTTTCCCCAGCGTTAGCATTCTGGTTCCAAATTCTTGGCCTCAACCCTAAGGGGTTGGTTCTCCTAACAATCTTGGCTACCCAAGTCAGCTTCTCATCAAAATGCTTGTCCTACTCTTTCAACAGATTAGCATCTTCAGCCCTGAGCTGTGAAATCCTCTAACCTGCCTTTTCCATTCTGATTCTGAGGTCTTGTTCACAGGATCTTTGCCTCAGCCTGGATTTTCTCCATTAGTCTTCTCTGCCTGAAAATTATTTCCTAAAGAAGCTTCTAGCTTTACATGATACCTCGTATCCTACCCATCAAGCCAGTGGAGCTTTACTTAGGATGGAGGCCAGGACGCAACCACTCATCATCTCATTCTGGAGCCTGTTAAATGATAACCACTATTTGGTTCCGGAATATCCATAAGACTTTCATTAAAACATACATCCCAATTGCTATTATCTACTACTTACTTTTTTCATATTTACATTTTAATACATTAACTAAAGATGCATCATTCCCAAGGTCAAGTCCAATTTCCAAGGATGAAGTCAATGCCAGAAGCAGTGGCTGTCAAATCCCAAATTACAGAGGAGCATGGCATCCCCTCACTACAATCTATGTTGGAGGGATTCAAGACTACAGAAAATTTGGGGCTAGGAATCTGTGTGACCAAGATATTAAAACATAAAATGTAGTAAGTTAATAGCCTAATAAAGTTTTTATTCACAAACCACAGAAGAGGTACCAGACACAAGATGATGCAACAGGGCAGTGGGAAGACCTCAAGGATGAAAGGAGTGGTCCCAGATATTTTGAGCAGTTTGGCTCTGTTATCTCCTTTCTTCCCTCCCTTCCTTCCAGAAACCAGACCTTATGAAGGATGATGATGCAGATCTGCATTTACTGAGGTATAAAGATGTCCAGGGCATAATGATAAGTGGGAGGAGGAAGGGAGTTAGTTGTAGAATATGGCAGGGTTAGGCAAAGACTTCTTAGATATGGCACCAAAAGCACAAGTGATGAAAGAAGAAAAAAAATGATAAATTGACTTCATCGAAATTCAAAACCTTTGTGCTTCTAAAGACATCATTAAATACATCATTAAATACAAGACATATATGTGATTAAGAACTTGTATCTAGAATACATAAAGAACTCTTGTGATACAATAATAAAAAGAAAAGTAAACCATTGCAAAATGGGCAAAATTTTAATGGACATTTCTCCAAAGAAAATATTTCAACGGCCACTAAGCACATGGAAAGATGCTTGATATTCTTAGTCATTAGGAAAATGCAAATGAAAATAACTGATATATCGTTTCATATCCACTAGGATGGCTATGCTCTAAAACACAGACAGTAGCAAGTATTGACTAGAATGTGGAGAAACTAGAATTTTCATGTATTGCTGGTAGGAATGTACAATGTCATAGCCATTTTGAAAGACTTTACCATCTGACTCAGCAATTTCATTCCTTGATATCTACCACAAAGAAATGAAAACATTACATCCATACAAAGACTTTGTATGTGAATGTCATAGCAGCATTATTCATTTGAAACAATCCAAATGTTCACTAACATTTGAATGAATAAACAAAATGTTATATAAACAAAATGTTATATATCCATATAATGGAATATTATTCAATCATCAAAAAGGATAATGTATTGACACATACTACCAGTAAGGATAAATCTTGAAAACATTATACTAAGTAAAAGAAGCCAGATTCAAAACACCACATATTGTATGTTCCCATTTACATGCCATGTCCAGAGTGGGCAAATCAATATAGAGGGAAAAAAGGTTAGCAGTTGCCAGGACTAGGGTTGGGGATGGAGAGTAAATGCTAGTGGGTATAAGTGATCTTTGAAGGGTGATGCAATGGTCTAAAACTGGATCGTGGTAATGATTACAAAATTCTGTAAATTTACTAACATTATTTGTATAAATAAAACAAGAGAATGTTATCTACCTCAATGAAGCTATTTAAATTTTTGAACTAAAAGGAAAAAAAAAAACATCATGGAGGTACAGTGTGATTCCATTTCTGAAAGAGAAACTAAAGTGTGTTTTGTTTTGTTTTTGCTTTTTAGGGCAACGCCTGCAGCATATGGAGGTTCTCAGGCTACGGGTCAACTGGAGCTACAGCTGCCAGCCTACACCACAGCCATAGCAACACGGGATCCAAGCTGCATCTGCAACCTACACCACAGCTCATGGCAACACCAGATCCTTAACCCACTGAGCAAGGCCAGGGATCGAACCCAGATCTGCATGGACACTAGTTGGATTTGTTTCCGCTGAGCCACAACAGGAACTCCTAAATCGTGTTTGTAACTGCTTGAGTAGGTTATTGAATTCTCCTTAGGTTACAGGATTATGGGTGATATTTGTCTTAAGCTTTGGGTGTTTGTATCAGAGCAAGCCCATGTTCTGGTGCCCTCCGCTTCTGCCTCTTCCCCTACAGCCAGGTGGTAAGAAGTGACATCTGAGTTTTGGCCTGATGGGCTCAGCACAGCCCTATGGTCAATCCCATATCACCAGCATTCTTAGCATTAGAATTTGGAACCCAGGCTGGTTTCACAATAAATTATTACATGTTTTGCTTTCCAGTTACCATAGCTATGTGGTGCATATATTTTGTTTATGATCTGTTTTTTTAAATTATCACACATTACTTTCACCATCAGAAATAAATAATACATTCTTTTCTTGGCGAGGCAATATAGCATCATAATTAAACATCTGGCTTTGAAGGCCAGCTGTGTGACCTTAGGCAATTTTCTTTTTTTTTTTTTTTGGTCTTTTGTTGTTGTTGTTATTGTTGTTGTTGCTATTTCTTGGGCCGCTCCCACGACATATGGAGGTTCCCAGGCTAGGGGTCGAATCGGAGCTGCAGCCACCGGCCTACGCCAGAGCCACAGCAACGCGGGATCCGAGCCGCGTCTGCGACCTACACCACAGCTCACGGCAACACCGGATCGTTAACCCACTGAGCAAGGGCAGGGACCGAACCCGCAACCTCATGGTTCCCAGTCGGATTCGTCAACCACTGCGCCACGACGGGAACTCCGTTAGGCAATTTTCTTAACCTCTCTGTGACTCTGTCAGCTCATCTCTGAAAGGTGGGTAATAATATTAACTACCTCAAAGGATTGTTGGAAAACTAAATTAGTGAATACTCATGATGTGCTTATAAAATGTCTAGCACACAATAATATATATGCTGTTATTGTTATTATCTACATATTTGAAATTTAAAAAGTAGTGCATGAGCAGGATACATATAGATATAACCTTCCACCTACTGGAATAACTTATGGGGAGGGGAAGCTATATTAAGAAACATCAATGATAAAGTTTATCTATTTTGCATTTTGTCCATGCAAGCGTTTTTTTTGCCTGTTCTTTGTAAAGCAGGTCACAGGGAAAGTTCTCCGTGGTGCTTCTAACTATATATACATGAACCAAGACATGGTATGGGTCCAAATACTCTGTTCAAGTGTCAAGTATGGAGCTGAGAGTCAGCTGGCCAGAACAAATGACGTGTGTCCAACTGCGTGTGTTCAGCTCCCGGGGAGGGTATGAGCAGGAGGAATCAAGGCAGAAGAGGAACTCTAGGGCCTGAAGCATTTCCCTGTGTGAGAGGGAAGACAGAACGGGACTTGAGTAGGCACAAAGGAGAAAACGGCTTTCTGTGTCGTGGGAACATCAGACGGATGGTGGGCATGGAGAGTGAGCCTGCGGGTTGGGGGAGAGGGCACAGACATGCCAGTATGGAACAGAGGAGTCAAGCTGGAGCCCAGCGGGAGATAAGGTTGGAAAGATAGCATGGCACCTTGCCTGCCAGTGAGGAATTTGGCTTCTATCCTACAGGCAAATGGAGAATCATGGACGCTTTTGACCTTGGGGTGTTGGAAGAATGAAAGCGGCGCGCCTGCCCGTCACTGTGTGATTTGAACAGGCCACTTAATGTCTTTGAGCCTTCCAACTTTATGAAGAGATGACAGTTATCACAGGGATCAGAGATGTTTGTAAGATGCCTAGAACCATGCCTGCCACACAGAAAATACTCTGTCATTGTTCGTAGCTGATACAAACTGCAGTTTGGGTTAGAGGAGGAGAGATCCGAAAGCAGATAACACTGCCAGGGACCTGACAGTGAGGAAGATGGCTGGGCCTGAGGTTGCAGCAGTGAAAGCTCATTACCAGCCACCTCCCTCTAGGTATTCCAGTTCCTACCAACATCCACACAGACAGACATCAGCAGGCCGAATCCTAGAAAGCATGGTATGAAAGAATGCAGGCCTTACAATCAGGCTGCCTGGGTAGAGGCCCAGCTTTGCCACTTACCAGATGTGTGCCCACAGGCAAGTCACTTACACTGTCTGTGCCTCCCTTCCTTCATCTGGAAAGTGCAAATAAACTGAGAGGTGGAAAGATGCAATGGTGGTATCTCTAAAGGGCTGAGGTGAATGCCTGCAAGAAGAATAAGCACCGTCTAAGTACAAACTCTGGTTTAGGAATTCTATGGGAAAGATTTTGAAGCACAGATAGAAGATGAGGGGAACAAGGTGGCAGGTTTTAGGATCTGAGCAGTTTCGTTAGTTCCTCTCAAGCAAACTGCTCCCAACTAGGTCAATAAATAGGAGCCCAGCTGGGAACCTGGAAATAAGTGACAAAATCTCTGAGCGGCAAATAAGGCATATCAGCCTTGCATCATCTGAGCATCTGGAGTCAGTCTCAGGTTCTCAGGAAGACAAGCGGACACAAGAAGGGGATACATCACAAGCACAAACAGCAACAGTTAAAGCTGACAGGAAGGAGGAGACGACACAACCACAGGCAGGAAGGGCTGGTCTGTGTTACTCAGGGCTGAGTTCTACCGTCTACAGTGAGCATCGCTGTTTTATGACTACACAGTGATTGATTTCTACAAGCAATGCCCGCTGAGTTATCAACAAAAGATTAAATCACATTCAGTTCCTTACTCTCTATTGGAGAAGAGTATAAATGCTCCAGTATTTGTCGCAATAAAAATTGTTAAAAGATAAGTTTTGACATTCAAGGAGGAAAGCTGAAGTTATTGAGGAAAATCACTGAACACACCAGTGAAATGAAGTGATCCAGAGAAAATGTACTCGTGATGCAGAAAAATTTAAAAATATATTTTGAAGATAATTACAGATAACTTTTCAGTATTAACTGTTGTTTTAAAATTATTAGCTGCAACAAAGGGTGGGGGAAAAAATGTAATTGTAATGTATACATGTAAGGATAACCTGACCCACTTGCTGTACAGTGGGAAAATAAAAAAATTATAAAAAAAAAAAGACAGTGGGTGCAGGTCCCAAAAAAACAAAACAAAACAAAATAAAAAAAATTATTAGCTGCATACTGACCCTTTTCTGTTACCCTAAAGAAAAAGAACTGGCTTAACTTTATGAGTTTTTCTTGTAGGTTCAATTGCTTAAAATTTCAAGAAGAAATCTGGTTAAAAATATTTATTTTACAAAGCTTAACTTGTTGGGGAAAAAGTAATAACATACTTTTACTGTCTAATATTTGCAGGGTCAAATGTCAGGTTGTTATTTCAGATTATAACTTACAAACGCCTTATTTTCACTGGTCACTTACAAGCAAAAATGATTACTTTCATTTTTTTTTCTTGTCTTTTTTTGTCTTTTTGCCTTTTCTGGGGCCGCTCCAGCGGCATTTGGAGATTCCCAGGCTAGGGGTCTAATCGGCGCTGTAGCCGCCGGCCTACACCACAGCCACAGCAACGCAGGATCCAAGCCGCATCTGCGACCTACACCACAGCTCACGGCAAAGCCAGATCCTTAACCCACTGAGCAAGGCCAGGGATCGAACCCAAAACCTTATGGTTCCTAGTCAGATTCATTAACCACTGCACCATGACGGGAACTCCAAAAATGATTACTTTTAAAATTTAACAATTCATCCAAATTACAATCTATTTATTGAAGTGCTTCTTATACAATCAACACTCTTATAAACTGAGGCTTTGCAGGAGTTTCCCTGTGCCTTCTCCTGTAATAGATTAAAAAGAACAGAGGAAACAGTGAAAACAAATCCTGAAAATAAAATTTCATTTAAGAGTTTCAAATGAATTGGAAGTTAAAATGTATATTAGCAAAGAAGCTCAGATACATATCCCATTGGGTTCAATAGCCACTATCTTACTGATTTCTCAGTTTGCTAACCAAACAAAAAAAAAAACAAAAAAAAAACGAGACAAACTGATAGATTAGCAGTGTTAATACCCTTAGGATAAATAACAATGTAAGTATGTCTGTATTTTTACTACAGGCCATTTATATGAGGTTAAGAGTTAGGAATAGTAAAATGAACATTTTGTGGCTGAGTCAAAGTTTAAAAATTGAAACCTTTTAGTAGACACATATATATCTGCTATTATGTATTTTATCAAGCTTTTTTTTTTTTTAAAAGAAGGCTTTGTCAGGTTTCCACCAAAGTTTGGAAGAAAACTGCACTGAGTTTTGTATATACATATTTGTGTACACACACACACACACACACACACACACATATTTTTTTTCTCTCTCTCTCTTTTTAGGGCCGCACCTGCGGCATATGGAAGTTCCCAGGCTAGGGGTGGAATTGGAGCTGAAGCTGCCACCTATGCCACAGCCACAGCAATGCCAGATCCAAGCATCACCACAGCTTGAGGCAACTCCAGATCCTTAACCCGCTGAGCAAGGCCAGAGATCAAACCAGAATATTCATGGATACTAGCCAGGTTCTTAAACCACTGAACTACAATGGGAACTCCTAGAGATATATTATTTAAAAAAAAATTTATCAAATTCCAGAAGAAAGAACTGTGAGTCAAGGAGTCCCTGTTGTGGCTTGGCAGAAAGGAACCTGACTAATATCCACGAGGTTGTGGGTTCCATCTCTGGCCTGGCTCAGTGGGTTAAGGATTCAGTGTTGCCATGAGCTGTGATGTAGGTCAAAGACATGCCTCAGATCCTGTGGTGTAGGCTGTCAGCTGCAGCTCTAATTCAAACCCTAACCCTAACCTGGGAACTTCCATATGCCAAATGTGTGGCCCTAAAAATCATCAGGAAAAAAAAAAAAAGAACTAGGAGTCAAGAAGTGATATAGTAAGGAAGACTATGGCATTTGATGCCAAAATTAGACTAATCATAGCGATCATCACCCACACAAATTATTTAAAAACTACCTGTAAATATAAAATGACAAAACAATTACATTCATTTATATATTTCTATACCAATCTTGATAAATACAGCTTCTGGTTGATGTTAGAGTTATTGACAGAGTTGGCTGCTGTGACTTGAACAAACATGACTTCAGGAACACTATAAATATAGCATACGTTCCTGGTGCTGGAAAACAAGATAAAGGAGTGAAATATTTCATTATAGAAAACATCAGTAATAGTTCAGTTCGAGTTGTTTTGAGGAGTTCCTCACATGGCTTAGTGGTTAATGAACCTGACTAGCATCCATGAGAACAGGGGTTTGATCCCTGGCCCCCCTCAGTGGGTTAAGAATCGGAGTTGCGGTAAGCTGTGGCGTGGGTCGCAGACACAAGCTCGGATATTGGATATTGTGTTGCTGTGGCTGTGGCGTAGGCGGGCGACTACAGCTCTCATTCCATCCCTAGCCTGGCAACCTTCATAGCCTCGGGGCAGGTGTATCCCTAGAAACACAAAAGACAAAAAAAAAAGTTGTTTTGAGTTCATGCAGGATGCATTACCAATTGAAAGGTGACATTAGGTGCTAAGGAGTTCAGAAGAGAAAAAACTGAGGACTGGAGTGAGGAGAGAGGCTTTCTGGAAGAAGCAAGCTTTCAGGGGTGTTTGGATTAATGAACCAAATCCTGAAGGGGTGATAAACTTATGCAAACTAGAATTCAGTCTTCCGAGGGAGGACAGGGTCTCTCTCGTGATGGGGACATTTCATGCAGGCTTCATTCACCCTGTCTTTGTTCATCTCTGGGGTTGCCTATTTCCTCCATCCCCATCATTCCTTGCTGCTCTACACCGTCATCAGTGGAAGCATTCCTCCTGTTTTAATGGGCGCAGGAAGAGCGCAAAGCCCTTCTTTGCTTCCCGGAAACTTACTGAGACAAGCCTCGTGTATTTTTATTTATTATTACTGACAAACACTATAAAAGCAGGGGAAAACAACAAGGAAATAATCAGAGCCCCATGATTTAACACTCTCTGGCTTGCAAAGTGTACTCTCCTATTTCTCTACCAGAACACGCCAAAGAAAAAGATCCCTGGCGGAGGCTCTCCCATCCGCAGACAGGCTTGCCCCAACATAGCCAATGGCCTGCTTACACAGCGCCCCCACAACAGGGAGTAGATTCTCCTAGTGTTACTGGTGCCATCCTGCACCAGGAGGCAGCCCTGGATTGAGCGGGGCAAAGAGTCCTCTTCCATCCCCCTTTCAGGCCCTATTTCCGGCCTGGAAACTCCGCCCCCCTTCCTCAGTGATTGACAGGAAGTGTTTGTGCTCTACCGCCCACGTGGAGAGCTCAAATGGATCTCCACGTGAGAATATGCGTTGCTCTTGCAGCTGGCACCCGCTCCAGGAGGCCGGAGTGTGTGTGGTGGAGGGAGTAGGGAACAAGATTGGTATTCTTACACCTAGGGAGTACAGTTGGCCATTTGTATCTGTGGGTTTTACATCCAGAGATATGGAGGGCCTTCTATATTCTCTGGACTGCACCGCTTGGTGCAACGGACTTGAGCATCCTTGGATTTTGGTATCCACCAGGCTCTTGGAACCAATCCCTTGCAGATGGCTGTAATTTACTCTTTGAAGAGATAGATAAAATACACATAGAACATACTTATATTTTAAAAGATATAAAAAAGAGACCGGGATTTTTCTTAAGTGGCTCAGCGGTTAACTAACCCAACTAGCATCCATGAGGATGCAGGTTCCATCTCTGGCCACGCTCAGTGGGTTAAGGATCCCGCGTTGTCATGAGCTGTGATGTAGGTCACAGTCGCGGCTAGGACCCCGCGTGGCTGTGGCTGTGGAGAAGGCCGGCGGCTGCAGCTCGATTGAAGCCCTAGCCTGGGAACCTCCATATGCCACAGGTGGGGCCCTAAAAAGACAATAAAGAAATAAAAATAAAAAACTTTTATCTTAAGTTCAAATTTAACTAGGTATTTTGTAATTTTTCGTTTGTTTTTTTTTTTTTTTGTCTTTTTGTCTTTTCTAGGGCCGCTCCCGCGGCATATGGAGGTTCCCAGGCTAGGGGTCCAATCGGAGCTGTAGCCACTGGCCTACGCCAGAGCCACAGCAACGCGGGATCGGAGCCACGTCTGCGACCTACACCACAGCTCACAGCAACGCCGGATCGTTAACCCACTGAGCAAGGGCAGGGACCGAACCTGCAACCTCATGGTTCCTAGTCGGATTCGTTAACCACTGCGCCACTACGGGAACTCCGTTTTTCTTTTCTTTTTTTTTTGTCTTTTTGTGTAATTTTTCTTGTTAAATATGATGACCCTAATTTTATGGGTCTTTGGAAGCACCATTTGCCCAAGTCCTCTTAGAAGTAAGGAAAAAATCCTCTACATCAGGAGTCCTGCAGCTACAGCCCTATCGATCAAATTTAGCGACCATGTTTTTCAATGGCCTGTGAGCTAAGAATAGGTTTTACATTTTTTAAATGGCTGAAAGTAAATCCAAAGTCAAAAGCAGAATTTTTGTGACACATGACATTTATGTGAAAGTTACATGAAATGCAAATTTCGGTGTCCATAAATAAAGTTTTACTGGAGCATATCTACACCTAGTTGTTGTGATGTGATATTATGATTCCTACTCATAGAATTTAGAACAGAACGTGTGATTCGTTAGAAATAGGGAAAGATGGCGACACAGTGGCCAATGTGGCACCCGTCCTGTTTGTTTGTAATTGTCTGATTCAAGACTTGAAATCTGTAACTTAATGTTGTGGGATTAGGTTAGTCATTTTGAAAGGTATCCAGAAAGACTTCAGGTTCAGATTGTGCCCCTGGCGGATGAGGCACGTTGTTTGGGGGTGTAACTGCTACCCCCTAGAGACTGTACTTTAAAGATTCGATCAGAGCACAGTTGAGCGAGTGCTATGCTCACGACCCTGCGGGGTCTGAAACTTCGTTCTGGGGGCGCTACCAGAGCAGAAGATGATTGCTCAGGGAGCAGCAGTGATTGTTGGGAGAGCCAGCCCCCATGCTCCTTTCGGAATCCAGCGTCCAGAACCGATGCCTGCTGCCTGCTTCCAGGACGCCTCCCTCCCTGCATTTCTCCTCAGAGTTGTTCTGAATTCCTTTGTTCTCTTTAGTATTGGGTGTGATTAATTTGACTGTATTAAGTGCAATAAACAGAGTGATTCGAGTTTCTACAATTGGCTTGTGTTGTGTTTTGTGACTTCTCAGTCCTGTGCTTATCTGCCTGGCAGCTTTGGCTGGAGACACCAGTCCTTTAGGTACTCTTTGTAGCTGCTTTGGAGATAGAAGGGCAGAGTTCAGGAGCTGCAACAGAGGCCCATGGCCCACAAAGCCTAAAAGAGTTACTGTATGGTCCTTTATCTAAAAGGTATGTAGCAAACACACTTATGGTTACCAAAGGGCAAAGGTGGGAGGGAACAAATTAGGAGTATGGAATTAAGAGATGCACAATACCGTGTATAAAATAGGTAGACAATAAGGTTTACTGTATAGCACAAAGAACTATATTCAATACCTTGTAATAAACTCTAATGTTAAGAATCTGAATATACATATATATGTACAACTGAATCACTTACCTGTGCATCTGTAACTAATACAGTATTGTAAATCAATTACACTTCACTTTAAAGAAAACAAAAGTATGTGGATTTCTGCTGTCGACTTCCATTTTTATGAAGCCCCCAGTAATATATATATATATATTGCAATGGAGGTATGTCAAAATGGGATAATGGGGGCAGTTCCCATCATGGCTCAGTGGTTAATGAATCCGACTAGGAACCATGAGGTTGCGGGTTCGATCCCTGGCCTTGCTCAGTGGGTTAAGGATCCGGAGTTGCTGTGAGCTGTGGTGTACGTTGCAGGCACGACTTGGATCCTGCGTTGCTGTGGCTGTGGTGTAGGCCGTCGGCTACAGCTCCGATTCGACCCCTAGCCTGGGAATCTCCATATGCCGCGGGAGTGGTCCAAGAAATGGCAAAAAGACAAAAACAAACAAACAAAAAAAATGGGATAGTGGGTATGGAGGCATGTCCAAGATCTTTTGCGAATGACAGGCTTGGTCTAAAATGGTAGTCCTATTTTGCCCTTCAGACACCCCCAACTTCCAACCCCCCACCTCACCCTCACCACTCCTCTCACAACCAGGCCCCTGCTGGCTGGTAGGTTAAAGGATGAACACGACTTAGGCCCTCTCTTGGCAGAGCTCAGCCAGCCATGTAAGAGTGGTCTACTAAAAGCATTTTTTTTTCTTCTTTTTAGGGCTGCTCCTGAGGCATATGGAGGTTCCTAGGCTAGGGGTCAAATCGGAGCTGTAGCTGCCGGCCTATACCACAGCCACAGCAACACAGGATCCGAGCCGACTGTGCAACCTACACCACAGCTCACGGCAACACCAAATCCTTAACCCACTGAACGAGGCCAGGGATCAAACCCACAACCTCATGGTTCCTAGTCAGATTCGTTTCTGCTATGTCATGATGGAAGCTCCTGGGGAGGAGAAGAGAGTTAGCGGGACAGCCCAGCCTTAGCAGGCAGGCAGGAAAGTTAAGAGTATCTATTTCAGACCAGCAGGAGGATACAGGTACAGATATTTGTGAGTGTATGATATATTCCAGAAACAAAGGAGTTAAGTTTGGCTCAACCTGAAGGGGCAGGGGATGGCAGGTAGAGAAGGAATGACCAAAGATGATAGCCTTGCTTAACAAAATTCATGTAGTGCTTTCTAAATGCCTAACACTGTTCTAAGTGCTTTCTATGCTAATTCATTTAATTATCACAATGGTCCTTGACATAGTCCTGTCATTATCCCGCTTTATAGATGAGGAATCTGAGGTACACATGGAAGTTAAGTGATTTGCCCAATCTTAGAAAACAACAACAACAAACCAGGAGAACAGCAGGAGGAAGAACCAGGCGTGACTTCTTAATCACATCAAGAAAGGTTGGGTTGCTCTTCTCTTGTCCCCCAGATGGTGGCAGTGGGAAAAAGTGGGTGATGGGAATAGAGAGATGGGATATTTCTCCAGTTCCAGAACTATCTTGGACAACTGTGTGAATGGTGGTAGCAACTTAATTAGGGTGATCAGCCTTGAGCATTCTTGAAGCAACATTTAGCAAAACAAAAGAGCAGGTCATTCATTGTTGAGTGTGATGCTGACGTATAAATATTGAAGAAAATCAAAAAGGATGGAGAGAAAGATTCCTGCTGACTGGTTAAGGAGTTATGACTGGTGTCAGAGGTCTTTTGGACACTCAGAAACAAGGGGGCATGGATCTCTGAGAGCCTTTTTATGTTTTTGTTTTGCTCTTGTTCACAGATGTATTTCCAGCACCTAGACCAGCACCTGTTATACTCTAGTCGCTCATATTTATTGACGGCACAAGTGGATTTTACGATACATACATAAGTTCGAATTGGTAATATTGATCACATTGTTTCACAGTTAAAAGATTTAAAAAGCTGAAGAAAGAAGTTTCTTCCTGCTACAGGCCCAGTCATGCAGTTCCCCTCCACACAGTCAACCAAATTTTATGATTTTTGAGATTTCTGGTAAATATGCACACATGTGTGTCTGTGTGTTTATTCTCCACACCCTTCCCACACATATGCTTTTTATACGAATAGTAGCATAGCATCCACACTGTCCTACACTTGGCTTCTGTGTTCACTTTGTGTATCTTGAGATTATCCCAATAGTCTATTTTCCAGCCGTAGCCACAGGCATTGACCTGCTACACTTTATTTGGTCCCTTACGCTGGACGTGTAGGTTTTTTTTCTCCCTTTGCTTTTAGAGGTAGCACTTCAGTAAGGAAAGTGTAGGTGTTCCGCCTGTTTGGGGCTAGGGAAGTGAAGTACTTAAGAGCACTTTTTAAAAGACTTTATAGCCATAAAAAAAGAACAAAATAATGCCATTTGCAGCAACATGGATGGAACTAGAGACTCTCATACTAAGAGAGGTAAATCAGAAAGAGAAAGACAAATACCATGTGATAATCACATATCTGGAAGCTAATATACGGCACAAATGAATCTTTCTATGGAAAAGAAACAAACTTATGGACATGCAGAACAGATTTGTGGTTGCCAAGGGGGAGGGGGAGGGAGTGGGAGTTTGGGGTTAGCAGACGCAAACTATTGCATTTGGAGTGGATAAGCAATGAGATCCTGCTGTATAGCATAGGGAACTGTATCTAGTCATTTGTGATGAAACATGATGGAGAATAATGTGAGAAAAAGAATGTACATATTACATATCCATATATAGATAGATAGATAGATAGATAGATGGGTCGCTTTGCTATAGAGCAGAAATTGACAGAACAATGTAAATCAACTAAAAAATAAATTAATTTTAAAAAGAAATTAAAAATAAATCAAAATAAAAAGAAATAAATAAAAAACTTTAAAAAGTGACCACCACATTTTTTAAAGATTGGCCAGAAGTTGCCCACTGCCACAGTTGTGAAGTCCCCAGCTTAAGGATCTGAAAGTTCCTGACGGGACCTGGTTGAATGAAAGCCAGTGGGCTGGTTCCGCTCCATATGACTTGCATTCCTTTGGGAAAGCTGCTGAAATGCTCTTCAGTTTTTGCATCTGAGTTGGGGAGAGCGATGCTCCCAGTCTATGAAGGTTAAATGAGGTGAGGTAATGAATAGATACTGCCTGCCTGGGTGTGTGGTAACAGAGGAGGGATTCCTACCTTCATTTCATTGTACTGCTGGGCTGTGACCTCCAAATTCTCCTTCTCCTTCTTCCTTCTGCGTCTTTATGCTGCCTACTGTGACCAGAACAGCTCAGTGATCTGGAAAGCTACAACACGGATGAGCCTGGAGAACAAGTGGAAGAAGACAGTCATAAAGGACCACCTACTGTATAATTCTATTTATCTGAAATGTTCAGAAAAGGCAGATCCAGAGATTGATGGTTTCCTAAAGGCTTGGGAATTGGGAGAAAATGGGGAGTAACTGCTAATGGGTACAGGATTTCTTTTGGGGATGATGAAAATGTTCTGAAATTGGTGTGGTTGCACAGTTCTTCAATATACCAAAAACATTGACTTGTATATTTTAAATGGGCAAATGTTCTGGTTTGTGAATTACACCTCAATAAAGTTGTCATTTAAAAATGCAGCCCTGGTGGGGGGAGTTCCTGTCGTGGCTCAGTGATTAACGAATCCGACTAGGAATCATGAGGTTGTGGGTTTGATCCCTGGTCCCACTCAGTGGATTATGGATCTGGCATTGCCATGAGCTATGATGTAGGTCGCAGTTCTGGCTTGGATCTGGTGTTGCTGTGGCTCTGGTGTAGGCCAGTGGCTACAGCTCAGATTGGACCCCTAGCCAGGGAACCTCCATATGCCACAGGTGCGGCCTCAGAAAAGAGAAAAAAAAAAAAAAAAAAGCCCTGGTGTGAAGAGGAGGTAGAGGAGGTAGAAGGGATGGAAGAGTTCATGAGCAGCAGAGAGAAAAGACTACATTGAATTTCAGGTCTAGAACAGCAGTGGGCACCAAAGGGCCTAGACTATAGTCCGGGCTCAGCTTCCAATTAGCTGTGTGACCTTGGAAAAACCCCTTCACCTCTCTGTGCTTTGTCTCATTGAAAAATACAATAAAATGAATAAAAAGAAGAAGGTGGAACTCGATGACCTAGGGTCTCTTTCCCATCTAAAAGTCTACAATTGGCCTATTGCTTCCTGCCTCCGGCTGGGGGAGGAAAGTGAGGGGAAGCCAGAGCTAGGAGGAGAGCAGAGATACTGGCGGGCCTCTCCCTTCTCTCTTCACCCTGTTCTGCACCCTGCCCTCCCCTTGAACCCTAGGCCTTCCTGCAGCTTCCTTCTCCTACCCTGTAAGTTCATGTATGCAGGGGAGAGCGTGAGAGTGGGGTCGGGTCAGGGTCATGAGGAGGCCGGGACAGGAGCCATACTTGTAGATATTACTCCATTTTCTAGCTGAGAGTATAGTCCTTGGGAAGGAAGAAATTTGGGAAAATGAATGTAGAGCCAAGGGAAATTCTCCACGCAGAGAGGGGTTTTGCCAGCTATCTACAAAGGTAACTTTGCCACGAGTAAGATTAATTATCATAATTTAACATATCATGGTGTGCTGTACTGAATTAAATATGTGCTTTCTTTTTTTTTGCTTTTTAGGGCTATACCCGCGGCACATGGAGGTTCCCAGGATAGGGGTCCAATCCAAGCTGTAGCCGCCAGCCTATGCTGCAGCCACAGCAATGCAGGATCCAAGTGGCCTCTTCAACCTACACCACAGCCCATGGCAATGCCAGATCCTTAACCCAGTGAGTGAGGCCAGGGATCGAACCCTAGACCTCATGGTTCCTAGTCGAATTACTTTCCACTGAGCCATGATGGGAACTCCAAATATGTGCATTTTTAATTCTAGTAAAATGTATATAAAATCTACCATTTTAACCATTTTAAGGGTACAGTTCAGTGGCATTAAGTACATTCACAATGTTGTTCAACCATCACCACCACCCATCTCTATTTCAAAATTTTGATATTGAAGTATGAAAAACACAAAGTGTGGAGTTCCGGTCATGGCACAGTGGAAACAATCTGACTAGAAACCATGAGGTTGCGGGTTCGATCCCTGGCCTCGATCATTGGGTTTAGGATCTAGCATTGCTGTGAGCTGTGGTGTAGGTCACAGACTCAGCTCAGATCCTGCATTGCAATGGCTGTTGTGTAGGCCAGCAGTTGTAGCTCTGATTTGACCTCTAGCCTGGGAACCTCCATATGCCGCAGATGGGGCACCAAAAAGCAAAACACAAAAACAAAAACAAAAACACCACAAAGTGCAAGAACCTTAAGTGTCCCTCTCCATGAACTTTTAGGTTTGTATAGACCCATATAACAGCCATCCAGATCAAGGTACAGACAGACCACTGACAGCACCCCAGAAGGCACCCTCTTGCCCCCTCCCATCAATTGTACTTTACATTTGTTTTTGCTAAATTTAGATCTTTGCTTGGGGTGGGGGGAAGTCTTTTGCAAACAGCTTAGGTAGTTTTGCAGATTGCATAGTCAGTATCTCAATGTTTCATTCCTAGAGGTTCAAGTCCCAGTGTACTTGGGCAGGAAGGCACTGTGCTAGGGCTTCGAACAAGCTGCTACTTAGAAAGTCTGCTCTCCTCCAGTGGCTGGAATCCTTTTGTGACACAGCCCAGGGCCAGTTTATGGATTGAACAGTTCTCACTGGAATGTGCCCTAAATTCTCACTGCCGATGGGATAAAGGTGAGAATCTTTTTCTCAACAGAATGTAGAGATTTTATCTACTAGCTGCCAGGTAATTTACTGGTTAAGGTATCAAAACATATGTCCCATTAATGACATCCAATGTCTTCTGGAGTTCCTGTTGTGGCTCAGCAGTTAACTAATCCGACTAGTATTCATGAGGATTCGGGTTCGGTTCCTGGTCTCAATCAGTGGGTTAAGTATCCGGCGTTGCCGTGAGCTGTGGTATAGGTTGCAGACAGCTCGGATCCCGTGTTGCTGTGGCTGTGGTGTAGGCCAGCAGCTACAGCTCCAATTGGACCCCTAGCCTGGAAACCTCCATTTGCCATGGGTGTGGCCCTAAAAAGACAAAAAAACACCCACCAAAAAACAGTCTTCTGGTTCTTTAGCCGGACATAGTCTAGCCTACTTTTTCGCTCCATAGATTAGCCAATGATTTTTTTCCTTCAGATTTAAAATTTTAATTTAAAAATTCGAGATATAATTGTCACATGACATTATGTTATCTTCAAGTGTACAACATAATGATTCATTATACATACATATAGCAAAATGATCACTACCATAAATCTAGTTCCCATCAATCACCACACATAGTTACAGGGTTTTTTTTTTTTTTTTTTTTTGTAATGAGAACTTTTAAGATATACTCTCCTGGCAGCTTTCAAATATACAATACAGTATTGCTAAATATAATCACCTTGATTTTTTTTTTTTTAAAGAAAAAAGGGCTCTTTGGGGGAAATTTAGGAAGAGAAAATAAACCCTAGCTTTTCCCTTCAAATTCTGGGAAAAAGTCTTTGAAGGGATATCCATGTTCATTCAATTTTAATTAATATTAGTTGAATGCCTAGTAAGTGCTGGGCCCTGTGCAGTACACTAGGGCAACAGCTGTGAACACCACAGCCAATGAAGGACTTGCTCTCTGGAACATCTGTTCCAGGAGCAGAAACAGAAAGTTTACACATAATCACAGAAATAAATGTATATGTACAGCTGGTGAGGACTGTTATAACTGAAAGTCCATTAAAGGGTGCTGTGATGCTGTGACAGATTACACTCAGGGGGTGACTCACTGACTTGGCTGGGGGATCATGGAGGATTAACCTGAGGAGTTAACTCTCAGGTTAAATCTGGAGGATTAGCCGGAATAGTCAGGCTAAGAGTGTGCAGAAGAACAAACAGCTGGAGGGAACGGCCGGTGTGCAGTTTCTCATTAGTAATAGACCTCTTTATAGAAAATATTGGAGCTTTTGCTTCATCACGATAAGACCTGACATTTGGTAGCACTTTGTGGCTTATTGATTGTTTCCTAGATTGGGGCAGGCAGGCATCATTATTTCCACTTTCAAGATGAAGGAACCACAGAAGTGACCTAAGTGTGTCCATCAGCGGAGGAATGGATAAAGAAAATGTATATACGTTTGAAGGAATAGTATTCAGCCCCCAAAAAAGAAAGAAACCTTGCTCTTTGCAACAATGTGGATGGACCTTGAGGACATTATGCAAACTGAAGTACACTATACAGAGAAAGATAAATACCATATGATCTCATTTATGGAATCTAAATGACAAACAACAAAATACTAAACTAACCAACCAAGCAAACAAACAAAAATTCCAAGCTCATGGATGCCAAAGACAGGGTAGTGGGGCGGGCAAAATAGGAGAAAAGGGTTAAAAAGTACACACTACCAGCTATAAAATAAATAAATCATGGGGACGTAATGCACAGCACGGAGACTATAGTTGATAACATTTATTGTATATTTGAAAATTGCTAAGAGAATAGATCTTAAATGTTTTCCTCACAAAGAAAAAATTATGTAACTATGTGTGGTGATGGATGTTAAATAGACTTACTGTAGTGATCATTTTGCAATATACATAAATGGCAGGGAGTTCCCATCAGGACTTAGTGGTAACAAACCCAGCTAGTATCCATGAGGACGTGGTTCAATCCCTGGCCTCGCTCAGTGGGTCTAGCGTTGTCATGAGCTGTGGTGCAGGTTGCAGTCTCAGCTCAGATCTTATGTTGCTGTGGCTGTGGTGTAGGCCCCTAGTCTGGGAACTTCCAGAGGCTGTGGCTACAGACCTGAAAAGAAAAAAAAAAAGGGAATAGCAAATCATTGTGTTATACACCTGAAACTAATATAATGTTATATATCAAATACATACTATATTTGATGAAGGAACCAAGCTACCTGCCCAGGTTGTCAAGTTACCTACTCAGGACACACATTTTAAAGAGGGATGGAGCTGGAGGCTGCTCTGCTTGTTAAGTAGCTCACGTTTAAAGGAAACTTTGAAAGGTCCCTAGAAACAAGTGGCTTTATTTCAGGCAGCAGCCTGGCAGCTCATTTGATGCTCACCAGAAATAACTAGCGGTTTCTCGAAATAAATGGCGTTTTGAACAGGACAGAGGCTCAGGAGGAAGAGGTCCTGGCTGTAGATTTAACTGCAAGTCATCATCATAAATATAACTTGTTTCATCAGGCCTGTAATAAGGTTCTTCTGGGCGGCATGAGGGAAGGCACTGCTGTGGTGTGTGCAGGTTCTGCTGTCAGAAATTGAGTAATGCAGCGTTAGTGCCATGGCTATTGACAACGGGACAAATTTCTATGGAAATTACTTTTAATATTGAGTTACTACAACTTAATGGCCACATTTTTTTAAAGATTGGCTAAATCAAAGAACACGAACTCCTCTCATCACTCATAAAATAAAGATGGAACAGCAATGAAAAAGGGAGGTGTGCCCTCCCTTTCCCTGCTAGACATGTTTAAACATGTTCTGCAGAAGGGCCTACAGCAGTCTCACCTTTTTTGTTCATTACCGCTTCCTAAGGAAAATAGTTTAATTCAGTATATTTAAACCAGCTAATTAAGGTTAAATAAATTAAATTCCACAATACGAAATGTATAATACATAATTTAATTTCTTTCTAATGAAAGAAATGAAATACTAAGGTACTAAGGAATATGATTTTGTCAGATAAGGTTTGACTTTGGAGGGCCACAGACCACTGTAATATCTAGGATTTTTTTCTCCTCCAAGAACCAATTTTCACTTCTCCTCCTGTGGAGAATTCATGACCTAAATGAGAAGCAAAGAAAACACACACACACATCACAGAGACATGCTATCCTATAGACTTTAAAGGTTTATACTGAACGCAACTCAAATGGTCATTGTGCTGGTTACTTTTATGTTGTCAGTTTGGCTAGGCTATGCTGTCCAGTTGGCCAAACACTAGTTGAGACGTTGCTGTGAAAGTATTCTACAGATGTGATGGCTGTTTACAATCAGCTGGCTTTGAAATTACCCTCTTTAATGTAGATGGGTCTCATCCAGTCAGTTGAGGGCCGTTAGAGCAAGCACAGTTTTCCCTAAGAAGACATTCTGCCTAAAGGCTATAACATAGAAATCCAGGAGTTCCTGTCGTGGCGCAGTGGTTAACGAATCCGACTAGGAACCACGAGGTTGCCGGTTCGATCCCTGCCCTTGCTCAGTGGGTTAACGATCCGGCGTTGCCGTGAGCTGTGGTGTAGGTTGCAGACGCGGCTCGGATCCTGCGTTGCTGTGGCTCTGGCGTAGGCCGGAGGCTACAGCTCCGATTTGACCCCTAGCCTGGGAACCTCCATATGCCGCGGGAGCGGCCCAAGAAATAGCAAAAAGACAAAAAAAAAAAAAGAAAAGAAATCCAGTGGAAGTCAGTCTGTTGGCCTGCCCTACAGATTTCAGACCCACCAAACCCCACAGTTGCATTAGCCACCTCCTTAATATAAATCTATCTCTCCCTCTTTCTATCTCTCTTTCACTCAGTGATAGCTATTTGTATCTCTAGAATCATCTTGGTTTACAAGGAAGAGATTAAAATTGAAGATCTCTTATGTGATAGTTATTCTGCTATCATTTAACCCTCACAATAATGCCGTGCAGTTGGTATAATCACCTCCATTCCATGGATGAGGAAACTGAGACACAGAAAGTTTAAGTAACACTTGTTCAACGTCAAGTAACTCTGAACTGGAGTTCTCATCATGGTGCAGTGGTTAATGAATCTGACTAGGAACCATGAGGTTTCGGGTTCGATCCCTGGCCTTGCTCAGTGGGTTAAGGATCCGGTGTTGCCGTAAGCTGTGGTGTAGGTCGCAGATGCAGCTCAGATCCTGTGTTGCTGTGGCTCTGGCGTAGGCCAGCAGCAACAGCTCTGATTGGACCCCTAGCCCGGGAACCTCCATACACAGCGGAAGTGGCTCTAGAAAAGGCAAAAAGACTGAAAAAAAAAAAAAGTAACTATGAATTGACAGGAGCAAGATTTGAATCCAGGACTTGCTAACTTCAGAGTTTCCTGCTTTTCGGATGGCACTTATCTTCCCTCAGTGGATCTCCCAGGGCTCGATAATCGCTAAGGAAATGGTTTCAGCTAAGCCTCGCAAACCACTGGGAACACCAAATGCTTCCATGTAGAGTCCATAAGTGCTAATGTCTATGGAACACTTGGCTGGTGCAGTAGTGTTTTCCTTGCATTATTCATTTAGTCCTCATAACCATATGAAGCATATACTATTATTATTATTCATCTTTCATAAATTAAGAGGCTTCGTGGGCTCCCAATGTGGCGCAAAGGGATTGGTGATGTCTTGTGAGCACTGAGACATAGGTTCCATTCCCCAGCCTGGCACAGTGAGTTAAGGAGCTACCATTGCTACAACTGTGGCTTAGGCAGTGGCTGCGGCTTGGATCTGATCCCTGGCCCAGGAACTCTGTATGCCCTGGGGTTGGGATAGGGGCAAAAATGAAAAAAAAAAAAATTGAGATGCTCTGAGAGATTAAGTTCTCCCATCTTTTAAGCAGTTGAGCTGTGACCCTACCTGTTTTTATGTCCTTCAGTGCTTGGCTGCAACAACTGCAGTAGAGAGCCTTCTCTGAAGTTGTCCCTAGGACTTGTTCAGAGCTGGTCCTTGGGACCAGATCATTTCCCTTTCCCCTTCTCTCTCCCTCCTCTCCCCAACTCCCATTTCTTCCTCCTCACTGCAAAACTTACTTGTCTTGGGCCAGGGCTGGGAGGTGATCTGATTAACAGTCGTTGTTGGCTGGGATTTCTAGCCTTTGCCCATTAACAAGGATACCTGGAAACATAAAGCCTGAACTCAGAATACTGAATGGTGGATTCAGCAGGTGGGAAGAATTTCATGAGGTAAAGGAGATATTTGGAGGCTGAATTAGTCAGCTTCCAAGGAAGTGGATGGAAGCTTCAAGCTTCCATTGGGGAGATGGATGGAGAAGAACTGAATAAAAGGGCAATTTATAGATGTGTGAGGAAGGCTAAGAGAAGTCAATATGAGATGGTGTAGAATCCCTGGCTGGCATCAGCTTGGACCATCACCACTCTGGCCTGAAGGGGAAAGTGGAGAAATAGTCCTGGAAATCCAAGAGACTGGTTGCAGCTTTGGAGAGGGTGCCATGCTGGAGCTCTGAAGCCGCCTTGGCCGCCCAACAGGGCAAAAACCAAGGAAAACAATACTCTTCCCACTTCTTCTGCCCTCCCAGGGCTTACAAGTGCTTTCCAGTGTTATTTTATACTGTAGAGTGTTTAAGGAAAGTGGCCTTGGGACAATGCCATCTCTGAAGAGACATAGAGGAAAGTGCATAGAGGGCAGAATCCAGGCACAAAGTGGGTGGAGAAGAGAGGACGGGGGCCTTGGAGGGCAGTGCCAACCCCAGTACAGTGGCCCCCATAACATGTCAACCCAGGGCCAGTTTCACAAATGAAGCAGACCAGCCACTTTAATGTCCATGGAGTGGCTGATAGAATAGCAACAACAGGCACAGGCCATGGAGTTGAATGCCTGCCACTTCCTCCCCTGGTAGCCTTGGACAAGTTATTTAACCTCTCTGTGCCTTAGTTTTTTATCTATGAAATAGAGATAATGCTACCTACTCACAGGGTTGTCATGAGAATTAAATGAGTGTATCATTGAACAAAATCAAGCTCATGACACTCCAGGTGGGAAGAATCAGTGTGCCCCAGGAACCACATGTTAGGGGGAGACAGACACATCTGCCCTCATAATACAAGGTGAGGTGAACAATCCACCTGCAAGGACTCAGCAGGAAGGGCTAACTCTACCCCTGGTGGGGGGGATTCCATAGGGGGTTGCAGAGGAAGAGCCTTGAGCAAGTTGTTGCAGAAGAGTTGATTTTCAGAAGCTTCTTTTTCTTAATAGAGCCAGAACTCATGTCCAGTGCACATCAGTTGACAGTTTCAGACCTTGAAAGATGAAAGTCCAACTGGGGATTAGAAAAGATTAGAGGGGAGGTCCCGTCGTGGTGCAGTGGTTAACGAATCCGACTAGGAACCATGAGGTTGCGGGTTCGGTTCCTGGCCTTGCTCAGTGGGTTGACGATCCGGCGTTGCTGTGAGCTGTGGTCACAGACTCGGCTCAGATCCCACGTTGCTGTGGCTCTGGCGTAGGCCGGTGGCTACAGCTCCGATTAGACCCCTAGCCTGGGAACCTCCCATACGCCCCGGGAGCGGCCCAAGAAATGGCAAAAAGACCAAAAAAAAAAAAAAAAAGGAAAAAGAAAAAAAAAAAGAAAAGATTAGAGGATTTGTAGATGGTCAGAGAACAAGAATCACAGGCCTTGAAATTGGAGCATGACTAAGCAGTGCAACAAGAATCCAGTAGGTGGCATAAACAGGCCATTCATTTGGAGGAACTTCCATTCATCACTGTCTTTGAGATCTGGAGGATTCTACTCTCTCCTTACACTCTCCTTATTTAACTACGGAACCAGGAAAATCCTTATCAGAAGACCTACTGAACAATTCAAATTTGTTATTTTTTCCTTATCCCTTGTCCCTCAAAATTTTCTGGTCAAAATTCATGATTCCAAACATTTCCATATGGACCTATCATCCATTTTATCATATACTGATTAGTAGAAGTTTTATATGATCTTTATTTGAAAATGTTAGTTTTTTTAAAAAATCAAGGCAAGCTACTTACAACTGATGAAATAACTATGCATTTGCCAGAAAGTTGAATGCAAGTATGAGCCTATTAGTGTATATAGAAAGGTTGATTTATGTTGAGGTGAACTTTCTAAACCAAATTTTCACTTTAGAGTTTTCTAGAAGAAAGATATAAATGTTCTTGAGTGATTTAATGCAATCAAGTTCTCTGTGAGTTAGCGCTAAAGTTTCCATGATTGTTTTAGACAACAATTTTATCGGAGAGCTTACTTTGTGACCTGCAGAAAACGTAATTTTTAGCAATCATCTACCTGAGTATTTGACCTTACGAGAGAGCTGACCCCCATCTTCGGAAGTGACCTGTGCATTTGTTATTAACTTTGGCTTAGTTGTTATTCCTGACCATTTTCATCCCAGGGCTTCTATGCCAAAGGGCCCAGGGGAGCTAGTCAAAGGGCCCATCAGGGGAGCCAAAATTCTTTGCACTCTTAGGGTCACTCACTGAAAAATTGTGTGCAAAAGCAGGTCTGCTTGGCTTAGCAGCTGCATAACATTTATTTTAGATTTTTTGAATATGTCTTTATTATCTGACTTAAGCCCGCACTGAGTATATTTTGAATTTTATTATTAATACAAATTATAAATCCTCCTCTGTGCTGTTTGAGCTTGGATTTCTAATATTGGAAAATGACTTTAGAGCTTATCCCACACTACTCATTTTTATAGATAAGGAAGCAGAATGCAAAAAGATTAAAAGATTCACCCACGGTCACTTAGCTGGTTAGTATTTAGAGGTTTTGTTTTTTTAAATAAATGCAGCATTATTTTTCTTTACTTATAAATAAGCTTTGTATTGAACAAAGGCCAGTTTCATAATGGTAGATTTCAGTGAGCCACTCAGCTGCTTTTCCCTCAAACAAAGCAAAGATATCTGCTATGAGTTGAATTATATCCCTCAGGAATTCATGTATTGACAAAAACAGAAATATATATCAATGGAACAAGATAGAGAGCCCATAAATAAACCCCCACACCTATGGTTAATTACTCTACGTCAAAGGAGACAAGAATGTACAATGGAGAAAAGACAGTCTTCTCAATAAGTGGTGCAGGGAAAACTGGACAACTACATGTAAAAGAATGAAATTAGAACATTCTCGTAACACTATACACAAAAATAAACTCAAAAAGGATTAAAGACCTAAAAGAAAAACCCGATACTATAAAATCCCTAGAGGAAAATGTAGGCAGGATACTCTTGACATAAATAACAACAATTTCTTTTTGGATCCGTCTCCTTGTGTAGTGGAAATTAAAAGCAAAAGTAAATAGGAGTTCCCGTCGTGACACAGCAGAAATGAATCCAACTAGGAACCATGGAGTTTTGGTTTTGATCCCTGGCCTCACTCAGTGGGTTAAGGATATGGCGTTGCCGTGAGCTGTGGTGAAGGTTGCAGACATGGCTTGGATCTGGCGTTGCTGTGGCTATCTGTGGCTGGCAGCTACAGCTCTGATTAGACCCCTAGCCTAGGAACCCCTTATGCCTCGAGTGCGGCCCTAAAAAGCCAAAAATAAATAAATAAATAAAGTAAACAAATGGGACCTAATTAAACTTAAAAGCTTTTGCACAGCCAAGGAACCCACAAAAAAATGGAAAGATAACCTACAGAATGGGAAAAAATATTTGCAAACCATACAACTTTCAAGGAATTAATCTTCAAAATATACAAACAGGACAGACTTGTGGTTGCCAAGGGGGAGGGGGAGGGGTGGGATGGACTGGGAATCTGGGGTTAATAGATGCAAACTATTGCCTTTAGAGTGGATAAGCAATGAGATCCTGCTATACAGCCCTGGGAACTATATCTAGTCACTTATGATGGAGCATGATAATGTGAGAAAAGGAATGTATTTATGTATGTGACTGGGTCACCTTGCTGTACAGTAGAAAATTGACAGAATACTGTAAATGAGCTATAACGGAAAAAAATAAAAATCATTAAAATAAAAAAATATATATATACAAATAGCTTGCGTAGCTCAATATCAAAAACAAACAAACAAACAACCCAATCAAAAAATGGGCATTAGATCTAAATAGACACTTCTCCAAATAAAACACATTAATGGGCAAAAGGCACAGGAAAAGAGTCTCAGCACCACTAATTATTAAAGAAATGAAAACCAAAAAAACTGCAGAGAAGTATTACCTCATACTGGTCAGAATGGCCATTATCAAAAAGTCTGTAAATAACAAATGCTGACAAGGGTGTGGAGAAAAAGGAACCCTCCTCTGACGGTGGAAATGTATATCGATACCGTCACTATGGAGAACAAATGAAGTTTCCTTTAAAAACTAAACATAGGAGTTTCCGTCGTGGTTCAGTGGTTGACAAATCCAACTAGGAACCATGAGGTTGCGGGTTCCATCCCTGGCCTCGCTCAGTGGGTTAAGGATCCAGCATTGCTGTGAGCTGTGGCGTAGGTTGCAGATGCAGCTCGGATCCCATGTTGCTGTGGCTCTGGTGTAGGCAGGCAGCTACAGCTCCGATTAGACCCCTAGCCTGGGAACCTCCATATGCCATGGGATCGGCCCAAGAAAATGGCAAAAAGACAAAAAAAAAAAAAAACCCAAAAAACAAAAACTAAACATAGAACTACCATATGATCCTGCAATCCCATTCCTGGGCATATATCTGGAAAAGATGAAAACTCTAATTCGAAAAAATAATGCACCCTGATGTTTATAGTAGCACCATTCACAATAGCCAAGACATGGAAAAAATGTAAATGTTTACTGACGGATGAATGGATAAGGAAGATGTGGTACATATATACAATGGAATATTATTCAGTCATAAAAAAGAATGAAATAATGCCATTTGCAGTGTCATGGTTGGACCTAGAGATTATCATACTAAGTGAAGTCAGAAAGAGAAAGAGAAATATATGATATTGCTTATATGTGGAATCCAAAAAAAGAAAAAGATACATGGAGTTTCCATTGTGGCACAGTGGTTAACGAATCTGACTAGGAACCATGAGGTTGCAGGTTTGATCCCTGGCCTCACTCAGTGGGTTAAGGATCTGGCGTTGCCATGGCTGTGGTGTAGGTTGCAGACCCCGCTCGGATCCTGCATTGCTGTGGCTGTGGTGTAGGCCAGCAGCAACAGCTCCGATTAGACCCTTAGCCTGGGAACCTCCATATGCCACAGTTGCGGCCTAGAAAAAACAAACAAAAAACGAGTTTGGGATTAACATATAAATAATATTATATATGAAATAGATAACCAACAGAGACCCACTGTATAGCACAGGGAACTATACTCAATACTTTGTAGTAAGATTACAAAAATAAGGGAAAAGATTATACATTATATATATATATATATTCTTTATTTTGTTTTTATTTTTTGTCTTTTTGTCTTTTAGGGCCACACCTGCGGCATATGGAGGTTCCCAGGCTAGAGGTCTAATCGGAGCTGTTGCTGCCAGCCTATGCCACAGCCACAGCAATTCGGAATCCGAGCCATATTTGTGACCTACACCACAGCTCAGGGCAACACCAGATCCTTAACCCACTTGCATCCTCTCGATACTAGTCAGAGTAGTTTCTGCTGAGCCATGACGGGAACTCCCGGCCTGTTCAGTTTTAAATCTTTCCCTCCTAATTGCCATTTCCTTCAGTTGTCTCTAGCCAGTCCCTGCATAAGTGTGTGCAGTGACGTTACAGGGGGAGACGAGAGGAGGACAGCGAGGAGGACATTCATCTCCCTCTGGTCCACTCATATCTGATGGAGGAAGACATGGCTTAAAGGAGCAGATCTAACCACTCTTCTCTTCCCAAGAGCACTGCAAGGAGGTGACCCTTAAGGGAGACTGATGCTTGGTTTATATGACAAAACCTCTCCGAGGACTCGACATGAAAGTACAAAGTCTCAGCACAAAATCAAGTACAGTATATAACCTTTCAAAGCCTTTGTCCTATTAAAGACTCTTTACCTGAGTTGGCAGGTAAAATTATGGCCTGGAGATGAAAACATGGAGGGCAGCAAAAGAAAGAATTAGAGCACTGTTAAAATTAGATTTGTCATTCAAGCAGGGAAGCCACTGCCTGTTGGGGCTGTTGAGGGCACCTTCAGAGGTCTCCAGCCAAGGACGCCGATTTGGCCAGAAAAGAGGGAATGCTTTGTGCATTTCGTCAAGGACCTCTTCTGGCACCCCCTCCACCTCCCGCTCTGGAAATAGTTCAGGAAGAGGTGGATTCACAGTGAGCACTGCCTCTAAAGTCCCATGCCTACTTCCTCGCCTTGGTTTTGGGGGTTTGGGGGTTTTGTTTTGTTTTTTTCCTTGTTTGTTTGGCTCTGAAAGTGATTCTGGTTATCAGACTCCCTCAGGTTTTGGCCCTTGGAATGCATCTGCTTTTCAAAAAGCAAGGAAATTACCAAGAATTACAAAAAGGCAAGTTAGAATATTGGCATTTAGAAAACAACCATACTACTCTGCCATGAATGGCCTTTGGAGGGAGAAAAATAATTGAATCAGGGACTTTGAATACTGAGCCATTTGCATGACTCATTAAACTGCCATTTTCCACACTTTTGCCTCATGCTGTAAGAATGATAGAATCCTATAACAATATATAGATTTAAATTCTTTTATATCTGAAAAGCCTTGTGGTACAAGTGCCTTTCAGATGTGAGCACAAACATCAATTGAAATACAAGACAGTCATAATAGAGCTAAATTTGATAAGCCACTCAAGCATGACCCAGGCGGCCCAGCCTCTTAAATCAGGATGCACAATTAATTGCTACTCGTTTATTTATTATCTTTAATCCCTCATTGGATACAGTTGACTTGCTACTTCCTGGGATGAGGCCACAGCATAGGAGGGAATGAATAATTTTTAAATTATGAAGCAATGTCTTTGCTACAAACCTGGGCTCAGACAATGTATATTCTAATCATTTCTTTTTCCCAGTACAGCACCCTCTGAACTTGGGAAGGGCATTCATTTTCCTTCCTTCTGCCCATGGTGGACCAGAAAGTCAGGCATATCTAGTTCTCGGAGGTCACTGGTGTTTTTCTTGCTGCTACTAAGGAGTTGGCATAATCCCTTGGGACTCCTTCCTGATACCCTAAAGACTCATTAAAGACCCTTATTGTATTTAAAATATTTAAACTCTCCCCAGGGTGAATTAGCCCTTTCTACAGCCTCTACACTGCCTCCAATTTAGTTCATCCATTTCTGCTCATTTGATCAAGGTATATACCTCTCAGGAGATTAGGATTTTTCACTTTGAACTGTGGTTTTGAGCTGAGCCAGCCTAATGAATCAACAGGATTTGATTTTAGGGGCATCAGGAAACTATTTTCCTTCCTGCTTATTCAATAGCTTCCTCCATTATCTTGAAGTTGCCTAAAATTCCACTGTTAGGGATTTCATCCCTTGTCTTTGTTCCCTGGTAAAACATGTTCTCATGGTAAGCACAACACTTTAAGCATTAATAGTCTTTTAGAGGTGAGCCTGAGTAAGTACAGAGAATCCCATCTTGAGAGGAAGCTCTGTAAGGGAGAGAGGAGGTGGGGTGAGAAGATTGAGGGCAGCAGTGGCGAGGGGAGGGCCGAACACACCAGGGAGATTAGAGAGCAAACACTTAGGCTTCCAGTTTGATTACTGTACTTTGAAACATATCTTAGTATTATATAGTTCAAACTGTATTAATATCACAGGTGTATATATATGCGTGTGTGTGTATATATATATCCCAAGATGCTTTTTATTACTGAAAACCTATTCCTAATCAAAAGCCATTAATATGAAAACAAAATGCTCATAATCTTACAGTCCTGACATAATCTTTGGCTGTACTTTTATGTAAATGATTAAAGAATACCTGAATATAAAGTTATTCTTCATTTTGTCTTTCTCAATCAACATTATACTGTGTGCATTTTCCCACAGTGATTTTTAAGGCTACATAGTATTCCCTTATTTATTTAACCAGTTCCCCATAAATATTTGCTGTTATGAATGATAATATTCAACACTTAGAAAGATTTCTAGATCCTTTTTTCCTTTTGTGGCTGCACTCACAGTATGCACAAGAGTTCCCAGGCCAGGGATTGAACCTGTGCCACAGCTGTAACCAGAGCCAAACAGAGACAACATGGGGTTCTTAACCCACTGAGCCACGAGGTCCTTTTCTATATGGCTTATGTTGGTTAATTCACTTCCTCTTCACAAGAGCCCACTGAGGAGATATAGGTATTACTTACATGTTAAGAATGACAGAATAGGGATTGAGAGGTAGTAACAGTAGATCCAGGATTCAAACCCCAGGGTTTTGCCCCAAGGGTCTAGGCTCTTCGTATTTCTGTATAAATCTGATCCTTTTCTTAGGTTAGGTTCCCAAGGGTAACATCTCTAGGTCAAAGTTTCAAGAGACTTTTTTTTTTTTTCCTTTTTGGCTGTGCCCATGGTACAGATAAATTCCTGGGCCAGGGATTGAATCTGCACCATGGCAATCACCTAAGCCACTGCAGTGACAACACTGGATCCTTAATCCACTGTGCTACCAGGGAACTTGTCATGAGCTTCTTTAAGGCTCTTGAAACATTGCTGAATTACTTTGTGTAAAAAAATCATGCTTTTGGCAATGAATTTCTATTTCCTTTTCTGCCTCAATGTTTAAAAACAAACCCCCAAACACCTGTGTTGCTATAGCAGAATGGCTTTTCATTTTGCCTCCCATCCCTGAGCTGCCAGCATGAGGGGGGACCTGAGAAAGAAAGGTTAGTCTGCATAGCAGATCTCAAGTCCTTGAATTATGGCAGCTCTGGAAATTTCTGAAATCATGTTTAGATCGGGTGCATCCTGGGCCTGGCCTCGCTGTTCCCTGAGTTGCCTTGGATATGAGGCAAATTATCAGTGTCACTCCTTATGGGTTGCCTTTTTCACCATGGGTTGAGGAGTCAATGACAGGATTCCTCCCCAGCCCAGTATCTTCAGAGAACAGTGTGTGCACTGGGATGCTGGCATGGAGAGGGCCCTGAAGAGGCAGCCCAGGCTAGGAAGCCCAGACATTCATTTGGTTAATTTTTGTGGTTTTGTTTTTGATAGAAAAGGCTTTTAGGTGTTTCATAGGAGACTGGTTACCTCAATTATGGAATATCCATTCAATTATGTATTATGAATAAATGAGATCAGTATGTACTGATGTGGAAAGATGCCCAGAGATTTCTGTTAAGCAGAAAAATAAAAGAACAAATTACAGAACTGCATCCATTATATAATCTTATTGCAGAATATGTTGAGAAAAGG
Organism: Phacochoerus africanus; assembly: GCF_016906955.1. Lineage (NCBI taxonomy): Eukaryota > Metazoa > Chordata > Mammalia > Artiodactyla > Suidae > Phacochoerus > Phacochoerus africanus. Next base: position 223,115,896 of record NC_062545.1, read on the forward strand.
TTTCCATTTTCTGTCCTTTGCATGTTTATATTATTCTTTGAAAATTTCAGTGAACATCTCTTACTTTTAAAATTAACATAAAACACAGACTTTATAGAAAAGTAAGCTACTTAGAGTATAAAATTTTAAAATATACAAACAGGGAGTTCCTGATGTGGCTCACTGGTAATGAACCTTACTATCATCCATGAGGATGTGGATTAACCCCCGGCTTTGCTCAGTGGGCTAAGGATCTGGCATTGCTGTGAGCTGTGGTGTAGGCCAGCAGCTGCAGCTCCAATTTGACACCTAGCCAGGGAACTTCCATATGCCAAAGGTTAGGTCTTAAAAGCAAAAAAAAAAAAAAAAAAAGTGAAATATACAAACATATAAATTCATATTTACAAGTAGGAAAAATACAGAAACAAGGATGTAAGGGAATCTAGTACAATACAATTAGTACAAAAGTGTTACTTGAACTGGTATTTGGAGAATAGAAATATATTTTCCCCTTGTGTTTTCTAAATGTTTTCTAATATAATTGTATAAGTATTGGATACTATTTATACTTTATTTTTTATTGCACTTTACTATTTTCTTATAAATATTTACATACTTTAAAGGTAGATGTAGTGAAAGACAGCATGAAATCATATTAAAAGTGAACCAAAAAGGCAACTCTGAAAGAACGGAGAAAATGCGGAGTAGCATTAAGAGTGAAACTTAGGATCCAGGCACCTTGCTTCTCCCCTAGGCTTACTGTGTGATCTTGGGCAAGTCACTTGTGCTCTCTGGGCTTCAGATTCTTTTATACAGCCCAGAGGTTCTCAACCCTGAATGCACATCAGATTCACCTGGGGAGCGTGTGTTCAGGCCTCTCTAGGACGGGGGCTGGCCAGGCTCCTGGGTGATTCTGATGAGCAGACAATGTAAGAACACTGAGCCAGCCTAAGCCTAGGGAGGGTCCATTCACTCTTACTGGGAAGTCTCTCCATCCAGGCCCAGAAGTAAGTAAGTAGATGTTTCTGTAGCTGTTGGAGAAGAAAAGTTTAAAACACACCACTTGTCTGGACCACCTCGTGGTTTTGAAAAGTGGTTGCTCTTTGCTCATAATAACCACGTTCCTTTGGGATTTTTGCTCGGCATTTGGGTGTAAAGAGTATGCATTTTTAAAGCTGTCCAAATGCCTATTTATGCAGCAGACCATAACTCCTCTTTGGATAGGCTGCTATGCTTTATCAAATAAATGATACACATTTAAAAAACTGTCTGAAGGGGCATTTACCTGAGGGACTGTTATTGTGTGTGTGTGTGTGTGTGTGTGTGTGTTTCCTCTGAGCCCTTATGGTTCACTGGGTAAATAATATCTTTTAACCAATTTTTAAATAGATGTGTCTAGCAAGATGCCATTTTATCAATTATCAATCTTATCCATTCTCATACCCTTCAAAGAAGGCTCTTTTATGTTTTTATTTTAAATTTCACATTTAGATACCATATCCCCCCCAAAAATGATGAAATATTTAAAAACTGAATAGGAAGCAGACATCTGCCATCTGGCTTTTTTTTTTCCTCTGATGGATAAAAAGATTTTCTTATTCTTCTCTGGGGCTATTTTAGTGCTAAATTCAAGGCATTTTTTGCTTTTGAGGCAACAGACCCAAACCCTGCTCTTCAGTGAACATTTCTGCATTTCTGGTTTGATTTTTTTTTTCTTTTTACAGCTGCACTTGAGGCTTATTTTTTTCTCCTCTTTACGGTGGTTTATTTTTGGAGAAGGTAGAAGATGGGGGACATAGTAGAACCAGGGGGAGTTATTAGATATGACTATGAAATAGAAGAACATCTGGTAGAACAGGGCTTGTGTCAGCATGACTCATATGACTCCCATAAGAAACAGAGCCAAGGGATCGAGAACTGACGTGGAGATCCCAACTGAGGAGAGGGGAGGATTTGTAGAAAATGACAAGAATGTTTAGAGCATTGGTAGGTAAGAGCAAGGACCTTATGTGGACCAGTGTTCTTAGTTGCAGGCAACAGAGTCCACTCAAGCTAGATTACACACAAGGGGTTTACAAAAGGGTGTTAATTGAGTTACAGAATCTCCTGGAAGGCCACATACACTTGGAGGTTATACTCTGGTCCAATGCAGCCAGGAGAAATGGGGAATCAGATCTTAAAGGAGTGCTTCACAATATGTGTTCCCAGACCAGTTGCCTCAGCATCACTTGGATATTTGGTAGAAATACAAATTCTCAGACCTCTTCCCAGACCCACTGAAGAAAAGTCTGGGGATGAGGCCCAGCAATTGAAGTTTTAACAAGTTTTCCAGTGAAGTTTGAAAATCACTGGCTTAGTACAGTTCTAAACAGAAGCACACGTTGGCTGCTTCCCATTCTTTGGCATTTGTGAAATTAGGAACCAGATTCTGAAACTGCCATAGCAGCTCCAGAAAAACCAGATGCACCTGTCAGTGTGTCTGGCAGAAGATCTCATCTCTTTACACATGGCTGCTGCTTCACATTGCTCACTTCATTCTCAGGGACTCCTGTAAGTGATCCTCTAGGTAGAAACAGAACCATATTACAATCTAGCACCCTAGCTGTAAAGACACCAAGACATGTAATTTAGATTTTCAGACTACGGGTAGCACAGGAGTAAGCTAGAAGTGATCGGAATGGAGCTGGGAGAGCCAACCTTTGTATCTCCCATCAACCCATGTCCCCTTATGGATGCCCAATGACTCTACACATTAGCCAGCCTTTTACAGTAGAGGAGGTAGGCAATGAAAACTCTTGAGGCTAATCACTCAGTCCTACCCTGACACAGGATAAACAATACCTCACAGGAACCCCAGCTCTGAGAATTCCACCCCAGCCAATAACTGGAATCCAGATTTTAACTGGGTTCAGGGAGCCTTAACTTGGGTGTAGCCTGGGCTCACTGTAACTGTTACAGAAGGATGGCAGAAATAACCTTTGGTTTAAAGAAAATAATTTGCTTTCTAGCTCCCAATATTTAATTATAAATTGAAGTAGAAGTTGCTCCAAAAGGAAACAATTCCACTGTCTTGATGGAGTGCATTGCCTCTGGATAATAAATAGTTGGCAAAATTACATCCAACTATTTGCACACGTTTGTTAATAATCAAAGCAAGATCTTTGCAAATAGTTATATTTCATTTACACCTGTCCTATTAAATGACACTGCTACAGTAGCACTGATTGAAAGGTGTATCAGGGCCCTGAACACCAACAGCAGAAGTTTGCTTTCTTGGCGGGATCTGTTCGACCCCAGGGTCTAGGTTTGCCAGTGGAATGGATGAATTCAGTTTCATGTTTCTCCAGCATGCCTCAGCCTGACAAAGGCTTACCTTTTCCTAATTCAGCTCAGTTCAAACACCATCTCCTTAAAGAGGCTCTCCTTGAGTTCCGCAAACCCGTGGTGCCCACCCAGAAGTTCACTGCCCATCACCTCACACCATGTCACTGTCTTCTCAGTACTTCTCAGTCTCTGAAGTGAGCTCATTGATCTGTTTCTGGGACACACTCCCAACTCCCAGACAGAAAGATTAGTTGTTTTCCTGGGGTGACTAGTAGCCCCACCCTACCCCCAATTCATGTTCATCCCAAACTTCAGATGTGACCTAATTTGGAAATAGGGTCTTTGTGGATGTAATTAATTAAGTTATGGTGAGGTCATACTGGGTAAGGGAAGGTCCTAATCCAATGATTGATATCCTTATAAGAAGAGGGAAATGTGGATGCAGACGTACAGAGAGAATGCCTGGTGATGACACAGACACAGAAGGAAATGGCTTGTGAAGACAGAGGCAGAGATGGGAGTTACATGTCTAAAAACCAAGGAGTGCAAGGGACAGGTGCCAACCACCAAAGCTAGAAGAGTGGAGGCAGGATCCTCCCCTAAAGCCTTCAGAGAGAGCATGACCTTGCCAACACCTTGACTTTGGTCTTTCAGCCTTCAGAACAGTGAAAGAATAAATTTCTTTTGTTCTAAGCCATCCAGTTAGAGGTCCTTTGTGAAGGCCACCCAAGCAAACTAATAAAGACACTGCAGAGACCACACTGCATTGGGTGAGACTTACTCCCTGCCTTCAGCAAAACCCTCCTGCCTCTTTGGAAATTTTAGCTTAAGTGAAATTAAGAAAACAAGACATGAGAGTTTTGAAAAACTGTCTGCAGCTGATACTTTATCAGGTTACTAGGCATGAGAGCAAATGAAGGACAATAGAAAATGCATCAATCACTCTCAAACTCCAAAATCTCTTTTGGCAGCTGCCACAGCACCAGCAGTTGCTTTTCCTGCGACTCATAGGCACCAGAGAAGCACTGTGTGGTGAGTTCGTCAACCTTGCAAAGTGCCCACCAACAGAAACTCCAGGAAAAGCCAGCACGCCCTGGTGTGGCACCGAGGGGCCAGCTACATCTGCCCTCCATTAGGTCCTGGGCCCAGGCCTGCAGTGTATATGCCTTGGCCATGCTAATCCTTGGCCATGCTAATCCTTGGCCATGCTAATCCACAGATGACTTTCTTGGTATGCATGAAAACAAAAGGCAAAGGAATGAATTAGTCTCTCTGTCTCTTCCAACTACAAAATGGGCAGGAAGTGCCACCTTATTGTGTCCCCAGTGTAGGAAAGAACCCAAATACTTGGTGACCATCATTAAAGACTACGATAGTCCCCCATCTGGTAACCTGGTATTCAGCTCACCTGCCTCTGTATCTAAAACATACTTATCCCTCTCTCAAGTCGCCTAGAGCCCCGAAGTCCCATCCAGTTTCAGTATCCAGCTCAAAGTTTGGGAGCTCATGACAATTTCTACTATAATGAATGAGATGCAGTCTCACTGATCTGGAGTATGGCTCCTCTTGATGTGGAACCCAGTGAGCTAGAAAGATGAGCTATTTGTATCCCCTCTCTACCCCCATCCCCCTGCCCCCACCGAATATGAAAGGCTAAACACTCCTGTAGGAAAAGAGAGAAATAGGAAATACATGACAGTCACTGGTCCATAGCAATTCTGAAATAGACCAGAGGTAGGCAGACACTCTAAGAGACCTTCACTCTCCACTCCTGTGGGGAGTGCATATCATTTCTTGAATTGGCCCTGATTCAGCTCTCTGGAGGGAGTTAGTTCCCCGTCTGTGTTCTCCACGGCTGCTGGCTCTACTTGGCTTTTTCATTACCTTCCTTAGTTATTACCTGAATAGGACATTAGTAAATGACCTCCTTCCTTGAGGACAAAGAGCTTTCTCAGCTCGCTTGCTGCCAAAGGTACCTGAGGACACCAAGGATCATTTAAAATCTCAAGAAGTCACAGACACTTTTAGACCAGGCTAGTGGTTCCTATAAAAAACATGGTCAACTTCTTATCTATTTGAGTCTACTCAGTTTCCTGTGCTAGAAACCATATTCATATTTTTTTTTCTAGAAAAGTTCTTGATTTGCATTAGTTTTTGGCTTTCTTGCCCCATATCTCTGACCTCCTATGACTGTGGGCACCTTGAGTTTATTAGGTTTGAGTGGGAAGACTCATCCTTAGTCTCTTTCCCTAGCCATGGAAACCAGCCATATTCCAGAGGTCATTGCTCCATCAGCTGAATCCAAAGGGAGAACAATATTAATACAGAGTAGAGCCCTCAGTAACCCTTGATGAAAATGTAGTGGAGTGAGAAATAAATTGTTGTGGTTTAAGCCACTTAATTTTTTTTAGTTAAAATTTTTTGAATTGTGGTACCTGTTTGGTTTTTTTTTTTTTTTTTTTTTTTTTTGCTTTTTTAAGGCTGCCATCTGTGGTATATGGAAGTTCCCAGGCTAGGGGTTGAATCAGAGCTGAGGCTGCCAGCCTACACCACAGCCACAGCAACACAGGATCCAAACTGCATCTGTGACCTACACCACAACTCACGGCAATGCCAGATCCTTAACCCAATGAGCGAGGCCAGGAATTGAACCTCCTTCCTCATGGATACCAGTCAGGTTCATAACCCGCTGAGCCACAATGGGAACTCCTTAGCCATTTCTAAGTGTACAGTTCACGGTAGTGTTAAGTATATTCACAGTGTTATGAGATCAATCTCCAGAGCTCTTTCATCTTATAAAATGGAAACATTATACATGTTAAATAATAACACGCCCTCCCTGCAACAACCACCACTTAATTTTATGCATATATGCATTTGACTACTCTAGAATCTCATAAAAGTGGAATCACAAAATTCGTCTTTTCGTGAATGGCTTATTTTAGTTAGTATAATATCTTTTAGGCTAATCCATGTTGTAGCATGTGACAGGATTTTCTTCCTTGTTAAAGCTGAATAATATCTATATGCCATATTTTGTTTAACTATTTATCTATTGATAGACACTTGGGTTGCTTCTTTATTTAGCAATTGTGAGTAATGCTATGAGCACAGGTATACAAATACCTCTGTAAGGAGTTCTGGTTGTGGCTCAGCACATTAAAAATCTACCATAGTGTCCATGAGGATTCAGGTTCAATCTCTGGGTTAAGGATCTGGCGTTGCCTCAAGCTGTAGCATAGGTCATAGATGTGGCTCACATCTGGCTTTGCTATGGGTGTGGCATAGGTGGGAGCTGCAGCTGTGATTTGACCCTAGCCCCTATCCCGGGAACTTCCATATGGCATAGATGCAGCTGTAAAAAGAATAAAAAGAAAAAAGAAGAGCAATGTCTTTCAATAGCAGTGACCTAGATATAGTTTCAAATACCTCTGTGAGAATCTGCTTTGAATTCCTTTGCGTACATACCCAGAAGACGCCTCTGACATTTTTGTGTTGTTTGTGTAACATAACTGATTCTATCCTGACAGATATTGCTATTAACAAGCTAAGTGTGTAGGATCTGGCAAAACGCACTTTACCTTGATACCCACAGATGGTTGAAGATGGACTGCACTTGTACTGCTATTTAAAAAAAAAAAAAAAAAAGGTGGGTTAAATATTCTCCTTGAGCTACCAATACTTTGAGGCACCAGACTCAGTCCTCAAAGAGGAGGTTTTAAGCCCTGCAAACATGTACTCTCCCGTTAATCAGACGTGCCTGTCTCAGAAAAGTTTTCTTCCTTCATCTCTAATTTATCCTTCATGCTCTCCTTCCAGCCAAATGGTTATTAACATTTATGTTTATATCTCTAGTGCCTGACAATACGGTTGAAATATAACTATAATTTCTCCCTTAGTATCAAGGATTTTCCTGGGCACTAGGGATGTAAATCTTTTTTTTTTTTTGTCTTTTTGCCTTTTCTAGGGCCGCTCCCGCGGCATTGGAGGGTCCCAGGCTAGGGGTCTAATTGGAGCTGTAGCCGCCTGATGGGTATGACCCTCCTGATAAAGAAATTCTTTGTGGGTCTGAATAAACTTTTCCTAAGGCATTAAAAAACATGGTAAAGACACACTGGGGCTAGTGTGGATGAAGCCACAGTGGTCAGATATTCTGGTTGAAGATGGACCTTTCAGCAATTTACCCCCTTCTATGAAGCTGTTCTCAGAATTTGAAATGTTAATAAAGAGCATGCATGCCCAGGTCTAACCATAATACTGGTATTTCTTAGCGGTAGAGGGAACTAGAAAAGAAAAATTAGGCTTGACCTGTTTGAAACTTTGTTTTAAAATAAATGTTTTCCATGCAAATCAAAACTACTACAAGATACCACCTTACACCAGCCAGAATGGCCATCATCAAAAAGTCTACAAACAGTAAATGCTAGAGAGGGTGTGGAGAAAAAAGGGACCCCTACACTGTTGGTAGGAATGTAAATTGCTGCAACCACTATGGAAAACAGCATGGAAAGTCCACAAAAAAAACTAAAAATAAAAGTACCATATGATCCAGCAATCCCACTACTGGGTATCTACCCAGAGAAAACCATAATTTGAAAAGATACACGCACCCCAATGTTCACTGCAGCACTACTTACAATAGCCAAAACATAGAAGCAAGCTAAAGGTCCATCAACAGAAGAATGGATAAAGAAGATGTGGTGCATATACACAATGGAATATTACTCAGCCATAAAAAAGAATGAAATAATGCCATTTGCAGCAACATGGATGGACCCAGAAATGATCATACTAAGTGAAGTTAGTCAGACCATGAAAGACAAACATCATATGATATCACTTATATTCTGGAATCTAAAAAAGTGATACAAATGAACTAATTTGCAGGACAGAAACAGACAGATTTTGAAGAACTTAATGGTTACCAAAGGGGACAGGTGTGTGAGGGAGATGGACTGAGGGTTTGGAGTGATTGGCCAACAGGGACCTGCTATGTAGCACAGAGAACTCTACCCAGTATTCTGTGATAATCTATGTGGGAAAAGAATCTGAAAGAGAAAAAATAAATGTTTCACCCCTTTTCCCCTTTGTATTCTCCAATAACCATTCATTGGACTTTGCTCCTTCTTTGATCACTCCTAAATCATCCAGCAGGGGTGAAGGTATGGTAGGAGAGGGAAGGGCTGATATTTTTATTCCATATTGGACGGGAGCCATTGGAGGGTTCTGAGCAGAGGAGTGACGTGACCTGACTCAAGTTTTTTTTTTTTTTTTGTCTTTTTGCCATTTCTTGGGCTGCTCCTGCTGCATATGGACGTTCACAGGCTAGGGGTCGAATCGGAGCTGTAGCCACCAGCCTACGCCAGAGCCACAGCAACACAGGATCCAAGCCACGTCTGCAACCTACACCACAGCTCACGGCAATGCTGGATCGTTAACCCACTGAGCAAGGGCAGGGATTGAACCCGCAACCTCATGGTTCCTAGTCTGATTCATTAACCACTGTGCCACGACGGGAACTCCCCTGACTCAAGTTTTAACAGAGCTGCTCTGGCTGTGATGTGGGGGCAAGAAGGAGGCCACTTAGGACAGGAGAAGAGCCAGAGGATATGGTAGCTTAGCCTGTGGAAATAGTGGTGAGAAAATGACAAGCAATTAGGCATGCCTGGGTTATATTCAGAGATGGAAACAATGGAATTTACTGCTGTCTCAGATGTGGAGTAAGGGAAAAAGAAAACAACTGGCACAGAATAACAAAATAATCCCAGACCTTTTTTTTTTTTAACTGTGCATGTGCATTTCCATTTAAAAATATGTAAAACATACATCTGCAAAGTGTATTCTATATATGTACATTACATATGTGCATTTTCATTACACTTAAATATATCATATATAATTCTATGGATACTGAAGGTGAGAGAGAGAGAAACACAAAGTTAACAGCAGTTTTCCCAGGGAAGCTGAGGAGGGACAAAGTAAAAACAGAGAGTAAAAACAGAGAGGAGGAACTTTCCTTTTCTGACCTATTTGCTCCTGTTTAATTATGATTTTTCAATGAAAATGTATGAAACTTTACTCAGGAAAATATACATTTGGATATATTTGGATAGTTCTGGATAATAAGAATGCATTTTTTTTTTCATATTTGTACTAACAGCTGTATTAGTTATCTGTTGCTGTATAACAAGATCACCACAAACCTAGTGGCCTAAAACAACACACATCTATTATCTCACAGTTTCTGTAGGTCAGGAGTCCAGGAGCAGCTTAGCTGTGTCTGCTGCAAGGCTGCAATCAAGACGAAGACTGGGGCTATGGTCTCATCTGGGCATGAGCGGGCAAAGAAGCACCTCCTTGCTCACATATTGGGAGTATTCAGTTTCTGTAGGTTGTCAGACAGAAGACTTCATTTTCTTGGGGGCGGTGAGCCTGAGACCACCCTCAGCTCCCTGCCCTGTGGGTCTTCCTCAAAGCTAACAAGGAAGTAGGTCTCTATGCAAGACAGGCACTGCAATCTTAGGTACCATGATTACAGATGTGACATCCTGTCACCTCTGCCCAACTGCATGGATGGAGCAAGTCACAGATGCCAGCCATGTTCAAGGGAAGGGACATCACAAGGGCATGAACATCAGGAGGCTGAGAAGACAGGGTCAGCCATGGAGGCAGTCTAGAAATGATCTACACTGCACACAGAGCTTTGCGAACAATATAGTACTGAGAAAATACTGTATTGACTTTCAAGACTTTGAAAAGCAACAGAAAAAAAAGGATTATTTATAAAGACTAAAAGGCAATAATTTCCCTGTGAAAAGACATTCTTGAGCTAGGTTTTGTTCGGATTGTTTCCTACAGCTGAAATGTCTTCAATACAGCTAATAGGAAAAATAAATCAAAAATATTTTCAAAAAGACCCTTGAACTCTTACGTCAAATAGGGAAGGGTCAAAGAGCAGAGATATACACACTCACTGTTTCTGCGGGCCATGTCTAGAACATGATGCCTCCTGTCCAGCTGGTCAAGTCTTCCTGGGCATTGCTCTTCTTAGAAAAATCAAGTTCCTCTAGACCCTGTTCTTTGCCTGGGGCCACAGTGCTGTGGTAGGAGAAGACCTCAGCCAGAACCCAGAGAACTTGGATTCCAGCTTAGAGCAGACAGTTTCTGCAATATTAAACAATAAATCCAACCTCTCAGGGTTTCAATATTTGTATATTTGAAGTGGGAATAAAAAAGATACTTGCAGAGTTCCTGTCGTGGCTCAGTGGTTAATGAATCAGACTAGGAATCATGAGGTTTCGGGTTCAAACCCTGGCCTCGCTCAGTGGGTTAAGGATCCGGTGTTGCCATGACCTGTGGTGTAGGTTGCAGACGTGGCTTGGATCCCATGTTGCTGTGGCTCTGGTGTAGGCAGGCTGGTGGCTACAGCTCCGATTCGACCCCTAGCCTGGGAATCTCCATGTGCCATGGGTGCAGCCCTAGAAAAGGCAAAAAGACAAAAAACAAAAAAACAAAACAAAACAAAAAAACCCAAAAACAAAAAAGATACTTGCATCATTTGATTCTTCAGAGGCAGATGGATTTGACAAATCCACCTACAATTATCTGGCTTTCTAGAAGTTCGATTGTATAGAGTCTAACCAGATGGGCTTTATTAACCCTCAGAGTGGTTCATTTCTTTTCTTTCTCTTTTTTTTTTTTCATTTTTAGTCACCCTGCAACATATGTAGTTCCCAACCAAGGATCAGATCTGAGCCACAGTCGCCACTTACGCCACAGTGGCAGCAATACCAGATCCTTTAACCCACTATGCTGGGCCAGGGACTAAACTTGCATTCTTGTGCTGTAGAGAGGCTGCCGATCCTGTTGTTCCACAGCGGGAACTCCGTGGCTCATTTCTAAGACCTAACTCTGGGTCTCAGAAGGAATTTTCCCATCAATATTCTGTTGCTACTGTTACTGGCCTCACACTCTCATGTGGTTTAGTAAACACTCCAGAATGTCAATCCACCTCACAAGGACCCACCCCTTCCTGGTCTCTGTTAACTAACATAGCAGATTCTTGGCCAGCTGCCTGGACCAGGGGCAGGCTCCCAACCCAGCCAGGCTAATTAGTTCCTTGTCTTTAGAAATTTGGAAGGTGCTCCTTCAAGAGCAACTGTTGGAAAGACAGCCTCACCCTTAGCCACCACCATCCTTATGCCTCATCTTCCTGGGGCTCCTCAGAAGAAGGGACTTAAGCGTTGAGAAGGAATTTGGACTGATGGCCCAAGCTTCTTCCCAAGTCTGTTCAATTAGCTACTTACTCGTTCTTTCATTTGTTCCAGAAGTATTCACTGGTCAATGATCTGTAGGCACTTATGATTTTTCACTTAATCTTTACAACATTACATCAGTTTGGTTTCCTAGAAGTTCAGTGGTCACAGGTCAGGAGGCAGGTGTTTATTATTATCTAAAGTCCATAGATTTCTTAGAAGAAACTAAGTCTAGGAGTTCCCATCGTGGCTCAGGTTGCAGGTTCAATCCCTGGCCTTGCTCAGTGGGTTAGGGATCCGGCCTTGCTATGAGCTGTGGTGTAGCTTGCAGAGGCAGCTTGGATCCTGCGTTGCTGTGGCCCTGGAGTAGGCTGGCAGCTACAGCTCCAATTAGACCCCTAGCCTGGGAACCTCCATATGCTGTGGGAGCGGCCCTAGAAAAGGCAACAAGACAAAAAAAAAAAAAAGAAGAGACTAAGTCTAAACAAGGTGGAGTAACTTGCGCACAGTCTCAGCTGTAAGGAGAAAGCAGGAGTCCAGATGAGGTTGGCAGGCAGAACTGCATTTTCCTCCTGGAACATGGAGCACTTATTCTTCCATCCCACAGGACGGGGTTGGTCTGGGGATGGCTGTATGGTGATGGTGGTGGCTACACGTCAGAAGTGGGTAGGACTCCTTCCTTCTCAGACAACACTGAGGATAGTGCAGTACCCAGACGTAGACACAAGGTGGCAGAGGGCCACAGGACACCCAGCTCCCCAGGGCTGGGCTGGGTGTGGCTATTGCTTCCTGTGTTCTCTTAAATTAAGAAAGGATATGTACAACCATAAATCCTGCATCCTTCCACATCAGGAAAAGGATATGTACAGCTATTAAATATATATCCAAACTATAACGGCTTCATAACTTACTGCAGAAAATAGAAGCATTGAAGGATGAAAAACAAATGTGGAGCAAGAACAGTGACATATGTCAGCACTGCAAAAGGGCAAGATTCACTTAAAGGTTTTTAAAAAATTTTTTAATTTTATTGTTTTTTTTAGGGCCACACCTGTGGATATGGAGGTTCCCAAGCTAAGGGTCAAATCAGAGCTGTAGCCACAGCTGTGGCCTGTGACCTACACTACAGCTCATGGCAATGCTTGATCCTTAACCCACTGAGAAAGGCCAGGGATTGAACAACCATCCTCATGGATGCGAGTCATTTTCATTTCCACTGAGCCACAACAGGAATTCCAAGATTTTTTTTGGTGTGGTGACCTTTTTTCAGATAATAGAGTTGTAGCCTCTCTTACTTCTGGTGTCTGCCCCCCTTGTGGCTGAAGTTGGTATGGGGGTTTGCTGTAGGCTTCCATATGGGAGGGACTGATGTCTGCCCACTGGTAGGTGGAGATGATTCCTATCCCTCTGGTGGGTGGGGTGTTGTCTCTGGGTGAGATTAGAGGCGGCTGTGTGCCTGGGGGGGGGGGTCTTTAGGCAGCCTGTTTGCTGTTGGGCAGGGCTGTGAACCCCCCTGGGTTGTTGTTTGCCCTGCAGCTTCTCAGCGTGCTGACGGGTGGGCCAGATTTTCCCAAAATGGCCACCTCCAGAGAAAGGCAGGCTGATGAATATTCCTAAGAGCTTTCCTTCCAATGTTGTTCCCCCACAACAAGCCACAGTCACCCCTGTTTTCCCAGGAGGTCCTCCAAGAACTGCAGTCAGGTTTGACCCAGATTCCTATGGAGACTTTGCTTTGCCCTGGGACCCAGTGCACGTGAAAGTCTGTGTGCGCCTTTTAAGAATGAGGTCTCCATTTCCCCCAATCCCATGGAGCTCCTGCACACAAGCGCCACTGGCCTTCAAAGCCAGATGCTCTGGGGACTCTTTCTCCCAGTACCAGATCCTCACACGTGGGAGTTTGATGTGTGGCTCAGAACTCTCACTCCTGTAGGTGAGTTTCTGTGAACCAGTTACTTTTCAGTCTGTGGGGCTTCCCACCTGGGAGGTATGGGGTTGTTTATATCGTGAAATCGCCCCTCCTACCTCTCGATGTGGCCTCCTCTTTACCTTCTGGAGTAGGGCATCTTTTTGAAAGTTTCCAGTCCATTTGGTTAAAGATTGCTCAGTATTTGGTTGTAAATTTTGTTGTTTTTAGGAGAGAAGTTGAGCTCCAGTCCTTCTATTCTGCCATCTTCTAGAAGTGTATTCCAAGTGTATTCCATTTTTTTAAGGGTATTGTTATTTAAATGAAATGTGCAAGAGTTTACTATTAAGCGTTATTTTAATTCCCACTTAGTTTTTTTTTAAAAAAATAGACCACTTTAAATTTTCTTTTCCTTATTTTTACTGGAGAGAAAAATATCTTTCTAATTGTGGAACAGGAGTTCCCTTGTGGTGCAGCAGGTTAAGGATCCAGCATTGTCGCTGCAGTGGCTCAGGTTGCTGCTGAGGCGTGGGTTCAATCCCTGGTCCAAGAACTTCCACAGGCACAGCCAAAAGAAAAAAACAACTAATTTTGAAGCAGGAGGGTATATGATCACATTTTATAGGAAAGAACTTTACTGTGATGATGTTTAATTCTAGTTTTATAGTATTTTAGAATGTTAGTAAAAAGACAAAATTTTGTGTTTGTACAGCTAGAGACAAAAATAGGCTCATCTCTTGGTATCAACCTCAGAGTGAGTGAGGTTAAGGTGAGAACCAGATCTAGTTTAGTTGGCCCAGGGACCCCTCTTGGGGCCCTCACCTTACTTGATATAAAGTATGGTATGTCCAGTAACCTGTAAGACAAAACAATTGTCTTTTTCCAAAGTAGTATAGCACATGCTTTCCCAGATGGGGCATCTCCCTCATTTGAACCACAGTGAAATCTGAAACCTTCTACTTTTTTTGGGGGGGGGGTTGCTTTTTAGGGCCATACCCGAGGCATATGGAGGTTCCCAGGCTGGGGTGGAACTGGAACTGTTGCTGCCTGCCTATATCACAGCCACAGCAATGCCAGATCCAAGCCGCGTCTTCGACCTACACCACAGCTCGTGGCAACGCCAGATCCTTAACCCACTGAGCAAGGCCAGGGATCGAACCTGCATCCTCACAGTTCCTATTCAGATTCGTTTCCACTGAGCCATGACAGGAACTCCTGAAGCCTTCTACTTTGTGCCCTGCCAACACTATTGGTCATTAGAAGAAACACTCAGCAAAGCAGGAATCATGTTTCTGATCTAGTGAGAATTGAAGGAACTGAAGTTATCAGCCACAGGATGGAAAACAGAGGAGCTGGGGCAGTGATACACCTCCTGCCCCATGATGCAGAGCCATTAAGGGAGACCGTGTTGTCTGTGTTTAATCCCCTACTAAGCCGGATTTCGTCTCCATGCTGACTACCTACTTTCTGTCCAGAGGAGTGGATATTTTAGGAGTGTTTTTTCCAGAGGAGGATGAGGTCAGCCATTATAACCCTCATTGGGGCCATGCTTCTCTGCATCATGCAAACACATTTCCTTGGCAAAGAGACCAGCTCTGGATGTTCAGAAGCAAGAGAACTCAAGGAGCCTCAACTCTTTGTTGAACATGCTGGGGAAAAGTTATGAGTAATAAAGTGGGTGGCACGAGGGCTTAAGCTTAGGAACTCCTGTGGCAGTTTGGTTTGGCTCAGTTGGACAGTGTGGGAAGAATGTGATGGGGCTGAACCCAAATTATGGAGGAACTTTCATCAAGCCAGACCAAGGAGCAAGTGAGGGAGCTATAAAGTGGCTTTAAACAGGGCTTTAAATATGACCACACAAAAGAGGGACAAGGCTTGGCAGTGGGAACAATTCAGACACCCTCATGGCAATTCAGGAGTGGTGGTGCCCTGAACTAAGGGATGAGCAGTGGGAGAAGGGAAGGGACACCTCCGGTGAGGGAGGTGGAATGGGTGGGCTTGGTGACCACCTGGCTAATGGGATTTGATGAAGTGATGCATATGAAGCACTTAGCAAGGGTATCAGACCCACAGGAAGGAACTGACCAACACCAGCTGTTATTATGTGGTTGCCCAGGAGAGGGAGCTGTAACAGAGGAGGGGAGCAGGAAATACACAGGAATGAGCCCTGCAGCTTCTACAGGGTAGCCCAGAGGAGGGATGGAATCAGTCTTGCAAGGAGAGGAGGAGGGGAGTAAAGGAAGCCCTGGGGCTGCCTGCCACACAGCATGTCCTAATTCTGAGAGGACCCCCTTCCTTCTCACACCCCACAAAGACAGGCTCCAGATTCCTCAGAAAACCTTCTCACTTTCCCCCATCAGAGCAGCCAGCCTAGGTTCAGTGCTGCAGTAGACAATCAGATCTGAACATGGACCTCCGCAGTGTGATGGGTTCCCACCTGCTCAGCTCTCGTCCATGCTCCTGGGGTAACCAAGAGGATGTTGCTTTGGTATGAGTTGCTCTGTGCTCAGGGAGTGAAATTTGGAATGATGAAAACTCCCCTGAAGAAAAAGTTCTCTTAACCCTTAGCAAAAAGGCTAAGGCTTCTAGAGTGCCCATGCAAGTTTACAGAAAGCTTTCACAAGCCTGATCTCATGTGATTTCCTAATCATTTGCTGTTCCAAGGAGAAGAGGCTTGGAGAAAGCAGCTGTGGATTCTCTTTGGCTTCTGTTCTCAGACTTTCCTCCTGTTCAACAGGCCACATGACCTAACTGTCACAAGGGCGGGGTGGGGTTGGCTGCTTATGACTCGTCGGGGTCTGCACATTACTAGCAGCGTGCTGCAGCCTGCAGGCTTCCCTGGTTTCCTGCTGCCATAGATTCTTTCTTGCCACAGCTCTGGATAGGGTCTTTGGCTTCATTAGAACTCAAGGGTGCAGAGTTCTGGGCAAGAGGTGGGTACCACAGAACTTATTCACAGAGCCAGGGCTAGAAGGTGGTTATTATTATTATTTATTTTTTGGCTTTTCACGGCCCACCCACAGCATATGGAAGTTCCCAGGCTAGGTGTCGTAGGAGCTGTAGCTGCCTGCCTGCACCATAGCCATAGCAATCCCAGATTGGAGCTGTATCTGAGACCTATACCACACCCCAGGGCAACTCTGGATCCTCAACCCACTGAGCGAGGCCAGGGATCGAAACTGCATCCTCATGGATCCTAGTCAGATTCGTTTCCGCTGAGCCACAACGGGAACTCCTGGAAGTGTTTTATCAAGATCTGGAGAGCTGGTCTGGAACTGTAGCCTTCAATGTACAAGTGGCAGGAAAAACAGCTGACTGCGTATCACCCTGATTCCTGTGGCACCTGACTTCTAATGTAGGAATTGGCTGATACTGTGGGGGGGTAGGACTGAAGAGAAAAATTTCAAAACGGCTGGACACATAAAATAGCAAGGCACTTATGGCCTTTCTTGCTGTTTCAGGCATCTGTAGCTTCCCAAAGGAAATGGCAGAAGTCAGTAACTGGTCACCCTGGAAAGGTACCTTGACAGTCTCACCAAAGTACAGCCCCATGTGCTGTGGCAGGTCAAGTTATGTGTTTGTTGACCCAGCAGCTGAAGCCCTTTGACTTCCTGGCTGAAACCACAACCCAGAGAACTCAGACAGCCACACTGCAAGGACACAAAGTCCCTCGGGGCTGGGACTTTCTAATAATACATTTTCTCAGCAATGCCTGGAAATTAAGCGCCCATGTTTATTTTACTGGAGACAGTGGGTCTCCCTCCAATTTTCTCCCTCTTTACGATGGGAGTGATTTCTTCATCACTTGTTGATCTAAGTATAAGAGGCTTAAAGAAAGCAGCTGTGGATTCTCTTTGGTTTTCTTTCTAGAAGTTGACACCTTCCCAGTCAACAAGTCACATGACCTGCATATACCGGGGGCAAGATTGTTGGGTGCTTGTGTGACTCTTCTGGGGTCTGCAGATTGCTGGCCTGAGCCTAACTATAGTGGCTGCTGTAGGCTGGAGCGCGAGACTCAGAGGCACGTGGAAAACTAATTGCAGTTTCAGCAGCCCGGGCACCCCCAGAATCAGGCTTCTGTATCTTTAATTGAGCAGAGTCTACAATCTTTTAGGAAACTAAGTCTGGACCTGAAGGATTTTCCTTTGTGCTATGGTTCCTAGGTCATCTTGGTCAAGGAAGGAGACTCTGTCCCCAGAGACCCAAGCAGATTGGGGCCATGGATGTTTGTGTAAAAGACGATGTAATTCAACTTGCAGTCTTTTTTCTCAGATGAACTTTCTTCCTGAGTTAATCTCTGATAAAGGGCACCTTGACTGATTTCCTCTCTGGAATCGAGTCTCTAACACTGGAAACATAATCCCACTCAGATGTGTTCCTTTGGTGAAGAATTCTTTTCTCTCTACAAGGAGGTTGTGTGGTAGAGCCATTAAGTGCAGGGACTCTGAACCTGTGTTCTTGTACTGGCTTTGTCACTTAATAGCTGTGTGACATTGGACGAGTTACTTAACCTCTCTCTGCTTGTTTCCTCATCTACAGAGAGGGAAAAGTCAGGGGTACAGCTGTGTCCCAGGTAGGTCTGTGGTGAGAAAATGAGTTAAGATGCATAAAGCACAGAGAACAGTGTCTGGCATGTAGTTAAGTGCTATATAAGGGTTTGTCATTTTTCACTATTTGAAGCCAGAGCAGAATGTGAAGTAAAAGGGTGCCATGCTCAGTAGCCTGGAGTAGTGATAAATAGTCTTGGCCTGGGAGGCAAGAGACCTGGTCTTTCTGACAAGGCTTTCTGCTAAGAATGGGGTAACCCTGAGCCACTCAGAGCTTCAGTGCCTTCACTGAAAATGAGGTGGTAACAACCCAAATGTCCATCTACAGATGAATGGATAAATAAAATGTCACATACTCATACAATGGACTATTATTCAGCCATAAATGGGAACGAAGTTTCGACACAGGCTACAACATGGATGAAACTTGAAGAAATTAAGTGAAATGAACCAGACAGAAAAAGACAAATATTACATGATTTCACTTATGTGGGATATCTAGAAAGGCAAATTCAGAGACAGAAAGCAGAACTGAAGTGACCAGGGGCAGGGGCAAATAGGAAATGAGCAGTTATTGTTCAATAGTTACAGTGTTTGCTTCAGGTGATGACAAGTTCTAGAAATGGATGGTGGGGTTGATAATCCAGCATCATGAATGTACTTAATGCCTCTGAATTGTACATTTATAGTTAAAATGGCAGCTTGTTATCTATATCTTATCACAATAAAAAAAAGTGTAATAAGAAGTCAAAAAAGAGAAGGAGAAATAAGCTGACTTTGAGAGACAGACAGGTGCTATAAACTTTGAAACTGTTATAGTCCAGGAGGCTATAAATATCGCTACCAGAAAAAAAATGAGGTGGTGATGACATTAGCCCCAAAAGACCCTGCCAGTTCCAGCCTGCTAAGGTGTAAACATCACTTTCCCTCTAGCACATTCATGCCCTTTGTTTCCTTCATGATACAGCTCTGGATAAATCTTCCCAGCCTTCCTACCTTCCCTTGGCTCTACCTTCGGGTGTCCTTTTTCAGGTGCCTGTTGCACTGTAACTCGCTTTAAAAAAAAAAAATTGTGTGTAGCTGTTTGTTACCTATGTTGTTACCTTTCGGACAAGGAAGGACTGTACCCTCTCCAGCTTTTGTGCTACCCTTTCCCCACCTCCAAGTCCCTAACTCAGAATGAGTCGAAATGGGTGAATGAAGATGATTCCTCGCAGGATTCCTTGCCTTGAGGAACCACGACTATGGGGACTCATTTGCATGATGTCTGGACTTGCATTTTGCAAACTTTTAAAACTTCTACTCTATTACAAACACATATTACCTTGTGAGCCAGCACCTCCCCTACAAATATATATGTAAAATTCATGAAATTATAGGTACTATTACTATTCATGGTACAATCTGAGATTTCTGACTTTTTTTTGCGTTTTAGGGCCTCACTTCCATAGGGCATATGGAAGTTTCTAATTAGGGATCAAATCAGAGCTGCAGCTGCCAACCTACACCACAGTTCATGGCAACAATGGATCTTTAACCCACTGAGTGGGGCCATGGATTGAACTCACGTCCTTAAGCATACGAATCGGGTTTGTTTCCGCTGAGACACCAAGGGAACTCCTGATTTATCTGATTTTAAAAGTGCTTATTATTGCGCTGATTTTACAACCCCTGAATGGTCTAAAAAACATTGAGGGTTTTTTTAGTGGCTTATGCTTGGGTGTCCACTAGAGGGAGCTGATAGGTCAGGTTGCACAGAGCAATTAAGCTTGGTGGGCTCAGACCAAGTGGAGGGATCAGTCTTGGCCTTGCTGGGGACCTCAGGATGTCTCCACAAGCTCTCACACCCCTTAACAAGGCCCCTCACAGAGGGACTAACAGTGCTCATTCAAGTTTCATTTAATTGAACAAACATCTACTTTGTTGATTTAGCTGCATGAACTTTTCCTTGTTCCCACTCTCCGGGGTGTGTCATTTAAACGTGCTGCATGCTGGTTGTCAGATTTCTGGCTTGGCACTCAGATCTCCTTCCTCCTGGAGCAGCACAGAGCTTCTCTCTTCCCTTTTTGCACAGCTGCCCTTCAGATGTGTCACTATCTTGAGACTTGCCATGAACACCCTGTCTCACTGTGCGGGTTCTAAACCACACCCTGTGCCAGACACCCTCCCCTCACTCAGCACATGAGGCTTGTTCTGCTCACCATTTTGGTTGTAGGGAAAGTGGAGTCCCTAGAAGGAAACTAAAGAAGCAGAGAAGCCTGGCCCTGGTGATCCTAGAACCCACACACAGAGAAAATCTCTCTGGTACCTGAGGACACCCAGCTTTGCTTGGGCTCTCTCCCTGATACAGATGTAAGAAGATGTCCATTTTGCTCCAGCACAGCTTCCGTGTCTGTCTGCAGCATCTGGTCTGAAGCCATGGGCCAGCAAGGGTTCAGCCTTCCTCTGGGAGCATCAGGAGGGTCAGGCCTCAGGCAGGTTAGCAGCATCATCTCCAGTACTTCTCACAGTGTTTGATAGTTAACATGGTTCTTATTCTTGTTCTTCCTATTAGGATGTGTCTCATGCTTGACTGGTGATGGCAGCAGTCTGCTTCACCTTCTCAGTGGCACCAGGAATGAATGCCTCAGTATTTTGAGAAGACTCAGAAGACCGCTTATATCCAGAGCAAGCCAGAAGGGTTAAAATCCAGTTAAGCAATGAGGAATTCCTTTCACTTCATTAGCAAGTGGTAAAGCTCTGCTCTGCCAACTGGCTCATCCCCAACCTCACTATTCACCCCCTGGGTGGCACAACCCGTGTCCATGCTCCATGTGACATGTCAGGCTATGGTCAGCTCTCAAAGAGTGTGGGGGATGCCTGTGAGTGCTCAGAGACTGGGCCAGATTTACTTGGTAAGGCTGCTTCAGAGCAATTTCATGGACAAGAATTCAGAAATGATTATGGCGCCTTTCCCCATTAGCCATAGGAAGAAGTCGTGGCCTGGGGTGAGAACGCTTGCCAGTGAAGCGCTGAAGGGGACTCCAATGTGACCGGTGCCAATCCCCTCTCAGATTCTGCCAGGAGGAAATCAAAGGCTGTGGAGATCAAATCCTCTCCTGCTTTCTGATGCTCGCTCCTCAGTAAAAACAATCTAGTTGCTCCCTTAATTGTTTCACCCTGATTCTTTTCAAAAATATTTACCCCTAGCACCCAAGACTCTTTTCTGACAACACTCTTTCCTTCCAGCTGCTTTTGGGCTGCCCCGCCCACACCACGATTTCCAACATGCTACAATTATCTGTCCCCTGCTGAAGTTCACAGTCGCTGGATGCTAAGTGGCAGATAACTCTAGTTACGGCTCCCCTGTGGCAACGATCTGGGTAGTGATGATGATATGCTGAGCACTGACATACGGCCTCCACCATGAAAACTTTCTGCAAGTATCAGCCACAAAAAAAGACCCGATTTACCACCTCACCCCTTTACCTCAGGTATTTAAGGAGGGTAACAGAAGTATGTCTCTTAGGCAACCCCCAAATCCTGTCCACAAATATTACCGGGGGAGGATCTCACCTTGAAAGATTTATTGCATTTTATGGCTCCAAAGCCAAACACGCGTGGCTTTTTGCTTCTTCTCACAAAAGAGGCAGGAATTGTTTTTCAATCTCCTTGAATCTGGGCTGGTGTTGTGACTTTCTTAGGCTGAAAGAATGCCATGGAAATGATGACATGTCAATTCTGACCCTAAGCTTCAAGAAGGCTTGTCTACTTATTCTTCTTGAATCTTTGTTGCAGCCTTTAGACCATGCTTGGGCAATCCAACTGGAAGTTCAGAGGCATGTAGAACAGACCTTAATTGTTTCAGTTGTCCTGCCAAAGCCAGCCTCGATCATCTGACAGCAGGGGGTCAAGGTCGGCAGAACCACCTCAGTGACTGCTTGGACATGTGAGCGGGAACTAACTGATTATTGCTTAGGCCACTGATGCTCTAAGGGCTGTGTGTTAAACAGCATTTTCACAGCCATAGATAACTGATTCATCCACTTAGAAATTACAGAGTGGGGAGTTCCCGTCGTGGCGCAGTGGTTAACGAATCCGACTAGGAACCATGAGGTTGCAGGTTCGGTCCCTGCCCTTGCTCAGTGGGTGAACGATCCGGCGTTGCCGTGAGCTGTGGTGTAGGTTGCAGACGCGGCTCGGATCCTGCGTTGCTGTGGCTCTGGCGTAGGCCGGTGGCTACAGCTCCTATTCGACTCCTAGCCTGGGAACCTCCATATGCCGCGGGAGCGGCCCAGGAAATAGCAACAACAACAACAACAACAAAAAAAGGCAAAAGACAAAAAAAAAAAAGAAATTACAGAGTGATGGACCCCTTGAAGAATTAGTAGAAGCAACTTTCACCTCCAAATAAAAAGGGTTCCTGTAGATCGCTTCTTTATTTGCACTGATTGCCTAGAGGTGAATATCTTTTATTGGTTGTCAACTTTAGATGAATTTACTATATTTGTGGAAGCCAGAGAATGAACACAAGCAGTAAAAAAGTCATCCTTTATTAGGCATCAAATAAGCAGAGGTGGAGAAGTAAAGAGTGACACCTTTCTATATTTCCTTAGACTTCAGACAACATGGGATCTCCTTACCCAAATGGGGTGGAATGTTTATAGCAGTTAGTAATTCTCATGTTGACATCTACATGCTAAGGTCAGCATATGTACAGATCACTGAAAAGTAATCTTTGTAAGCCATTGGTGGGTAATGACTGTGCTTAGCTTCTAATTTCAGGGTGGATTAGAAGCACGTATAAGAATCTGACCAAACATTCATGAATCCAAGTCTGCTGTGCTCTAGCAAATTGTAGGCTTACTGGCCTCCTGAGCTGGGGTCCCAACACTCTGGCACATGAAGATAAATAGAAGTACTCTGTCCAACCTTTCTAAACATCACACAGACCAGAACATATAGCAGGGTTTTTAAGATAGACACCAAGCTTCTGGCTATTTGATCATACTTTTGGTCATATATTCTGACATTGATGGAGTGAGGCATATGGAGGAACTTCATTAATATTCTTTGGTCATTCAAGGCCTGCCATCAGTCATTGTCACCAAGTGTACTTTCTGAGAGTGAGTCTTGTCTCTCAGAGATTAATTTATAGATGGGGAGGATATAAACAAGTTGCCCCCAGTTTCTCAATGAAACACTGATTTTTCCTCCCTCTTCTTACTCATCTTCGGTCTATGACCCCGGAGCTATGAACAGGCACTGTGTGCGTTTAGGCAGGGAGATCCCTCAAGTAGGTTCCTGGTACCATGGGCCCTTGTGGTCGTCCCTCACAGATGCCTCTGTCTCTCAGACCTTGGTGTGAATGTCTAGGCCACTGTCCGGGCTCTGTAAAGGGAATCCGTTGTATGTTTCTGCCCAGTGGCATAATCAGAACAGAGATGGAATTCAGAGGCAGCAGCTGACAGAGGGCAACGCAGCACACTGGCTCCTCCATGCCTGGCTGAGGTTTTGGGAGGAGATGACGGTTTTTCAATGAGCATTCATGAGGGAGTGAGCCAACACAAAGAGACACTCAGTGGCATTAGCATAAATAAAGATTTCTTTCTAAGCATAATGTGTGGGTCATTTTTCTTACAAGACTGCTGTGATTCAAGTCAAGTCCTCTGACTAAATTCTAAAACCCAATTCTGGATGAATACAGGGTTTGTAAACACTTGATATTATGACACAAGCTGAAGAAACAAAAAGTTGCCATTAGACCATCACAGGTTTATAGAATTCAGTTTTTAAATTGGGGAGCAAAGGTTCCACAGGGAACAGGCTAACTTGTAAGGCTTAGTCACTGGAAATGGCAAACAAAGAAAAACCCACAAAGATTAAAGAGCACAGACACTTAGAATTCCCATCCAGGAGGTATTGTGGCTGAGACAAGGCAAAGTACACTCATAATACTCCTTCCCTGAGCAGTGTTTTCAAAGTGTGGTCTCCAGACCAGCAGCATCAGCACCACTCAGGAACCTGGAAATGCCAATTTGGGGGCCACTATAAGACAACTGTATCAGAAACTCTGGGTGAGGCCCAGCAATCCGTGTGGTCACAATCCCTCCTGGGGATTCTGAGGTGTGCTCAAGTTTAAGAACAAGTTTATAAAATACAATCTGTCTCACGAGATACATAGGAAAGGGCTTTCCTGCCCAAAGAGGTTGAGCCCTTAACACCTGAAGGTACTAAGTAGTGGATTACCTTCTCTCCCATGCATCTAGGGTGGTATTGGTACTTACCATCCTTGAGGAAACTAAGAATCACTCAAATAATTTTCTGTGTTCTGCGGCTGATCTCCAATGACAGTGTCCTGGCTGTCCATACATCAGCTACTAAGCCACTGGGCTAGAGCAGCTCCCACTTCCTGGAACCAATTTATCAATAAAGAAAACCTAAGTCATGCTGTGGTAACAAATCACAATCAAACTTACCTATCTTAGTGTAATAAAGGTTTATTTCTTGCTCATAATACACCTGTAACACAGGTGGACAACAGAACTCTACCCCACAGTCCCTTGGGGACCCAGGCCGACTTCCATTTCAACATTTGATTCCACGATCAACATGGAATAGGGGTGGGTGGGGGACATGGTGCATTGCACACTGTTTTTTTTTTTTTGCTTTCCAGGGCCACAGGTGTGGCATATGTAAGTTCCCAGGCTAGGGGTGGAATTGAGCTGCAGCTGCTGGCCTACACCACAGCCATAGCCACTCGGGATCTGAGCTGCTTCTGTGACCTACACCACAGCTCACGGCAATGCTGGATCCCTGATCCACTGAGCAAGGCCAGGGATTGAACCTGCATCCTCATGGATACTAGTCAGATTCGTTTCCGCTGAGCCATGGTAGGAACTCCCCGCGCACTGGCTGTTAAAGCTCCCATCTAGAATGGATATATGTCCTGTCACTTCCACTGATGCTTCAGAGACAAAGTAAGTCACATGGTCAAGCCTAACTTTCAAAGTGGGCAGGTACGCAGAAGAAGAATCACGAGGATCTGAAAACTCCTATCCCAAGTTATGTTTTGGCCACAATACCCATTGTGTGCAAAGCTGTATATTAACACCAAAGAACTGGTAGGGCTTAGAGTTCCCAATTTTCCCTTCACTATCTCTTTGTTCCTACTGACCTTCAAATCAACAAAGTCTACACATTTTTCCAAGCTTCCCCCCCCCTTTTCTTTTTTAGCTGCCCCATGGCCTATGGAGTTCCCAGATGAAGGATCAGATCCAAGCCACAGTTACAACCTACACTGTAGCTATGGCAATGCTGGGCCAGGGATCAAACCTACATCTCAGCACTGCAGAGACACTGTCGATCCAGTTGTGCCACAGTGGGAACTCTCCCAAGAAGATCTTCTTTCATCAAATGTTTTCAATTTTTAATGAAAAAATACTGAAGTTAGTATACCCAGGGCAAGTGGCCCAATCATGAGTATACAAAGTCTGACAAATGACCACAAAATGAACATAACAGTGCAGCTTCCTCAAGGCTAGGAGAGAGACAGGGTGTAGTGGGATGGGTCAGGGGTGAACTCTCTGAACTCTCAGGGACTCACCCTAATTAACGAATATTGCTTTTAGTACCTGTTTATTTAAGCACACTCAGTATTTCATAACAGAGTGGATGGAATCAGAGCCAGAATCTCCTTGTTGCCTGACACAGAAGTAAGTGGCTCGCCCAGCTGGCATGGGTCTGCGATGGTCAACCTTCACAATGCTGAGCTGCCTGACACCACGTGTGGCTCAGGTGTGTTCTCACCTCTTACAGCCTCACCCTGCCAAGTGGTGCTGGGGCTGGGTTAACTGGATCTTTCTGGGTTGGGGAATGGGGAACAAATGTAAAAGCTTCTACCAGATACCACACTGGCAATTGGTCTTAAGAATACTTGTTTTTTGGTTTGTTTTTCATTTTTGGCTGCTCCTCGACATATGGAACTCCTGAGCCAGGGATCGGATCCGAGCCACACTTTCAACCCAAGCTGCAACTGCAGCAACACTGGATCCTTAACCCACTGTGCCGGGCCAGAGATCAAACCTGTATCCCAGTGCTCCCAAGATGCTGCCAATCCTGCTGCGCCACAGTGGGAGCTCCAAAAATATTTCTTTTGCAGCTTCCATTATCTGAAAATCAGGGATAAGGGTCCCATTTGCTCGCCTATGAAATAATCAATGGTCTTAATGGAGAAGCAGTGGGCAACTGGTCTCCTAAAATGTCAGTGCTTCCCCAAACGACCTCAAAATTAGACATATCTGAACAAACATGCGCCCATAAAATGTGGTATTTTGCTTTCCAGCTTCTCTAGAAAACCCTCGCCAGAACTCAGTCCAGACATTTTAGGGACACCATTCAAGGGCTGGCTAACTCCATCTTTCACACTCACAGAGCTGACTGTGATGTCCCCACTCCTCCCCACAGAATACGGCCATGACTTCATGGGGAGGACAGGCACGTGTGTTCAGCTCTGGACACTATGACCAGCTGTTCAGCTGTATATCCCTGGTGGTAATCATCTTCATCAAAATGTACTTTAAACATATTTTTATGATCCACCTTCTTCTAAATTACAGTTATGCTGTATAAGAATAGAGTAAACATATGATCAGTAATTTCCTTATGGCAGAAAGTAGCACCAAATTGTGGCTGGCTAAGGCCCAGGGCTTTAGAAGAGTTGTGCTTTTAGCAAAAAAGAAAACAGAAAACGGTCTTTATTCCAAAGCCAAAGCAACAGGTCATGACCTTCTTCTTCCTGTGCAGTCATAGTCTTGCTTCATGAGGAAGTGGGGAAGGAAATGATTAACTTAGGAAAACACTCCAAGAGCTGCCTGCTCAACCACTGCCACTTACCTTTGGAGCCACCCCTCCTCCATCCCCTAAACACAGAAATTATCCAGGGTGGCCATGGTCCCTTGCCTTCTGGAAATGACTACTCCAGGAGATGCAGAACTGTCACCAAACATGGAAAACTGCCACACAGGGGATATATACACCAAAGATAAAAGATTTAATGCAGTGTTCTTGTATTGCTATAGCTCTCCCCACGCCACCTGACTTGTCTGGAAAAGAACAGAGGGGTTGCATCTCATTATTCATAATCCAGGAATAATAACATTCTCAGTGTGAACCAAAGGCCACATTAAGAAATACCTGGGATGCGGAGTTCCCGTCTTGGCGCAGTGGTTAACGAATCCGACTAGGAACCATGAGGTTGCGGGTTCGATCCCTGGCCTTGCTCAGTGGGTTAAAGATCTGGTGTCACCGTGAGCTGTGGTGTAGGTCGCAGACGTGGCTTGGATCCCACACTGCTGTGGCTCTGGCGTAGGTCGGCGGCTACAGCTCTGATTGGACCCCTAGCCTGGGAACCTCCATATGCCGAGGGTGCGGCCCTAGAAAAGGCCAAAAAAAAAAAAAAAGAAAAAAAAGAAATATATAAAAAAGAAATATCTGGGATGCTTGTTAACAATGCAGAGTCCCACACCTAAGGAATCAGAATCCTCAGGGTGGGGCCCAGAATTTGCATTTTTCACCAGCTCCATCGGGAAATTCCTTTGCACACTATGAAGGGGAAAGCTCACACACACAAAAAATTATCTCTATGTTCAGCAGGCTTCCCCCACCCCAAAAGGACCCATTAGGACTTAAAGAAATGTTATGCTACTTTCTCTGAGGGAAAAATAGCAGTTGTCTTACTTGACTCTATTTGCAAGGCTGTTACATATCTGCAGTATTTCATGGTCACAAAAGTCTGGGGTAAAATTGTTCTCATTAGTGTATCGGTATCTTACAGTAAGAGGCCCAATACTTCATGTATCTGGGGACCAGTGTTAGAAACAAGGTCCCCTCCCTCATAGTAAGTACAGGATTTAGTCCACTTAGTCATAACGGTGGCAGGACAAGTCATTTTTTTTTTTTCCTAAGCCCTTGAAATTTTATTATTATTTTTTAATAGTTATTTCCCCAATACAATTTTTTTTCCTATTGTACAGCATGGTGACCTGGTTACCCCTACAAGTACACACTCTATTTTCTCACATTATCATGCTCCATCATAAATGACTAGACATAGTTCCCAGTGCTACACAGCAGGATCTCATTGCTAATCCATTCCAAAGGCAGTAGTTTGTATCTATTAACCCCAAGCTCCCCAACCACCCCCACTCCCTCCCCGTTGGCAACCACAAGTCTCTTCCCCAAGTCCATGATTTTCTTTTCTGTGGAAAGGTTCATTTGTGCCTTATATTAGATTCCAGATATAAGTGATATCATATGGTATTTGTCTTTCTCTTTCTGATTTATTTCCCTCAGGATGAGAGTCTCTAGTTCCATCCATGTTGCTGCAAATGGCATTCTTTCTTTTTTTATGGCTGAGTAGTATTCCTGTGTGTGTGTGTGTGTGTGTGTACACACACACACATCTTCCTAATCCAGTCGTCTGTTAATGGACATTTGGGTTGTTTCCATGTCTTGACTATTATGAATAGAGCTGCAACGAACATGCGGGTGCATGTATCTTTTTAAAGGAAAGTTTTGTCCAGATATATGCCCAAGAGTGGGATTGCTGGGTCATACGGTAGTTGTATATATAGTTTTCTGAGGTACCTCCATACTGATCTCCATAGTGGTTGTACTAGCTTACATTCCCTTTTCTCCACACCCCCTCTAGCATTTGTTATTTGTGGACTTAATAATGATGGCCATTCTGACTGGTGTGAGGTGGTATCTCGTGGTAGTTTTGATTTGCATTTCTCTAATACTCAGGGATGCTGAGCAATTTTTCATGTGCTTGTTGGCCATCTGCGCATCTTCCTTGGAAAAATGTCTATGCAGGTCTTTTGCCTATTTTTCCATTGGGTTGTTGGCTTTTTTGCTGTTGAGTTGTGTAAGTTGCTTGTATATTCTAGAGATTAAGCCCTTGTCAGTTGCATCATTTAAAACTATCTTCTCCCATTCTGTAAGTTGTCTTTTTGTTTTCTTTTTGGTTTCCTTTGCTGTGCAAAAGTTTTACTTTCAAAGTTGTCTCAAAATTCCCATTGTTCTATTCCTCTTGTCTTGGGGTAAATTCTGGCCTTTAAGTTCTAAACTTTCAGGACAAGGATGTGTGGGAAATTGGCTGTCAGGTAAAGGTTTAGGTTTCTCCTCACTTAAGCTGGAAGATAAACTTAGGAGTCTCCAGTCCCATGCTGGCCTCACTTGGGGACCTTGCCCAAGCATCCTGCCACAAATCCCTTTATGGACTGGTGCCTCAATAAATCGCAGCTGTACCAATGGGGAGAGTCAGGCTGGTTTATATAGTGTGCCAAGATCCCAAGATAAAAAGCATTCTAAGTGCCCAGAGTTAGCAGAGCAAACAGGGCACAAGCCAGCATATGTTACCCAGGAGTTCGCTCCTTCAATATCTCATTCCACAATAAAATAAGCACTCATATATCTTTTGTAAAACTTAGTACAAGAAATCTGAAATGCAGCCCACAGATGTAGAAATTCCTTTCTTCCTGCATGGACAATATGAATGCCTTCCTTTCTCAAATGGAACAATGAAAATTCCCAGGACTGCAAGCCACCTAGGATACAGCCCTCCCTGCTCAAAAGGCATGTCATGCCATTAAGGTGCAGAAAACTCACAGCCCACTTTTCTTCAAACACAAACTCTTCTACTTGAATTTATTGTGCTATTTCTCTGAAGGAACTTGGGTTTGAATAACTACGAGAAATGAAATTTAGCTCAAATCCCAGAGCTAGCAGACTTGTCCTGGGAGGGAAAGAGACACTCATGAGACCAGGAAGCTGTAACCTCACTTTCACGGTTCAAGGAAGAACACAGCCCCTCTGCCCCAGAGACCTCTCTGCCCCAGAGGCCCCGACACAGTACTGGGGGAGCATCTGTTACTGCCCCAGGGGGGGCCTGAATTACAGCACTCTTTCCTCAGTTTCTGTAAGTTCTCTAATACGCAAAGCTCTAAGCCCATGACACAGGGGTTCCTGTGCCAACACTGTGATGACTGTTGGGAAAATCTATTCTCTGGCCTTTTTCTTGAGTTCCATAATGAATGAATAAATGAAAGAAGGAAGGAGAGGAAAAAAGGAAAGAAAGGTTTACAAAAAGCATCAGTGACATTTCTCCAATGCACCCAGCTTTCACAAACAGCCTGGTTAAAATTCACCACCAGCAACCATGCCAAAACAACCAGTTTGCATTTTGACTGCCATGCTTCTTCATTTTATGAGATGGACTCAATCGAAAACAGGTGCTGTTGGTCCAACAGCATGCTGAAATACAGTCTGTCCAGCTTCATCTTTCCTTTCTCATCACTGTAGGTTTCAACCAGTCATCCAGAAGCTGTCCCGGCCCCGAACCCCCATTTAAACCCAAAGACCACACCTTAGAAGAGTCAGCTCACTGGAGCTAACTTGGAGGTTACCTGTCTGATGAACTGTTTGCCTAATGAGGTCTTAAATTTCAGGCTCACGATGTGCAACCTAAGTAATGAGCAGAGCTGGAAACAGAGTAGTGCTTTCAGAAGTAAGTCTCCTCTTGCTGGAACCCAAGATTATCGGACCAGGCACCCACACTCCCTGCATGCTCCATCCATCAGCTTTTGCTGCCCCTGCTCTAAGGCAATAGGATTGGGGCAGACAGCTGTCAGAGGGGAAGCAGGGACAAGCAAAAGTGCTTAATGAAATTTTATTTTGAAAATATGGCAAGAGTCTAAGGCACTTCAAACATTTAAATACATATAAGACCAAAGTAAATGTGACGTGGGATAAAGGAGTCCATAAATATGTGGAGAACTATACTATGTTTCTCTAGAGGCAAATATGTAGCCAATTCCTCTAACACAATTCAACCTTTATCATTAGATACACAGTTGTGCAATTATTAATAAAAATATGGTAATGTTACAGGTCATTCTTCATGTATTTAATTATTATGGAATATAAAAGTTGAAAATACTGTGTCAATTTTATATAGATACCCTTTATATAAAAAGTCACATAATACACCCACCTAGATAAAACCAACTGAAAAGACTTCCTTTTTTAAGTTTTATACTGTCTGAGAGTTCCATCTTTTATTTTTAAACCAGAAACCTACCAGCCCAGGCCCAATTCACTGATGATCAAAGTCATCTCCACTTCCTTACTTGAAAATAATAAAGACAAAAGAGAAAGCAACAAAACCATCCTGGAATGGAATTTTCAAAGAGTTTTCCAATGGTTCCACATTTAGTAAATATAAATATTTGTGAGAACATTTAAAAACACCATGTCAATGAGAACCTGACACTTCTCAGCAGCGGTGGGGGTGTGGGGTGGAGAGGAGAGAAGGAATAGAAGTTGCCCACTCAGGTCAGGTTACAACTTCCTACAACTGTACATAACGGAGCAGGAGCAGAGACTTGACAGCAAGTGTGCCCTACAGAGGGAAGATGGCCAGAAGGGAGGTGGTGTGTGCCCAGCCAGCAATCTCCTGCTGGCTCAGCTTCCACTGTGACAGCTCTAGCCTTCAGCCCTTGGCTTTATGTGTTGTTTGCTGGTAAGCTCAGGCACCATATACATTCAGTATCTGTCACCCCAACAGGAACAATTAGCAGCTAAACGGTGGTGGCATATAAATGGACGGCTATTTGCACACAATCAATCAAATGAACCTCGGTGGGTGGGACCAGGAGATGTCTTCCTTCCAAGCCTTGGGGTGCCCTAGAGACCAGGAAAGGAAAAAAATGGGGTTAATGACTGACCTCAGGCAGATATGTCCTCTGTGATAAAGGAACTCCATCTACCATAGCTGATTTCCACCCTGAGCCAGAGCAAGGGGAGCCAGAATGCAGAACATAGGTCCACAAGTGGGAGTAGCCCTGGAGCCAGCTGGACTCTGAGGGCCACGTCCAGCTGGCCTGGGAGGCTGACTTGGGCTAAGAGTGGACTCTGGGACCACAGGCTGCTGCTCACTGTCGGAGGAAAAATGCCAGGAGGCGATGTGTATTCAAAGGCTCAGGATGTGCCATTTGGATAATTCTGTCCAGAATAAATCCTTCATGTGAGGATGTGAGGCCCAGCAGGCATCCTGCCTCTGCTATGCTAACCTTAGCACTCCTGTTCTTCTGGGTGGGGCAAAAGTGAAGAACCCTTAAGTTCTATGCCAAAACTGTTCAGAATAACCACAAAAACCTGCACCTCCTTCAACTCCCCGAGGAAGGGGGTTTCACTAATCTGGTGGCTTTGGGTCTGTTTACAAATGCCAGGTGCACCGCACTGACCGGAGACTGGGCTTTCGCGAAGTTGACGTGGGCGTACAGCAGAACGGCAATGTCCTTGTGTCCTGCTTCCAGGGCTATTGAGAGCGCGGTGCTGCCATCCTTAGGAGGAGATGAAAAGAACAAGCCAGACTGGGTTTCTCCAACTTCCAGGCAGACAAAAGGTAACAACACAATACCTTCCAGTAGCTGATAAGATTCCACAATCTAGCCGTTTGTTCAGTCCTTTAGGACCCTATTTTGGACCTCGAGGTGCTAAGCCTGAAGGACACAAGGATGACAGAGGGCCAGCCCCAGCCTGCCCTGGGTCAAGAGGAGAATCACCCCATTGTCTTTGTTGCTGCCTCACTATGCTTGGTGTGAGCCTATGCACTGAGGAGCCACAAAAACAGGCTGTGCTTGAAGATGCTCATGCTACCATCCTGCCCACCAGCAGGGGGCAGCAGGCGACAGTGGGGGTAGAAACACTTTTTTTTTCCTTATAATTACAAATGAGCAGTCATGTAGCCTGGTGTATGTTTTGACGACCTGCAATTTGCCAAAGATCTCGACCTTCCTCTTGGGGAGGGAAGTGATACTTCCGCCTTGACCACCCTTGAAGAATGTTAGGCGTTCACATCTATCCATAAGCACTGAATGAATCCTGCTGCCTTGCAGAAAAGTATCTTATGGAAATATGAGGGGAAATGCTAAATATGGGAAAGAAACTTTTTCAGATAAATGCTTGGTTTCCAATAAAATGCAAGAATTTACATGGATGTAAGATTCATTAAGACAAAAAATAGCATGTTGTGCATCCACTATATCTCAATCAAAAGTAATAATATTTTTTAAAAGAGACAAAAAAACCAAGAACAATGTATTTTGTCTAGTTTTAGAATAAGGGTTTCCTTCTAGTCACCAGCAGCAGGAAACAATCTGTGTGTGATTTGAACCTGATGGTCTTCCCTCCCACTCTGAACTCTGGGAGTCACCTTTCTTCCGGAAGCCAGCTGGATGCCCTCCTGCTCCTTTACAGATAAGGAAGTGGACAGTAGGCCAAGGGGACCAGATTTCTGGAAGTGACTATGGCTCAATGGCCTCTTACTGCTAGATCTAAAGCTGTTCTTTGCTGAGAGCAGAAGTGAAAGCAAACAAACAAACACATGGCACAGGAAACCCAGACTGTTCTTAAGCAAAGACAGGTTGGAAGCTGGCCCTCTGCCACAGCAGAAGAGAACGGAATATGGTACAACCACAGCTCCTAGGCTACTAAGGGTGGGGATGGGGTCACTGCAACTGCAGAAGCCAGTCAGTCCTTCATGCCAGTAAATACCTGTACTGATTTGCTCTTCCTACTGGCGTGGGCCCACTGGGATCTGAAGTTTAGTGCAAAGGAGGATGCTTCCCCTCTAACCTTTTAGTGTTTTGGAATGATGGAAGCTGTTCTGGTCCACACCTATGCCCTACAGAGATAAATTTTCAAAAGCAGAACCAACCCAGCCAGACCTCTGGGACCTTTGGATTTTGAACCACGTCACTACCCAAAGGTTAGTTCCTGTGCCCTGGCTTATCAAGACCCATCCCCTTTGGTTTGGAGATAGCCAGAGCAGCAGCTTTCCTTAGAGTGTTGTCTAGTCAAGGGGTTATCTGGGGCTGGGACAGCCTGGGAAGTGGAAGAGGAAGGAGAGTAGAGTGATGATGGGCACAGCCCGAGAAGCAATGGGATGATGTGCCTAAAAGAAGCCAAGATAGTCCAGACGCCCTAGCTGATGAAATGTCACAGATTATTCTGATGGGCCCACATGAAGGGTTTCCAAAGGGACCAGGGGCCTCACCCTTTCTCCCTAATTATTGTACCCAGAAGTTGCTGACACTGAATTTCACTGTCTTGCAAATCTGTTTATCCCCTTCAGTACCTGTTCTCATACATGGCATCACCTTCTTCCTTTTATGATTTTAGGATGAGACCTATTTATTTCCCACCCTTCACTCTAGTTCATGGGAGTATTATTTGGCACACAGTAAATGCTGTCAAGTTGGGCTGTGAAGGTAAGTGGCCTGGATGGCAGTGCAAATTCTTGAGGAAAATAAAGAAGTATCTGCTCTCTCCCTGTCAAGCGGGACTCACAGAAACCATCCCCTCCAACCCTGGGCTCCTGCAGGCCCCTAGCACAGAGGCCCAACAGAGACAGCTTACGTTGTCCTCCAGGTGGCCATTGCAGCCCGGCTGGGCCAGCAGCAGCTTGACAATCTCCACGTGGCCATGCTCACTAGCACACATCAGGGCGGTGGAACCCTCGTCATCCTGGATGTTGACGTCAGCCCCACAGGCCAGCAGGCCCTTCACCATATCTATCCGCCCATGACTGACTGCCAGCATGAGGGCTGTCTGTCCTGCCTGTGGGAAGAAACAACAGAGGACTTCAAAAGCACATGCTGGGCTGGCAGGGTGACCTGCAGTGGGGGCTGGGCCAGGGGAAGGGAGGAAGGAGAGTAATGACAGAAGAAAACGTGGACAGGGAACTACTTGGGGCTGGGTGATGGCAGGCATTGAGAAATGAGTTTCTCATGAGCAGGGCTAACCAGCAAGTCAGCAAAGTAATGAGTCAATTTTTCCCTTTAGCTTGGAGGATCTGGAACATATGGAGCAGGAAAGTTCAGAAAATGGTCACAACGGTGAACACATCTGGATGAGGGGCACTGTGCCTGGTATGAAGATACAACACACAGAGGCAGTCCGGAAGCAGTAGCCACCAGGAAGACTGGGGGCGGGGGTGTTCCCTGCCACTTACACTGCCCTACGGTATACACTCCTCCAAACAGAGGCAAGGCAAGGAGAAGGAGGGAGACACTGCCAATGTGAAGTTAAGCCACTGTTCCACTGGTGTGTCCGGTCACCCAGGACCCACGGGCAGCTGCTTATGATGGCAGCGTGGCGGGGGTACCTGTGCAGGTCAGAGCCAAGTTGGCCAGCACATGCCCTGCAAGCACGCACACTCACCTGGCTGGCTTTGGCGTTCACGTCCCCACAGCCAAAGAGTTCTTCCACAACTTGCATGTCCTTCTCTGCTTCCACGGCGGCGAGGGCTGCCAGCATGATGGGGGTGTACCCTGCCTTGTTCTGGTGATCCACGTTACACACATCTGCAAAGACATGCGTCTCTTTAGGGAGGTGCCATCTCCTCACGGCATCAGGTGTGTCCGTGAACTGAAGGGATGGGGTGAGGAAAAGCCCCGTGAAATGGTCTCAGGTTGTCAAAGTCCCAGAAGGGAATGGGAGGGGTGTTTTCATACCAAACCAAAGAAAATATTTTTTTCTACTTCATGAGAAATGAGAGCAAGGTTTTACAGCACCTCTTCTTTGTGACTGGTGGTTGAATCACAACAGCTTGGAGGTCCGGGGCAGGGGGGCTGTTCTAAGTAATAGTTGCTTTGAAGAATAAACAATAATGTGTGTCTAGAAAATCACCGTTTTGAAATGAAGGAGGTGGTGAGAGCTACAAAGGAAAGGAGGATTTGTAAAGAGTTATGCAGGGAACACTGAAGATGGCGTTTCCCACTCATAAACCACTGCTCACTCTGAGACCCTGAGTCTGCTGCTCTGACTCGTCTGGGGCCCTTGGGAGTAGAATGCCAGTCACATGACACCCAGCTCCAGGAACTGGTCTGAGAGCAACTGCAGTTCTGTCCCTCAGAAACTGCCAGGGACTCCCAGACCCAATAAACCAGCCCTTTTCTAGTCCTAAAATTCTTCAGCAGTCTTCAGGGCCTAAATTATCCTCTAGGCATTCAAAAATTCCTCCAGAACTTTCCAATAAAATGAAAGGAATGGAGACTGCAGGAAAGAAGCTTTTTATGTGTAAGCAGATAGGATTAAAATGCTTACACCGTTTCCATCCTCAGGGGTGAGAAGAGAAGGCCACTGTGGAAACTGCTCCTGAGTGCTAAAACAGCTGCACACTAGGGGTACAATGGCATTTACAACAGTGCATATTGTTTGATGTACAAAAGGAAAAAAAAAAGCTGTCTGGTGGAGAAGCAGGTGAGCAGATATGCTCTTTGAGGCTTCTAGGTTATCTTTGGCATTCGGTTCTTTGCCGAGGCTGCTAATATCCTAGATTCACAAACTTGCTTCATGCAGCTATAATCTCAGTCTATAATGGGGAGCAGTAGCAAGTGAAGTAAATCCAGAAATGTAATTAACCAAAGGCATCCAACAATCATTTGATCATTAAAATCATTGAGTTTACTAAAATAGCTTGTCCATGCCAATTTTCCAAGGATAGATGAAAACTGTTACTTTCAGGATCAGTCCTGAAATCTTGTCCTTAGCTTTCCTGGACAGTATCCACTTTTCTCTTTAAACAGTAACTCAGGCTGACGGTATCACCAGCTCTGTTTATAGTCTGGAAAGTCTGAAGGGAAGGAGGCTTGGAATTCCTTTCTTTAAGATGGAAACAGTTTTATCCTAACATGGCCTCTAACTGGGAGTAAGCAAACTTCGGGAAAAAAAAGTATGTTTGCTTTCTCTGCATTAACCCAACACTCCCAAAACAGAGCAGAGAAAAACCGGACAGTTGGGTCAAGAAGTGGTATGGAAAAACTGGACAATTTTTTGCATTTTCTAAATCAGATGTTTACATTGTGTTCTCGTTAATTAGACCAGAGTACTATGAATTCTGTACCAGTCTCATAAAGTAAAAATACGTATTTCAAAATAAATAAAAGTGATTTAGGGACTAAGTGTATCACTGGCGGTTCCATCTGAACAAAAAGCTAAAAGCTCACTATTTCTCAAGGAGGCCCTTCTATGTACCAGCCCCTTGCTCCGTGTTTAATGCATTCATTGACTATATACTGGACTGGCAAGTTTCAATTATAACCAAGGATGTCCACTGTTCTCATAACTATGGTTCAGATGTAAGAACAACACTTTTTCTGTTTCTCTATGCTGACTCCCCAGGAACAGGGTAAATTTGGGTGGGAATAGTGGTGACTCTACCACAGTGTTACAGTGGCTTTGCCTGGTCCTCATATGGACCAACTGTGCAGCTCTGCAAGGCAGCTGGTGGAGGGGACTTGGTGCAAGGACAAACAAAGCAGACCACAAACACTAGAGCTACGCCTCTGGTCCAAGGGGTAGAATTCCGCCTGAACCCACCAAGCCTGCACGATTCAGCTCCGGAGGGAATGTGCGTCACCGTTTGTTACCAGGGATACACCTCACTTGAACGCAGTTGAATCACAGCCAAGACTATCCTCAACACCTCCTTGCAAGACAGATCTGGAAACGGTGTCACCCAGTTCCGTTTAAACGTCAAGCCTCCTATGAGTGACTCAAGAACACGATTGCTGCCACATCATGGGGACAAGCAATGAGAAGGATTTTAGGAGGGTCCCTGAACTGAGGAGTGGGCCAACCAGCTCCCTGGAGATGAGTCACAGCCTCGAGCACCGTGAGAGTGGAGACCGGGACCACCAACGCACCAGCATCCAAGAGCAGCTTGACGATCTCAAAGTTGGAGTGGGACACGCTGTAGTGGAGGGCGGTGTTGCCATTGCCATCTGCCATGTTGATGATGTGGCGGAGAACATCTGGGGAGATGGCCTCGAAGGCGGCGATGTAGTCCCCCACCATGGCCGGGATGGCTGACTTCTGACTGGACACACGGAACCACTCATGCTGGAGAGTGTTCAGACAGAACCTCTGCCAAAACACCAAGCAATCAGCCATGAGTTCTTCTATTTATAGACCCTTCTGAGGCCTCGTTGAAGGCCCAGGAAACCAGGCCTTTTATAGTCAAAGTGCATGCAGTAAGAATTCACTCTTAAAAAACAACTAATGAAACCCAGAGCCCTCAGAGAAGCCTCAAACTCCACACTGAAATATCCCTCCTGATTTTAAAACACTCGTGTATTCTAACTTCTATAAACAGGACATATAGCACTGTGCAAGAGTCATACCACTGCCAGAGGTTTCAATTCTGGCTCTGCTAATGATGAGCTGTACAATGCTCTGGAAGATACTTATTATGTACCCCAGTTTCCTCATCTGCAAAATGGGGATAATGAAAATACCCTCCCTTTACAGTGTTTGTGATGAAGACAAATTAGGCAATACATGTGCACCACGTAGGCACATACTGAAGACCGGGGCCACCAACGCACCAGCATCCAAGAGCAGCTTGATGATCTCAAGGTATAATAATACTGAATTATTATTATGTAGGTATGCTAGCCTTTAAATGATTTTCACAGTACTCAGGACATGAGAAATTACTTAATACACTTAATTGTGCTGCTTCCTTCCTATCCAGACAAACCTCAACTTCTTCAACATTTCCACAGCACTAGGTTGGGAGACATACCCATGTAGGTGACCCAATTTCTACTCCAAGTTCGGGTTAAACCTAGTGGGAAATATTAACACTGCAATGACCTTTCCCGGTTTTACTATTGTGACCAAGGCATAGACAGGCACTCAGTCTATACTGATGGAGTTCAATATGTAGTTTCATGTCCCTCCAGGCCAGGGATTTCATTTAGTATTTTCTTCTGTAAACATCATGGTCATGCTCCTTTTTTAGCACAGTATTTGAATGTCAAGACTCAGCTGACTCTGATAAATTTGTTCCTATAGCCATATAAACAAATATGAGAAGACAGCTTAATTTTTAAAAAAAAGAAGCTATGTAATAAGGTAATATGATTTATCCAGGATAAACAAAACATGGACCAGTATCTAAGGTAAGTAAATTCTAATTCCAGCACTAACTAGTAGTTGACCCTCCAGAGAAGACTTATAATCTTTAGGGCCTCAGTTAAAACAGGAGGGACCAGAATAGACTGGCTTCATGGACACACGCCCCCACACTCCTCATGCTGATGACAACCACCACCAATTACTCCTCAGACTGTGTTTGCTGTATGAGGAAAACTACTTGCCTTTCCAGCATTAAATAATTCCATAGTCCCTTCTAGTCCTAACATTTTGGTGATATAACATTGTAATCTTGTGAGACCTATGAATGAACTTTCTCACTAGCTGTGGAATTAAGTTATTCAGCATAAAACTAGAAATCAGCAGAACCTGTAAACCAACTGTAATGGAAAAAAAATAAAAAATCATTAAAAAAGAAAAAAAACCTTCATAGTAAAGCTATTGCTAACATGCAAAGATGTGAATGTACGTTAATATCTAAAATAACATGGGATGCTACACTTTCTCAATGCACTGAATAGAGCTGTCAAGGAGAAGATCTGTCAGACCTGGGAAAGAAGCCACCTATCTAAATGTCACCAATAAATGGAATAGTGAAAGACTTGGTGATGACATCAGATTCACCATTGCCATGGAAACATTTAACGGTCCTATGTTGTGCTATTCATGTCACCTAAGGCAACTATCAACTTCTTTGCTGTTTGCTTCTGAATCTCTCAAACTGTGAGAAGATGACAAGTGCAGTTATTTCTAGGTTTAAAAATAGTGACTGCCTGCATTCCACATCAGAACATAATATGTAGTTTCATAACTGAAAGGAATGCTGACCTCAGCCCAGATAGGTTTCTTTTTAAAAACATAGGCTAACTTAAAAAACAAAAAATTCCCGGATTCTGCTCCCTGGATCACAAAGTTCTGCAAGCAGCAGAAGATGTAGAAAGATAATGAATGATTGAAATTAGCCCTCCTTTCCACAGGCAAGTAGATGCCTTGCAGATGCTCAACCCCCAAGGAAGTACAGGGTGGATAAAGGGTGTCTGAAGTCGGATCCAGGGAAGCATTCATGGTGTGGTCCAGCGAGCAGGACAGAGGAGGTTCTCTCTGCCCACACACGCTAGGAATAGTTTGGGGAAAAGCATGCAGACAACAATAGCTCAAGCACAGGCTAGAGATGCCTTAACAATGGTGTCCACTCAGGCACTCTGCACAGGGACAGTGTCTGTAGGTCAGACTTACCATATCCTTGCTGGTCAAAGCTTTGGGGTCATTTATATTATTTTTCAGTAAGTTGCATGCAGACAACATCTTTTCACTTAATTCATATCTAAAAGGGGGGAAAAAAAAAAAGAAAGAAAGCTCATGACTGGCCACAAAGGGAAAGGCATGTTTACCTCAAACTCTATCATCCTTTACAAGCCAAGAGGCTCTAAGTCAACCTCGGCAGGTGGTGGTGGTGCTAGGTACTTGCCTGGTGAAATCCAGGCAGCTGAGGATTGATGCTACCATATAGAGTCAAGGCCTCCAGCCAGAACTCAGGTCTATTCATGAGAGGAGATTTTGGCTCTACCACTTTAGCCCATGTGACCACCTCATGGAATAACATGTGGATATTTTCCACTCTTTTTGTTCTAAGGTTTTTTTTTTTTTTTTTTTTGCTTTTTTTTAAAGGCTGCACCTGTGGCATATGGAGGTTCCCAGGCTAGGGGTCGAATTGGAGACTGTAGCTGGTGGACTACACCACAGCTGCAGGAACACCAGATCCAAGCTGTGTCTGTGACCAACACCACAACTCATGGCAACACTGGATCCCCCAACCCACTGAGTGAGGCCAGGGATCAAATCTGCATCCTCATAAATACTAGTCAGGTTTGTTGTCACTGAGCCACAAAGGGAACTCCCTGTTCTAAGTTCTTAAAAATATTTCTACTGTTGAGGGGTTGAGGAGGTCAGAATTACCCCATACCTGTTATGCTATTAAAACCACATCTGAAATCACATTTGGTGACTCAGGAAGTGTTTGTTTAACTGACATGAAAATATAAGCTTAAAAGTCAGATGACATATGGCAGATAAATTATACTTTAATAAAGCTGTTAAAAAACCAACAGATGTCAAGATATTAAACCATTTGAAAATACTTGGAAATATAAACTAAAGATACTTACCTTGTGCTAATGCAGTTAAACATTCATTTGCCAAATTAAATAGAGATGACTTTTCTGAAATGTTTTATTTATACTTCATATGGTTGAAAAACTATACTGAAATTCCATCTGTTCTACTCTCTCCTGTTTTATAAGCATTGACTCCATATTTGCTAAGTCTTTAAGACTGACTACATTTTTAGGTACGTCATTCAGCCAACCAAAGTGTTTATTTGATATTTCAGCTGCTGTTTATGATGGTCCCAAATCCACTCTTGTGGTGTTTCTAGTCACTCAGTGAGCAACAAAATATGGGCACATGACTGATTACATCATTCTTACAGTTAAATGTGGTCTTCAGTTGAGGCCAAAAACAGTTCCTCTCACACACAATGATCCTATAATAACAGTACTGACACCTGTAGGAGGATAAATGGCTAATGGTAAAATCTAAAACTTTAAAATGTGAAATGTGCTATTCACAAAAACTTCTAACAGGCCTTTAGGTTCAAACAATGGCAACTTTTGTGGTGCTTAATAGTTATGCAGATGGTGACTCCACGTAAAAAATTAGATTGCAAATCGTTAAAGAAACAAACGTGAACAGATAGCAAGCCCTTCTTTTTGCTACCCATAAGAGATCTAGTTCCACACTAGCACTTCTTAGCATCATGACAAGATATACATACCTCTGAGGAACAGGTAAAGTTTAGCTCTCCTTTGGAAATCAGAAAAGACCAAACTAAGATACAAGTGTACAATCTCCTAACCAGTCAATTCTACTGCCAAAGTACATCAAACGTGGGAAGGGGGAGGGAAGGGGGGGTGTACCACACCTCTCTCTGATTTCCACCTTCTCAGGTTCACATTCTGGAACCTGCATTTCATCTTCCACCCTGGTGGACTTGAAACCTTCCACATTAACTGCACGCTGCCCTTCCGCCATTCCCCGAGTGACTCCGTCCTCCTCTTCCTCCTCCTCTTCCTCAGGAGGACAGTCAGGGACATCACACTCGTCATCTGACTCGGAAGAAGAGCTTTCCTCTGAGCTGGAATCATCACTTGAAGTTGTTTCATACCTAGGTGGCAATTGGGAGTTCAGGAGATGCGAGGTGTGCCCGTAAAGACTCAGGGACAGAAATTGTTATGAAGGGAAAGCTGTTAACTGACCCTAGAAATTTCACCAGTGGTTTTAACCCTATACTTAGAAGTTTGTTGTAAGATCTATAGAGAAGTCTGGTGGTTTTAATGGGTCTCACTTAAAAAGGATAACCTAGGTTGTCAATTGGTAACCTCGTAGAAAAAAAAAATATGTATGTAGGTACATAGAACCTCTGGCTTAGT
Organism: Phacochoerus africanus; assembly: GCF_016906955.1. Taxonomy (NCBI): domain Eukaryota; kingdom Metazoa; phylum Chordata; class Mammalia; order Artiodactyla; family Suidae; genus Phacochoerus; species Phacochoerus africanus. The sequence goes on from NC_062545.1 coordinate 223,158,377, forward strand.
ATAAATCAAAGGAAACTTATATTATGGAAACCAGGTCTGCAGTTGTTCATTTTTCCTATTCCTTTTCTTCCCCCTTTTTCATTCTTCCTATTTTGATCTATTAACTCTCCTAGGGTCAAGACAAACAGATTATGTAAGTAACCAACAGTTCCTCTGGTACATAGCCTCCAAAATGTGGGACACATTATCCAATAAAATTTTAAAGATTTGGTAAACAGGCACCACTGAGTTAAATCATCATGGTATACTTTACTATAGATATTATCTCAACTAACTGCTCTACAGCCTTCTTGGCGAGGCCAGGTGTCAATTAATAGATTTACTGCTTTGATTCAACTGTAGGAGGATGAACAGGCTTAACCATTTACCTGGGCCAATTAAAAGAGAAGGAATACACATTCTATTTAGAAAGTAAAGAACTGATGGCATGGTGAGGTTACTCTTCAGGTAAAAGACCTTACTATTTGGTTTGTCAACATGGAGAGCTAAGCAAAAACAACCCATTGTGAAGGAATGGATGGCTACCCCTGGCCCATGGAATGATGCTCTCAGTCTCTTTGTGGCTGAGGTCTGACACAGCTTAAGGACCAGCTGTCCAACAGTGCAGGGAGCCTGCCGTCTCCTGCTTTTGTTGAAGGCCATTTGTTTTAGATCAGAGGTGAGAAGATGTAAACTACTCAGCTTCATCAGGTATCCTTTCGAGAGAGAAATATCCTCAAAGACAGCAAGAAGAGAGGAGAGAAGCCCAAATGCACCTTTCTGAGGAGGCAATCTTCGGTTACCCAGATGCGGCAGCAACCCAGACTAGGCATCTTTAAATATGACTTGAGTAGGCAGGAAGCAAAGGAAACAGACCATGTATAAACATGAGTACCACCATCTGTCCTTACCCTCCATTAATGCCAACAAACTGAAGATTCTTTTTCGCTCCATTTGAATCTTTGTTGGCATCTTTCTTCTTCATGATGGACTTCAGTGTACTTTCGTTATTTGTACATACTGTGGAAAAGTGAATCACGGTGGTCAAAATTAATATAACTCATACCCATAGAAGTGAACAGATACTCTTTCTTAATCTACATTTTTTTATTCATGTAAATATAAATCCTGGCATGTATATATGAGAAATTTTCTCAAAATCCATTGGAAGTTGTGTGTATGCAAAAAAAAAAAAATTCAAAGTCCTATTAATAATGTCTGTTAAATGGAAAAAAAATCCATTAGTCCTTCCAGACACAAAAAAAGCAGGGACAACTACCATCTATAATCAGGCTTTACTGTTTATAAAGTAATGTCATGTCTCACTTGTTCCTCAAAAACCATCTAGGCACTACAATAGGGATTATCATTAATCTTTTTTTTTTTTTTTCCATTGAGATAACCTGGAAAAAATTTATGCTTGCCAGACTGTGAAAAAGTGAAATGCTGTTCAAAATATTTTATAATTTGCAACATCAGGTGAGTTTTCTTAAGGGGACTTCATGGCTTTCTTTGATAATCAAAGTTATTACAGGCCTACCTTCCTAACAACCGTGTAATCATTCTTCCAGGACAATTTATAAGGCACACTGGTATTAGACTGGAAGGTATTAGACTGGAAGGCTGACAACTCTGGTCCTAGAATCCTGATGCTGAGAAAGGCTGTGAGTGGAGAAAATTACCATAGAGGCCAGCGGCTATCTGGTCATCTGTCAGGTTCACTGCAGACAACGTGGTTTCCTGAGGGGGGAAGGTATCCTGGCCGCTGATGGGCTTCCCTTCCGTGGTCCCCACCTCTTGCTCATGCTGGGATGTCTGGGGGTTTAATGGTCCTCTTGATTGAAGGCTTCCACACTTACAGGTATATTCCAAATTACTGCCTATCAGGAAGGAGAAGGGTGTAGAAGTATATGATGCTAGAACCAAATACAATGGACTAAACGGTTTAAAAAAAAAAAAAAGTTGCCTGCAACTCATTTTCTCAAGTTCTTTTCTGGTGTTTTCTTTTTGAATACGTGGCACTACTATCCAAAGCCGTCCAAAATAAAACACACAAGGCCTTCTTGACTCTAATCCCTTCCCTTTATGACCCCATTTGAAGGGGTCATTCTAACTCCACAGTGCCTCTCTTCCCTCTGTTCTGGTGCCACCACCGAGCTTGGTCTGGGCCACCAGCGTAGCATCCTGTCTGCCCCTTTCTCTTCACCATTTCACCCTCTCCCACGGTGCTGCAGAACAGAACACCCACTCAGCTCAAATCCCATCCTTAACTCCAGCTAAAACAAAACCTCAAAAACCTAAAAAGTTCCCCACCACTCTGGTAACGTAGCCTATGCCGCTCAGCCAGATACGTTACACCACCTGCCATGTGGCACCAACTTATCTCCCCAAGTTTATCTGCCACTACACCTGTGGTCCTTTTTGGGGTGGGGACTGCATCCAATATGTGGAACCCACACTGTAGAAAGTGGGGTCTCCTCTTCTAATAGCATGTCCACCCCGCTTACCCTCCTCACCCTCCCACCACTCCTCTTCTGAGCCTTCTCTCATCTCCCTACCTGAAATCCACTCTCCTTTCTTTGAAAGCTCACAGCCCATCTTTAAGACTCTCTTACAAGATCTATAGTACAAAGTGCTAGCTGATTTTTGTGATTCTCTTAGATTCCTTTCTTGTCCATAAACATTTTGAGGGCACCACACATTTCTAATTGACTTTGTTTCTCTCACATCTTAGATACTGCTTTTGCATACATTAGGTACTTAATAGGTCCTCACTGATAAGGCAGAAAAATTCCATTAAGTAGTATATGATAATGCATATAACAGAATTTTCAATGTGGTTGATATGGAAAGACCTTTATACTCTATGGTTAAATGAGAAAAACATAAAATTCTATGTATGGTATGATTCTATATGTACATATACATATATACATACATTACATATATGCTATCTGGAAGCTATGGTAATTTAAACTGTTCTCTGTATTTGCCATTTTTTTCCTATAGCGAATATTAACTGTTCAAAATCGCTTAAAAGGAATTAAAAAATTCTTTGACTTAGCAATTTGCTTTCTAGAAGTTTTACCTTAAGGATGCACAAAAAGATATAAAAGGAGGTTCACTGTTTTCATGTGTAAAAAAAGAGGCAAATACCACAGAGTGCCAACAAGAAACTGGTGAAATAAGCTCTGGTACACTTACACAAAATAATTTAATTTGGCCATTAGAAATGTTGATATAGGTTATAATTACATATATATATAATGTGAGTACTCTATTTATTAACATTGAAAAATGAGCATAATGTGTTGTGAGTTTTTAAAATAGAAAATAAACCTATTTTTTAAAATAATTATAGTGCTAAGTTTACGTATCTGTTAAGGATATAAAATAAAGCTGTTTAACAATGTTTTCCTAAAGCTAGAGAATTACAGGTTGTTATATTTTTTCTTGTGTATCTATTATTTCCTAAATTATGTATTATAAACATAATAATACAAATAAAAAATTTAAATCTACCCACAATGCCATGTGATAAGAATTTGATCACAACTTTCTTTTAAAGTAAAGCTTTGAAATCCATTATATTTTGAGAAGAAAATGAATTCAAGTACTGATTGTATTTTGAGGCAATCAGAAGTAAAAGATGATAAACTCAAAAACTGTTCTCTTCAAGTCCATTGTTTATAAGCATCGCCTGGGATGTTTGCTAAAATGAAGATTTCCAGGCACTTGCTGACAGAAAATCATTTTGAGGGTCTGGGTTGGGGGCCCAGTGATGTGCATTTCTGACACCCCTCACTGACTCCCGTATACAAGACTCTGGTGCAGATGACCCACTTTGGAAACTACCGGTTTAAAATAACGAAATAACTACTGGTTTAAAAAAGGACTTTTCTTGTGGCTAATAGCATAACTACTTGGCATTGCTTCTAGAGTGGCTGTGGTTTGACCCCTAGCTTGAGAACTTCCATATACCACAGAAAAAGAATAAAAAAAAAAAAAATCACACCCACACCCACACACACACACCCCCCCCCCACACACACACAAAAGGTGAATGGAGGCAAAAAGTTCAAAGTGAGGCATCAGACATCATTTAAATTTTAATGTATTTCCAAGCTAAGGCTTTTGAAGGCCAAGGACATGCCTGAGGTCACAAAGCTGGACTGGAACATACCTTTCCTAATTCCGTGAATGGTACTTTGTCCACTAATCAACAGCACAGCACTCCCTCCTCTGGATCTTTAGCTACCGGAACTGCTGGGTGATTCCTTCACAAAACCACTGCCCTCCTCAGCACACACAGAAAGTACTGAATGCAGCCCTCCAAATAACCTTCAATGCCCCCATGACCTGCTGTGACCCCTAATAGCAAATAGGAAGCATCTCAAGTGCCTTGGCCTTACTTTAAGTAAACAAAGCAGGGCATTTGTCTTCATTCCTTCTTCTCTAGCTCCATTCATCATTATGTTGAAATTACTGCAGTAACCTCCAAAGAGTCTCAATAGTTAATCACTCCAAGTGCCAGAACACTTCCTAGAAAACACTTTCCCTAAGCACTTTCCATTCAAGAACCAATTGTGATTTTTTAAAATGCAAATACAGTAATAGTTTTTATTGTTATTGAACAGTTAAACATCCACAAAAGTAGATGAGTATAATAAATCCCTCTGTTCCCATCACTGGCTTTTCAATAATGATCACCAATCTGGTTTCACCTATACTTTCTCCACCCACTCACACTTGGATTAGTTTGAAGCAAAAGCTAGAGATACTATCATTTCATCCATAAATATTTTAGTGTATATTCTTAAAACAAAGAACTCTAAAAATAATTACAAATTGGAGTTCCCATCGTGGCACAGTGGTTAACAAATCTGACTAGGAACCATGAGGTTTCGGGTTCGATCCCAGCCTCACCCAGTGGGTTAAGGATCTGGCGTTGCTGTGAGCTGTGGTGTAGGTTGCAGACAAGGCTTGGATCCCACGTTGCTGTGGCTCTGGCTTAGGCCAGCGGCTACAGCTCTGATTAGACCCCTAGCCTGGGAACCTCCATATGCCGCTGGAGTGGCCCTAGAAAAGGCAAGACAAAAAAAAAAATTTACAAATCTAACACTATCGAAGCTTAAAAAAGATAATTTAAAATTATTGCTTATCTGGTCAGTATTCAAATTTCTCCAACTATCTCTTAAGAATTTTTAAGAGTGTTTGAATCAGAACCCTAATCTTATGTTTCCATTTGTTGCTACAGTTTTAAGTTATTTATTTATTTATTTGTTTTTTAGGGCCGATCCCATGGCATATAGAGTTCCCAGGCTAGGGGTTGGAGAGGAGCTACAACTGCCGGCCTATGCCACAGCCACAGCTGTGTCTGCGATGCACACCACAGCTCACGGCAACGCTGGAGCGGGGCTAGGGATTGAACTCCCATCCTCATGTATACTAATTGGATTCATTTCCACTGAACCATGACAGATTTACTCTACGTTTTATGTCTTAATCCAAAGGTTCTCTTTCCTTATAAAAAGAGCTTTAAAAGATAATTTTAAATTGAAACATAATTTATAAAGAATAAAATGAATAGACTTTAAGTGCAGAATTTGATGAAATTTGGTAAATGTACACATCTGTTAGCACCTCCTAATTCAGATAAAGTATTTCTAATGACCCAGTAAATCCACACTCTCCACCTCCTGCCCTTTTCTTTCTTTCTTTAGGTTTTTATTTTTTCTATTATAGTTTATTTACATTGTTCTGTCAATTTCTGTGTACCTTTTCTTTTTCTTTTTTTTGCTTTTTAGGGCCGCACCCATGGCATATGGAGGTGCCCAGCCTAGGGGTTGAATCAGAGCTGTAGCTGCAGGCCTATGCGACAGCCACAGCAACATGGGTTCTGAGCCACATCTGCAATCTACACCAAAGCTCATGGCAACGTCAGATCCCTGACCCATTGAACAAGGCCAGGGATCGAACCCACATCCACATGGATGCTAGTTGGATTCATTTCCACTGCACCACAACAGGAACTCCCCTCCTGCCCTTCTCAAGATAATCTCCCCACCAGAGGCAATCATTCTTCTTCCCCAAAACTTAGTTTTATAAATTAGGGCTTTTTAAAGCTTCTCTCACCAAGGTCCACTCTCTCAAGCAGGCATGTGAGGGTCCTTCATAGGGACAGGATTGCTTCTTCTTGCCTTGGGTAGTGCTCAAATACTTCTACTCTCTACTGACTCAGAGTGGGTTGGTGACTTAATTGCTCTCACCACTATGCCTGTCTTACGAGACTGTCCTATAGGCCTAGAATTCCAGCTTCCTTTATAACAGTAGAATTCTACCCATTCTCAAGGCGTGGCACCATTTCTATTTACTCTGTGGTATTTTTATATGATACCAATTCCCCCTCACTGTTCCGCAGCACTCAATGAACAGGCCAGAATATACTCTCCCCTCCACTGGGTCTCATGTGTGTCCCCTCTGTGAGGATATAAGCTCTTGGACCCTCCGTGCTACATTCTTTTTTCTTTTTTTTTTTAAGGGCCACACTTGAGGCACATGGACATTCCCTTCCCAGGCTAGGGGTCAAATTAGAGTTACAGCTGCCAGCCATGGCCACAGCAACACAGGATCTGAGCCCATGCCTGCAACCTACACCACAGCTCATGGCAATGACGGATCCTGACCCACTGAGTGAGGCTAGGGATCAGGCCCCACATCCTCATGGATCCTAGTCGGGTTCGTTTCCGCTGTGTCACAAAGGGAACTCCCCCATGCTACAGTTTTATCTGGAGTCATTCTCAGTGCTCTGATCAGTGTTGGACAGTGGAAAGCCTTCAGTAAGTGCCTGTGTAACTCCATAGAAAGTCACAGGGATTCTGTCAAGACTAACCAGCAAGGCAAAGAACAATTCCAAATGTTAGGCTCGTTCTCATTCAATGTATCAGAGGGAATTTGTCACCTTTATTGCCAGAAAATGTCTTTTGGATGGTGGTGAAATTTTGACTGCTCTTGAGTGACCCAGAAACAACTGTCTGAACTTGATAAAGACCCACTATGGTTAGAGGGCACACATAAGATGACACATGCACCAGCCTAAGCCTCCGACAAGTGACAGCTGTGTTCAAGGGAAACACAGGCAAAGTGCAGTCAAGAAAGCCAGAAATAAAATGGCCAACAAGGGAGTTCCTCTTATGGTGCAGCAGAAATGAATCTGACTAGTAACCATGAGGTTTTGGGTTTGATCCCTGGCCATGCTCAGAGGGCTAAGGATCCGGTGTTGCCATGAGCTGCGGTGTACGTTGCAGACACGGATCCCACATTGCTGGGGCACAGACCAGCAGCTGTAGCTCCAATTAGACCCCTATCCTGGGAACCTTCATATGCCTAAAAACAAAACAAAACAAAAATGGCCAACACAATTCAAAAGTCTCAATCCTGGCTGCCCTTTAGAGCGACCTGAGTTGGGGGGTGATGCTTTCAAATACAGATATAATAAACAATCCGCAGGTGGGACCAAGTATTAGTAGTTTTTAAAAGCTCTGCAAGCGATTCTAATATGCTGGGATGAAGAACCAGTGAATTAAATTAACCCATCAAAAATTTGCTGAAAACAATGTAAAACTTGACTGCCATAAAAAAGAGTTTAGACTTCCCTCTGATTTCACTCCATCAACTGGCACCATGTGAATTAATTATTAGGAATTTACTGGTAGTTTGGTTAGCAGCCCTAGACCACTAATGGCAGAAATCCTTAACAAACAGTAAATGCTCCACAAACAATAAGCATAAAAATAAGAATAATCACCAAACACCTTCAGGATTCTGGCACTCTGCTCAAAAGTCCCACCTGGGGGGCAATGGTTTCTGAAGGCACCACTGGGGAGAGAGTAATGGGGGAGTGGGCAACTGTGCAGTCTTCCAACATTAATTCAAACTTACAATGACCATAAATGCCAATAAAGCATGAGCTTTATTTTACGACTTGACCAGATTAGTGATACTAAAAGACAGCAAATGATAGAAATCTCAGTGTTCTGGAAAATAAGAGCACCCTTGAAGTATTACTTCTAATTCTAAAGTACATTGAGCATTTAATATATGGATAATTATACTGCTAGCTAAGGCAAACTATAATGAAAAATAACTTAAAAGGAAAATCTCATGTGTTTGACTTTAGAAATGTTAAAGGAAAAACATGATAAAGCAAACTAGTTTATATTTAAAAAAAAAAAAAAATCAGGGAGTTCCCGTCATGGCACAGCCGAAATGAATCCGACTAGGAACCACGAGGTTGCGGGTTTGATCCCTGGCCTTGCTCAGTGGGTTAAGGATCTGGCGTTGCTGTGAGCTGTGGTGTAGGTTGCAGACGTGGATTGGATCTGGCTTTGCTGTGGCTCTGGCCTAGGCCAGCGGCTACAACTCCGATTAGACCCCTAGCCTGGGAACCTCCATATTCCATGGATGCGGCCCTAAAAAGACAAAAAAAAAAAAAAAAAGAAGTCAATGAAAAATAGAGCTGGAGTTTTCAAAGAGATCACCTTCTCCAGTTTCCTCCGTGATACTTATCCATCCAGAATGGGTATTAGTTGTTGGTATATAGTGATGTGTTTCTAAATTTGTCAGAAAATAGACTTTTAAAAAAATTGATTAAAATGGATTTTAAAAGTTGTTCTGTTTATGTACCACAACTCTTGTGGCATGTTAACTCATATTTTTATATATAATGCCAGTGCTTTCTGAAAACACAGTGATGAACAGTGTGGCCAGCTAATTAACTATGTTGTGACAAATTTTCAGTTAAACATTGACTTTTATCTTGAAAGAACATCTAGCTTACTTGTCAAAAAAAGGTAGGACTGAAATTTCTGAGTCATAATGGAGACCATTCAATCATTCAGGCATTTTCCCAAAGTATATAAGATCAAAGGGGTCCAAAGTATATAAAACTACTTCTAGTTTTTCCATAAGGAAAAGGGCTTGAGCACAAGTTCACCCCTTTCAGCCCACATGCTGGTTTGGGGAACAGATAGAGATTATTCATAAAGGATCATCTTCTTTATTTGTATATATTACTTTTAGGGGCAAAGTATACAGCTTTGATGGAGGAGAGAGGACAATCCCTGTCTGTTTGTAGGCTCACCTCTCAGAACCCTGCCTGAATATCAATGCATGTGGCCACCAACATCAAGTCACTAAATGGTAAGAGCCACGGTGTAATAATTTCTAGGGCCATTTTACTATTTCCCTGGGAACATAGCAGACAGCTGTCCTGAATGTATCTAAAGTGTACTTAGAAATTAAAATGCTAGTGTGGATTAAGAATCAGATTCTCCCTCACCCAAACCCCACCCACATTTAATTATACACCATCCCAGGACTTGACCCAGAAAACCCGCACTGACAGGCTGCATAAACTCAACTTGGGCTAAGCAGATATGCTCTGCGTTCTTCCAGATAAAGCTAAGGTTGTCCTCTCCACGCTGAGCTCGTCTCCTCCCTAAATGTAAGAAAGCTTAGACTGCAGCTGAATTCTTCAAGCACTTTTATTTTCATATTATTTAGTGGCTAATATATACCCTCATAGGTTACCATTCATACTTCTGGTATATGTGTCTTGGCTTCCCAACTGGACTGCAAATTTTTCAGGGCTTATACCATTTTATACCTCTGTTTCGCACCCACACTTTGCATATAGTTGACAATGAATGCATAGCTATTAAGGGACCTGAAGAGAGACGGGGAAAGAGCAGACTTTAAACGTCTTTACTGAGGTATGAACGACTCGCTGACTGTAGGAAAAACAGTTGTAACCATCTTTCGATACCAACAATTCCCTTTATTGTTTATGACTGGACATCCAGAAACTGAAAGCCATTTCTGTCCTCAAAAACCACCCATCTCCATGCCTTCTCCAGAAATACTTTAGAGATTCATTCAAAGTGTCAAAGTAAACTTGCATCTTTCCCCAAAGTACAGACATTTATTTTACAACACTCATTTAAAATGATAAAGCATTGGTTTAAAAAGGAAGATTTTCAAACAAGATTTTCATTCAACTGAAGGGCTCGCAAAGGTGGTGGACAGATTTTAAATCTTTGTAAAAGATGTTCCTCAGGGCTGAAGTGTTTTCCCCCAAGGTCTGGAACAGATGCCCCAGGTCTGTAATCAGTCTCTGAGGATCAACTATATTTTTTGAGAATCCTATAAAAAATGTGCACTTCCTTCACAAAAATTCCAAACAGAAAACGGTCCATGAAGCTGTGGAGCCCAGGTGAATAAGACTTGCTTCGAGGCTGTTTATTCCAACACTATTTCCTTGAAACAGGGCCTGAGAGTGCCTATTAAGTGGTTGGTGGTAGCAGTGGGTGGCAGCAGAAAACCCATGACTTGTGGAAAAGTTTCCCAGATGAATCTGATGGGCAGCCTGGTTAAGAGTTACTTTTATAGAATAATTCTGCTGAAAGGACCCTAAGCAAGACAAATCTAATCCCACCCTCTCATGACACAGGAGGACACAGCAGCCCAAACTCCCCTAAAGTGTTACAGCAAGTTCCTGGGCAGCCAGTACGGGAAGTCAGCATTTCTAACCTCCTGGTCAACAGACTTTCAATGACTTCATGCCATCATATACTCCAGGGTTCCACAAACATTTGGTTTGGATTATTCGATGCTCTTGTAGCACTTATTGAAAGAAAAATTTTGAATTTAATAAAAGGTACTAGGACAAGTAAACAGTATATGATTTGAACTAAGAAAACAAACTAGAAATGGTATTTTGTAGCAAGGACTCTTTTCCCTGCTTTTGCTTTGACTCGGACCTCTGTCTACAAAATTGCTTTCACAGTCATGGGAATGACTTCAAGTTCATAAATTTTTTTAAGCAAACCCAAGACAAGAGTGCAAATATGGAAGCTGATTTAAAAAGCAGTTCTTTTATTTGAGTATGAGTGATGAGTTTTATATAAATCATGTGGCAGGCAGTTAAGTTCCACTGTTACAGATAGTTTTGTTTGTTATTTGCTCAGAGACAGTTATATATTTTTAGAGTGTTTGTAATGGCAAATCATTTGTCTAGAATTTTCTCTCTCCTCTGTCCTCTTTCCAGAGGGGAAAAGGAAAAGAAAAAAAGAAATATTGATCCACTCCTCAAACCAAAACAATCCAACTGATTTACAGAAAGAATAAACATTTCTATCCCCGAGGTTTCTGTGAGGACAGAAACTTACTTCCTCTTAATTTTTTAAGTCAATGAAGAAAATATTAAATATATGAAATTACCAGGAATTAAAAAGTACTTGACAGATCACCTTTGGTCTCCACCAAACTCCAGCTGCATCACAACTCTGACATTATCTCTCTCTTTTTTTTTTGTCTTCTTTTTGCCATTTCTTGGGCTGCTCCTGCGGCATATGGAGGTTCCCAGGCTAGGGGTCGAATCGCAGCTATAGCCGCTGGCCTACGACAGAGCCACAGCAATGCAGGATCCGAGCCACGTCTGCAACCTACACCACAGCTCACAGCAACGCTGGATCCTTAACCCACTGAGCAAGGCCAGGGATCGAACCTGCAACCTCATGGTTCCCAGTCAGATTCGTTAACCACTGCGCTACCACGGGAATTCCGTGACATTATCTCTTACGTTCTGAAAAAATGTTTGTGATGTTTCACGGGAAAAAAACATAGGAGAGTAAGTATGATTCAAAATATTGTCCAAAAAGAATGTCTCTGAAATATAGCCCCTCACATTCATACATACCAAACACACAAGGGGTCACACCATGAGCACATGAGGGGGGCTCTCAGAATTTTATGTTCTTATGAACTATTAATTTGTTATGAGCATGTATTCCAGTTACAACAACAAGAAACTGAAAAGAGGTGTTAGGTATTATTATTATTATGCTGCTAAAAATAATGCTCTTTTGCATACTAAAAAGTGATACCCTCAAATCTTCAACCCTAGGAAGAGTGACGAGAATTCTCTGGGTTGAGTACTAACACACACCTAATTTAATTTGAGGTGTGGTTTTCAGCTTTGACACAGATTCCCAAAGAATCTGAATTGAAAATTTATTCTACTCCTTTTGTGCTTTCCCATTTTTATCTTTGTATTTCTTTACCTTGACAAAACTGTTAGCTAGGGAGGTGTAATAATTAGGTGGTGGGGGAAGCCAGAGTCATGAAGATAAAAATTTGCATTAAAAACACAAAACTGGAGTTCCCGCTGTGGCTCAGTGAGTTAAGAACTTGACTAGTAAATCCATGAGGATGTGGGTTATATCCCTGGCGTTGCTGTGAGCTGTGGTGTAGGTTGCAGACATGGCTCAGATTCTGTGTGGCTGTGGCAGCAGCTGCAGTTGTAATTCAACCCCTAGCCTGGGAACTTCCATATGCCCTGGGTGTGGCGCAGAAAAAAAAAAAAAAAAAAAAAAAAAAGCAAACACACACAACTCCCTGTGGCATTTTTGTCTGGCAATTTGCTCTAGATCTACAGCTCCATTTCTTGCAGTATGAAAAACAGTTAACAGCAATGACAGCCAGCATTTTTTGAGCATTTATACTCTGTGCTGCAGATTATTCCAAATGCTTTACTCACATTAACTCACAAAATCTTCCTTTCAACCCTGTGAGGGAACAAAGACAACCTGTCCTAGTGCCAGAGAAGGAATTCGAACCCAGAATACCGACCTAGTCTGGTGCCCAAACTTAAATTTTTAAACTAAAATACTAGGTTCACATAAGGGATCATGTATATGCTCTTTTTGGTGACGTCGAATTCACACTTCCTACCATTTGATTTGGGGAAGAAAGTCTGAAATGAATACCTTCCCAGACTGCACTTCCTTTCGGCACACACACAAGTGTATTCTAGATTGTATGTGAGCACTCTTCCTCACTGCACAGCGTGCGCAGTGAGCCGGAGTGCCTTCTGACACATCTTCACCCCTTACAGCCCACAGAGGTTGACAGTCTTTACTGTATGAAGCTACTTCCCTTTCCAGCCCATAGAAAAGACACCAGATCACACAAGTTCAATGCCCTGGGTTGAGTTCCTAACCTAATTCCTTCACTAGAACTTTAAAGCAAAATACAAATATGATGAGAATTACAGGGATACGTTAAAGTTGTTCTTGCAAGCCCTGAGAGGGAGCTGCCACTATGATCAAATAAGTGCTACGAAAAATATTTATACTTTTGTCCATGAATACCGTAGGTCTTGTTCATTTTAGCTGATGAATTAGGTGTTCATTTGCAGGGTCAGATCTGAACAGTGATGTCTGGAATGTCAGTGTGACTGGAAATAGACCAAAAAACATTGTAACACAGCCAGGCAAAACCTCATCCCTGGTCTTGATGCTCAGGGTGTCAGGCGGAATTACTCCAAGGGCACAGCTGAATATTTTTGGCAAGAATGTGAAATAGAAACCCTGGTTTGGGGAGGAGGGAGGAAGACTGACAGGAAAATGCTCTTACAACGGATGATCCACAGGACCATCTGTGTCTGGAGGTATTTAAGACTTTCGTTTTGACTTCAACATCTGACATCATGATGTTTAAAAAGAAGTGGAAAGACATATTATTAGTTACTTAAGACCCTGCATCAGTCCATACAAACCTTTTAATCCTCTTTACTCTAAAATGACTCCCCTGTACATTTATTAGACTCCTTTGATTCCAAAAGGCAAAAATCTGTCACACATCAGCTGTCACGCTCATGTTCATTTTTTTCTTCCACAACAAGCCATCTGTTCCACAGCACAGTTACTAAAAACTAACACTAATTCAGGTTTGCAGGTGAAACCGTGGAATATATAAAAATAATCTATTTGTCTTTTTTTTTTTTTTAAACCATTGCCCTTTTGGCTATCTGTAAAGGGAAACAAAGTAGTTGAAATTTTTGTTTGTTCACTTAAAGCCTCTATGGTATGTTTTCAGATGAAATTAAATTTAATGCATACTATACCAATCATGTGAAACATTTTAATTCATCTTAGGTGTAGCATTTGGTCAGAGTAGAGAGTTTTTAGTAGCTTTCCAAACCTCATAGTTCCTTACATCAACAAAAGAAACGGCACTGGACACGCTAGAAGCACCACCTCAAGGATGACAAAAGCCACTCTGCTCACTGCAGGTTAAGGATGAACACACTGACAACCTGACAGGATGAACATCCTCTGAATGCCCATTTCACAATGAAGTATAAAGAAAGGTGACCCTCCTTCCTCAGGTGGAAAGCCAGGAATGGAATCCAATTGTAGGATAATATGCTCAATAGAACCACATGCAACTGATAACAAGGGAACTCATTTTAGTGAGGCTCTTGGGAAACGGCACGTGTCACCAAATTTTCTACGTTAATTTTTCCATTATTTGTCTCAATTTCAAGAAAAGCAGGGGTGAACAGGAATCCCAATGAATAAGGGAAAATAGAAGAAAATTTAAAATGTAAGCACCTAACAAAATGAACAGTGGGAAAGAGCTCCCTTCCCTCAGAGCTCTGGCTCAGGGACCCTAATCAGAGAGGCCTTCCTGGACCACACCATCTCCAACAGGCCCCACCTTTCCACCACCACCCACTGTTCCTCGCAGTGGTGTTCTCCTCACAGCATACATCACCTCCTGACATTTTAGGTACACTGTTTACTGTCTGTGCCCCAACTGGAATGTAAGCACCATGAGAACAGGCACCTATACTTATGCTTGAAACGGAGCAGGAATTTAATCATTAGTTGCTGAGCTAACTGATTAGAAACACTCCTACCAGTATTCTGATTGATAATATACTGGTCATTGTGGTTACAAACAGTGCAGCAATTTTTTTTGCAGGCCTTCCTGTAAAAAATGAGCAGGTAAATAACTGAAAGAATCTACTGAAGCAGCAGCCCCAGAAAACAGTTCCAACACTAGTTTCTTCTATGAGCCTTAGTCCCTAGCCAGCACCAATGAAACTATCAGACAATGAGAATCAGGCAAACTACTTATGGATTTAGAGTCTTAGTTTTCGCCTACCCATTACCATTCTAGAGCTTTCTCCAGGGCTCCAGAAAAATGGCTCCAGGGGTTTGAAAACAATCTCTACCTCCTAGATTTCCACTGGGCCCATCCTTCCTCACCCTCAGGAGTGCCACCTACCTGTGACCTTACCCAGGCTGGTTTTCAGGAAGTCAGGGGGCCTGAGCTCTTCAGCGCTTGCAGATTTCATGACAGAGTTGATGGATGACAGGGTGCTGATGAGCTGGGAGTTGAGGGAGCCAATCTGCGAGTGAGGTTCCCCAAAAGCCTCTGCCAATTCACTATAGTTCTCAGCCAGCAACGCCTGCTGTTCTGCCAGCAACTTCTGGACACGTTCGATGTAATGATCCAAGCCTGTCCCCGTTCCCGGCAGAGCCTGGGGCTGGAAGCTCTCCACCAACTCTCCTACAGGTTCATCCCCAACACCTACACTCCTCCGGCCGCCTGTCAGCCGCACCGTCAACTGGGGAGGACCACAAGCTATGGTCCTCATTTTGAGACCAACTAGGTAGTTGTCGTTAATACTGATCTGCCCCACGCCAGACTCTTTGGTCTTTACAGCTGACGGTCTGTCAAACCCAGCATTGCCAGACAGCACCGTTCCAACTCCAATGGACCGTGTCTTGGCGGAGCTGATGTCCTTGACGCGGCCTTCTCCGATGGCCACCGTCCGCATCTCCACAGTCCAGGTGCTGGTCTGCTTGTCTAAGGTGCTGAGGGAAGTGTTGGTGCAGGAATCTATAAGGGTGGCCGTCTCAGTGTTGGTGAACTGGTTCACCTGTTCTAGAGCTGTACTGGTGTGCTGGCTCATAGTACGAGGCACTGCCATGACAGCAGCCTCCACCTGGCTGACAGCCTCCGTGTTCACACTCCGGGAGGTGCACTCCTTTGGAGAGGAGACAGTCACATCGACGGAACAGTCTCCACAGCCGATGGAGCGCACTTCTTTGAGATTCAGGTTGGTCTTGAGGAGTGCCAGGTCGTTCACGGACTCCTCTGTGTTGCTGCCTGTTTCACAGACACTGATGTCCACACCCACGCTCTTGTCGCACATCTCCACAGACCGCCCAGAACATCGGTCCTGCGTTTCCACCCTTTCCTTAACAATCCACCAACTCATGGGCAGCTCAGGCCCCACCACTTTATCCTCACAATCGGGCTGGCAGGAGATGCCCAAGCTATTTGTCTGTATGCAGGTCCCCACACATGTGTCAACCACGTCCACGTGACTGCCAGCCATCTGGTCTCTCGTCAGTACCACCGCCTCCACCATCTTGCTGAAAACAAGTGGCTGGGCCATCACGGCTTTGTCAACTTTTTTCCTCGATCCAGCAGCTTGCAGCTCTTGCTTGAGTTTAGTCATCTCCCGGTCATGGGTGGTTTCTTTCAGCTGCACTTCCAGGCGGTAGATCTTTTCCTTTAAGGCTTCTATGGTTTGCTGCTGTAGCTCAATTTCCTTGTCAGCTTCAGTGGTCACTCCAAGCATGGCCTCTGTCACGCTGACCCCAGAATTCCTTGTCTCGGTGACTGTCCCTACAGAGGCATCCTTACAAGACCTGGCACCCCTGTGATACACGACAATGTCGTCCATGTTCTCGTTGGCGCCCACAGCCACAGACCGGCACTCTCGAGGTCGACACTCCCCGTTCTCCCTGACCTCTGAGGAAGCCTCATAGCTGCTATCCTGGATCTTCTGCTCCAGGGCTTGCATGTCTGCTGTGAGCTGCCGGAACTCCTTTATCCTCTGTGTGCTCTGCTCCACACTCTCCATCTCTTCCTCCTCATAGTCAATGTATAACTCCCCACCACTTCTCCTGGTCCTGGAGAGCTGTTCTAGCTGGGATGCGTTCCCAGCACTGTAGGAACGCTTTCTCACACCACAGACATCATTCTGGGATGCAGCTCTTTGGTTTTTCAGCTGTGAAGCCAACTGCCTTTTCTCCTCTTGCAAGACAGAGATCTTTACCTGGAGCACGGGGATGGTTCGCACCTGCTCTTCTAGCTCCTTCAGGCGTTTCAGGGCAATGGCCATCTGCTCACGGATGTGCTGCAGGTGCATGGGGCTCACGTTGGTCACTGGAGTGGAGATCCCTGAGCTCAGAGGGCTGTGGCGGATGGAGCTCCCCATGGAGGAAGTGGTGGCAGGAGCTGGGGCATAGCCACCATAATCCCCGTTGCCTTGGTATCCGTTCTGAAGCTGGTACACGTTGTTATTGTGGTTTCCAGAACCCATAAAGGAGGAGAGGGAGCTCGTGGAGCCCATGCCTCCGAAACTGGCCAGCCTGGGCCTTCGGAACTCACCAGGTGCCACCTGCATGGTGACTCTCTCCTGTTCAAGTCTTCTCCGGGTCTCCATCAGAGTCTTGGTGACATGAAGGTTGTGCTTTGGGAGTTGTGGCGAGGGTGGTGGCAGTTGTCGACTTTCTGGGATGGTAAGAAAAGTGGGTGAGGTTTCCAGAGGGGCAAGTGGCCTTGGGACTGGAGTTGATGTAACTTGGCTTCTGGCTAGGAGGAAGCTGGGGCACTGCTTGTTGTCATCACTGTTGGACGATGAGAGGGATTCCGTGGAAGTCCATACACCTTGCTGACTAGGTGTGGCCCTGATTTCTGGGCATGGCACTGATGGCTTTCGTCTCTTCTGGATGTTCACTTTCCTGATGGTGTTTCCTTTCTGTATGTCATCTACGTATTTGAGGAAATCTAAGTCTAGTTGATAACCATAGGGAGTCTCCACAAAATAAGGATCTTTCTGTTCCCTGCCATGATCTCCATTCAGAACGTCATCTGCTTTTCCTAAGAGAGAGAGAAGAAAATATTAACATCATCTGTTTTTCCTAAGAAATAGAGTATTATAATGTCACACATAATGGTAAAAACTAATATTTGTGTATGTTGCAGTGTGATGAGCAGATTTATGACATACAAGTTTACAACCTATGTTCTAATCCTGAATCTACAACTTAGCAACTGTGTGGGAGAGTTAATACACTTCTAGGAACTTCAGTTTCCCCTGAGTAAAAATGGAAATACAAGCATTTAAATCAAAACGTTGTTAGATGAATGCAAAGAGAAAATGATTTTTAAGAGACAGACATATAATAATTCCATACTAAATACTTCATTTTTTAAAAGAATGCATGAAAAAGACTTGAAAGCATTTTCAAATAGATAATTTCTTTTGTTGTCTACAGTCCCTTGAAGTGTAGATAACAGTCATTAGGATTCTTTTTTCATAAAGTGTACTCTGAGGCACAAAAAACAAAAAGTTTTAAAATAACACACCAAGTCAGCGCAGGTCCAGGAAGCCTGGACAGGAGTTCTCCCACCTACTGCTCTTTGGCAGACCACCCAGCCTCTTCTTTTGGCCACCTCGAGACATATGGAGTTCCTGGACCAGGGATCAGATCTGAGTCACAGTTGTGACCTATACCACAGTTGTGGCAACACCAGATCCTTAAGCCACTGTGCCAGCCTGGGATTGATCTGTGTCCCAGCACTCTGGAGACGCCACTGATCCCCTTGTGCCTCAGTGGGAACGCCCACCCAGGCTTTCTAAATGGGGGGGAGACACCAGCTGGAAGACAGACTTCAACTATACTTTGTGTCCCCCCTCTCCTTTTTTTTTTTGGCTTTTTTAGGGCTGCACCCATGGATATGGAGGTTCCTAGGCTAGGGGTTAAACTGAAGCTAAGGCTGCTGGCCTATGCCACAGCCATAGCAACGGCAGATCTGAGCTGCATATGCGACCCACACCACAGCTCACGGCAACACCAGATCCTTAACCCACTGAGCAAGGCCAGGGATGGAACCTGCAACCTCACAGTTCCTAGTCAGATTCTTTTCTGCTGCGCCACAACGGGAACTCGTGTGTCTTCCCTTTTAAAAACAAAACCAAACTCTATCCCACCAGAGGAAAACTGTTCCCCTCTTTGACTTCTGGACAAAACATTCACTATTCCAAGAATACCATTTTGCATCTCTGATGGATCCAAACAGATGCAAAGGAGAATGAAAATAAAGGCAAACCTATCCTCCAAATACTGGATCATGTGGCATTCAGTAAATGCTACTTTTGACTAAACCAAACATTTAGAAAAGGAAACAAGAACCTTTTAAGGCACAGATCTTGCTGCTGACCTGAGTTGTGCATTTCAATTTGAAAACCAAAGTCATTTTTGTTTGTTTAAATTGTAGGATTAAGTAATGTGTTTTCCTAGAGTCATAATAACAAGTCTGCATTTGGGAGCTATGCTAAGAACCCCTAAGTAATAAGGGAAAATGCAAGCTATCTGTACCCCTGCCACTATCCTAGGTATAAAAACCCACCTGATTGCTGTCAAGGTCCAGGTCCTTCCAGCAATTTTGGCTGCTGGCTTGTGCTTCCCACCCTCAACAGTGCTAAATGCAACACGTGATAGTGTGAACACTGAGTAAATCTTTCGCCTCCATCCCCCCTCTTCCCTCCAAAATGTTGGAAAGAAAAGTACAAAAAAAAAAAAAAGCCAAGTAGAGGAATAAAAAGGTTATGTATTCATCATGTCCTCATTTAAAACATTAAATCATTCTAGCTGTTAGAATTTGGGCACTAGATTTCAATTCTAAACCACGTGGGAAAAGAATTCTATTTCAAAGAGGTGCTCAGCACCACTCATTTTCTAGTCTAAGGGCGAGCCGATGAGCGCTGCACAAAAACTTGTGCTCATGGTAACAGAACGTGTCCTCCCTTCTTTCCTTTTAACTCCACAAGGACAACACACTCACTCAAAATATGCGGCCAGACCTGTTTCCAGTGCTGTCTGAAATTCCACAAGCAAAGGAAAACTGCAGCTTTCACCCGTGCGGGTTGATTCTATGCTGGGTCGATCAAATCCTCCCGGCCAGTGTTCCAGTCGCCTGCCTGCTGGCGCACGCCTCGGGGATCAGTCCTGCCCGAGGCCCCGCCACCCGCCCGCCACCCCCGGCCGGACACCTACCTTGCGCCCGCAGTATACCCTTCCGCCCTCCCCGTTGCCTGCACTCCAGCTCCCGGGCCCAGGCTCTCTACCTCCGCAGGGAAGGAGGTTGGACATTCGGGGAAACTTGGCCGGCAGCCACGCACACACGCCATAGGCTGGGTCCTCACCAATGAGGTCTCCGCCACGCTGACCCCACCCCCGCACACTCAGCCGCTAGGCATCTCCCGCTTTCTGCCTGCAAACAGGAAGCCGGGAGCTTTTGAAAATGTGTGTTCTTCTTGCCAGTTTTGCCAGGAGTCAAAATAAAGCCAGCAGTTTAAACGTCTCCACAGAGAGGCTCTGTGTTTGCTGCACCAGTCCCTTCTTCATGAAAGAGTGTGTGTTCTCGTGTGGAAACTAAGCGGCCTCAGCCCCTGGTCACCTGAGGAAGTTGGAGGCACAATCCACCCCTCTGTTCCCCGCAGGTTCTCACAGCCCTGCCGCATGGGTTCCAGAGCAGGCAGGAAACTTTCCCAGTTCGGCTCAAAACCAGCAAGGAGTTGTCCTTTAATAGGAATCTCAGCCGAGCCTTTGCCATTAACGACGATTTCTTTAAAAAATTTTTGTTGAGAAGCACCTTTTTCCAGTTACAAAAGTAGTACATGCGTGTTAAAAATCACTATGCTGCACACCTGAAACTAACATACTATAAAGCAACTACAAATTTTAAGAAAGAATGTTATGTACAGATCATTTAAAGAAAAAAAATATACTCCCATCTCACCATCTAGTGGCAATTGTTAATATTTTGGTGTAGCTCTTAGGTTTTTCTGCGTATTTTCCCGCTTAGGCATTTTCAGTGGGAAAGGTTAATTTTAGTTTATTTATCTTCAAAAATTTTTTAAAGAATGCATTAACAACAGGATTTAAAACGCAAATAAAACACATCACATTTTTCAGTGAAACTCCACTGGCCCATCTTTAGTTATTTCTGAAGTTCACAAAAGGCACAGGTCATGCTGAATTATTCTAAAGTGAACTCTGGACTTTTAAATCTGGGAATCTGGAGAGGTTAGAATTTAACTATGGTAAGCTTGATTATTTCCTAATATCACTTGAATCACACTGTCCTAAGAACTTCTAACTGAAATTTCATTCTAACTAAAAAAGCAAGATACTTTCTCAATGTGTCATTTTTATAATTATCCACAGTACAAATTATTCTACAGCTAAATTAGTGTCATAATTATTTTATCTTTGGTTTCTAGGGTACCTTTATATACACTGACACAAATAAGGCACTTATAGGGCCCTGACTTTTATACATGTTTGTCTTTCCTCTTTATACTAGACTGTATCTTGAGAGCAACTAATTTAATTTTCAAAAGTCCCTTCTTTGCTCTCCCTCCCAAACACACACGAGTTAACAAGATGCTGTGAACAAAGATGTTTTAAAATGTTTACTAAAGGAATAACAATACACAGTATGTACATAAAACTTTGAAAAATATCTAGGAGTTCCTGTTGTGGCTTATAAGGTTAAGGATCCAACACTGTCTCTATGAGGATGCGGGTTCAATCCCTGGCCTTGTCTAGTAGGTTAAGGATCCAGTGTTGCCACAAGCTGTGGTGAAGACCACAGCTGCAGCTCTAATTCGACCCCGCCCAGGAACTTCCATGTGCCACAGGTGTGGCCACACAAAGGAAAAAAAAAAAAAAGTATATATATATATATATATATATATATAAAGAAAAACATCTAAATATTCTGTAGACTGAAGTTGCTTATTCTATATTAGCATTTCTTACATAATGCTATTTCAGTGATTATCTTTATATTACATAATAGGTGATTTTAATGTTCTTTACATTTTTATAAATTTTACAATATGTAGATAATCATCTTTAAAAAATAGGATTACAGGAAGTCACTGTTTTGCAAGAAAAAAGAATGTACTGAAATAAACTCCAAGAAAGCTTATTTGACAGGGAGATGGATGGGGCAGCCATAGCAACTATATGTTCCTCAGTATATGTTACCATGTTCCTCCACCTCATAGAACTCCCTATATTTAACTTGGCAAATATAAACCCCATAACTTCCCAGCCTACTTTGCCTTTTGTATAGCCATAAGCAGATATGTCATGCAGCAACCCTCTCCCTTAAAAGACAGGAATAGTTGTTTGACATCCTTTCTTGCTTGTTCCTTCCTCCATCCTGCTGCCTGGAATACAGATGTGATGACTGGAACACGAGCTGCTATCTTGGACTGTGAAATCACACTTAAGGATGGAGGAACAGATATTAGAAGGAACCTGGAACTCTAAGAGCTTTGTGGATCAGAGAATTACACTATTCCTGGAAAGCCTACTTCTACATATCTGTGTAAATAAGAGAGAAACTTCTATTTTGCTTAGCTAATGTTTATTTTGGGTCTCTGTTACTTGGAGCTAAACTGAATTCTAGTAGATACACCACTCTCTTCCCAGTGTCGTCTTCTCCCCAACAAAAAATATTAAGACCAGATCTTGTAAAGAAAAATGTTTAATGATAACAAGGACATGTTATATTAAAACCTTTTTATTACAAAAAAAGTTGATAAATTCAAGAATACTTAAGGAAGCATAAAAACAATAGTTAAAAAAATCTTTAAGTGTCTTATAAAGGAGACTCTTAACTGCCTAAAAGGCCTTTTTGGACTAAAGAGCTATGCCTGCTTATACAAAGCCAAAATCCACTGGTTATATCTGCAACTGGAATCTGGAAAGTAACAGCTCTCAATGAAATAGTCTGGAATCAGAGGCCTGTCCCTGGTGTTTACAAGAATTTTCTGAATGTCTGGAAATCCAGTGGTAGAGATTGTTCCTGGCACCACCTCTACCTTCATCATATAGCATTTATTGAAAGCTTAATTGGGTGCAGAAAATGGTCCTAGTCAGTGGAAAGAGTAGGAGGAATTTATAAGAAATAAAACGAGGTACAGTCTAGCTATGAAATAAATGCCAAACACCCTAATCGTAACACTAATTTGGGTCAGCTACAAAGGCATATTATTGACAAGAACAATCTGATGGTATATGAATAAATGATCAAAACAGGATGGAGTTAACCAGGAGATGAGGTTTGGAGACAAGGTAAGTGATCACAGAGTGAAATGGAAAGAGAGGTAGATGGTGGAGAAGAGTGAGGGCAGAGCCTGCTGGTGCAGCTCAAGGAAAGACAAGATTAGGAGAAGGAGGATGACTGGGGACAGAAGAGGACACCAGACTGGGTCCTGGAACAGAAGAATCTTGTCCACTTAGTCACTGACAGACTGCATGCAGGTCCTGTGCTTGTGGCTAAGAGGCTCAACAAGGATCATCTTGACAGCTGTGTGCAGATTAGTCCGAGGTAGGGAAAGAGAGTAAATTCAAGGGGACAAGTTAAAATGTAATAAAACCCAAGTGTGACGTGAAGACCAAATTAAAAAATTATTCCTATATTTAATGTATATTTATAATCAATATTGATTTTTGAAAAACAATCTTAGGGGAGTTCCCACTGTAGCTCAGCAGTAACAAACCCAAATAACATCCATGAGGTTGTGGGTTCAACCCCTGGCCCTGCTCAGTGGGTTAAGGCGCAGGCGTTGCCGTGAACTGTGTGTGGTGACCACACACACGGATCAGATCTGGCATTGCTGTGGCATAGGCCTGCAGGTGTAGTTTTGATTTGACCCACAGCCTGGGAACTTCCATATGCCATGGGTGTGGCCCAAAAAATAAAAATAAAAAACAATCTTACTAATACCTTCTCTTCCTCCCTGACCCCCTTCACTTACTATTTTCTAGATACTATTCTAGGAGCTGGAGACGCAATGTGAACAAAGGAGACAAAGCTGCTGTTCCCACAACACTCTCAATCTATGGGGACGGGGGCGGGGGGGAGGTAAGTTGTGCATGGAACAATAAATAAAATGCAAGGCAGAAGTGAAGCAAAGAGGTAGAACTCCCAGAATTTATACCAATGTTCAAGCTGAGGGGACAAGCTTCTAACAGTGGTCCACATGGCTTCACAGGTTGCTATCATCTCTGGGCCAACCTACTTCCTGAACACCAGGGGTCAGAGTCCCTCTTCCCTCTCCTCTTTTGCAACCAGGTTTGTACAGTTTGCAATTTGGGGTAACCAAACACCAAATGTGACAGCACTAACTAGAGATAACCCAAGCCCAGACCAAATTCCCATGGGTTTGGGGAAAAGCTGAAATCAACAAAGTGACAGTGATTCTACTCTTTATTTGCATATTTGCAACATATAAAACAAGTGCTCTGTGGAGTTCCTGTGGTGGCTCAGTGGTAATTAACCCAACTAGGATCCATGAGGCAGGTTTGATTCCTGGCCTCTCTCCGTGGGCTAAGGATCCGGCATTGTCGTGAGCTGTGGTATAGGTCACAGACTCAGCTAGGATCCCAGGTTGCTGTGGCTGTGCCTGTGCCTGTGGTGTAGGCCGGCAGCTACAGCTCTGGCTTGACCCTTAGCCTGGAAATTTCCACATGCTGCGGGTGCAGCCCTAAAAGGCAAAACAAAACAAAAAACAAGTGCTCTGTGACAATGCTAGTGAACAATCTGAAATTTTCCTTATAATTTTGCTGCATTAACAAAGTGAAATGGAGATGTGGATATTTCAAAGACCATTTCATTTAGATTTATAAAATATTATATGGTTTTTAACTTTTCAAGGAAACAACTTGATGTCCCAATAATATTTGGTTTGGAGAAATAAAAAAAATTAATGTACTGGCCAGGAGATAGAAGATTAGATAGTAAGAAACTAGTCTGGGAATACTAACCTGCTAGTGTTGCTTCTCACCTGAGGGTGATTTTGCCCTCAGGGGATATTTGGCAAAGTCTGGGGACATTTTTGGTTATCATGACTAGAAGAAGGGGTGCTATTGGCATCTAGTGGGCAGAGGCCAGGGATGCTGCTCGGCATCCTACAATGCACACAGCACGGTCTCAGCTTCCCCAACAAAGAATTATCCAGTCTGAAATGTCAATACAGCTGGCCCTCTGTATCTGCAGACGCAGAACCCACAGATACAGAGGGTCAACTGTACTTATGTCATTTTATATAAGGGACTTGAGTATCCATGGATTTTGATATCCCTGGGGGTCCTGGAAGCAATGCCCCGTGGATACTGATGGCAGACTGTGGTATTCAGGTAGAGGCTACCTATGCTAAAGGCAGTGAGCTAAGCTTCACATATAACAACTGAGAATTTGGCCATGTAAGCTGTGGTCTTCACGTCTTCTGATTCTCAGTAGGACCACAGCATCATGCATAAGTAACAGGGTGATAAACATGCCACTTTTGAGTCAGAAAACACTAAATACCTTTCTACAACCCCTACCAGAGTGAGGCATTCTTTAATATGAGCAAAACACACTGCAAGTTTCTGAAATAATGTGTCCTGGTGGACTTTTAAGTGGGCAAAATTTTGATATTATTACCCTATTAATTAGGATACAATGACCTCTTTGTTCTGGTTTCACTACTGCATACTCTAGGCCAATTACTGACTAATGGCGCCATGAAAAATAACTGTGCTCATGTGCCACGACTTCTACACACACTTCACGTGTTTATCTTCACCAGATAGTCTACCTGACTATTGAAACTGAGAAACTCTGATTCCCATTACTGCATTGTCCCCTCTCACATGAAGCATGAAGATTTTGCTGGAAGAACTGAGTCAGACCCCAAGAAACACATAATTAAACACAGATTCCCATATTTAAAAGCGGCAGAGCACAAGAAGCATCCTGCTGTTAGAAGCAGTTTAAAAGAGTCAACATCAGCCATGGCTGACAGGCAGGGAAGAAAAGCAGTAGGATCAACTCAGAGATGAACTTCAGGAGAGATTAGTTCTCATGAAGTTAATTACTCAGAGTATGAAAGTGAGTTAGCAAGTCAACTTTTCCCAGCATGGAGCAGGGGATGAAGAAGACAATCAAGTGGAACAGGTCCTTCTGAACAGGTTTGACAGGAAAGTTCTCCTGAAGACACTATGCATTAAGACTGAGACCCAAGGAGTGCCTATACCAAATCTACATGGGAAACCCCATGTGTTAGAGAACACACCATCAAAAGGATAACAGTGTGTTTTCCAAGAATGTATAGGAGATGAGACTTTTCTCTCGCTCTTTCATTTACCAAAGAGTTATTTTTAAACCTGCTCTTTCCCCCTCCCAGATAAGAAATCCATCCAATCATTCATTCAAAAGATGAGCAGCTCTGAGATGTTAAGGCCTGTTCTACAAGGCCTGGTCTGTGGAGTTTATACTACCCATCCAATTTCACCTAGACTTCTTTTCAGGTTGCAGCTGTTTTAAATAGCTACCCAAATACTTTGTGCAAATAAAATGACAACATGAAAGAAAGCAAAAGTCCATGCCAGAGGTTCATGGGAAATACCAGGACAACTGACACGTCATATGAAGCATAACTCAATTTTATAGGCTTGGTTTGTTTATGTGGCTAAGTTACAATACGGTGTTTCTCATATCCGAAACTCTTCGTAACGCCTTTTGGCTTCTCTCCCTAAATCTTCAGATTTCCTCTCACAGCTGATTTTATCTCTGCTTTTTTAACGTCCCCAAAGACATCAGTCTACACACCACCCCTATGCCTCCCACTGTCTCCCATCACTGATGCTTTTCATACTGGCCCCACGTTCTAGGTCTTCCTGTTCCCACTCCCCAGAGAGGGAATGGTGACCTAGGGAAGGTGCAATTGTCAGACTGAAAGATGGATTTATTCTTTCATTCAGTAAGTATTTATTAGGAACCTACCATGTGGCAAAAACTGCTGGGAGCAAAGCAAAATGGAAAGAGAGCCTACCTGGGTAAAAACACTTGTGAACTACAGGAGACAAAGGAGGCATAAATAAATGACAACTGTGCTAAGTGCTGTGAGAATAAAATACAGGAGGTATACTAGGACAGAGCAGGGACCCCAGTTGGGCTGGGCGTAGGGCGTGTCCTCGCAGGGTGCTGCATTTGAGGAGTCTAGTGGGACAGGTGTGTGTGTGTGTGTCTGTGTGTATAGAGGAGGGTGTTTGGTGGGGAGACTGGGATGGGAGAAATTCTAGGCAGAAAAAAACAGGATAGGCAAAACCTGTCACTTTTAGGAACTGAAAAGAACTTTAAGTGATAAAGAAAACCCAAAGTGAGGCAGAGAGGGGTCCAAGCCCCAGTCACACAAGCCCTGGGAATCAGGTTTGTGGTTCTCAAATGCATCAGCAAGCAGCTATTCAGGAGTTTAAACACGGGAGTGAAATGGTAAGATTTGCATCTCGGCAAGACTGTTCTGGCTGGATACTGGAGCATGTATTAACATTCTCTTCAGCGTCCTCCGTTAGGTTTTCCATGCATTGTTCTAGCCCCCCTCAAATTTTTCTTGTGGTACTGCACATTCCTTTGCATCGTGTGAGTTTTATTACTTCAGCTAGACAATAAGCACCAAAACAGTGCTAAAACCACCAGAACTTAGAGCCTGCTTGCATTTGGGGGCTGCCTGTGGCCTACATCTTCCCCTTAAACTGATCAGGAGGAAACTGAGAAGGCCACATCTCAGCTCCTCTGGGCTGAGCTAGAGACTGGGGGTTTTTGTACTCATCCTCTGGGGCTCTATCCATGACCTCATTCTGCAAAAAAAAAAAAAAAAAAGAAAAGAAAAGAAAAGAAAAAAAAAAGGAAAATATTTTTCTTTAAACCAATGGATGACTTACTGCAGAGAAAAATGAAGGGATTTCCTTTGCAGAAGGTCATTAAAGTATGATAAATCTAATCTGGGAGGGACAGGTGTGGCATGAGTGAGGACAGGAAGAAAGAAGAGAGGAGATTTTAGAAGAGTGCCAATTCTGGTTTAGCAAGTTGAGACGCAGAATGCAAACATGCTCCCTACTTGAAACTAGAATGGATATGGCAGGGACTGAAAATGTCTGTGAAACAAGGACAATGTTGACCCTGGCAGCCCAGCAAGTATCTGTGGACAAGAGAGGAAAAGACGGGTGGTGTGCCATTGCCAACCCTTAGTGCTCCCAGCCCCTATTTCTCTGCCCATGCTGACCAGGGCCGAGTCACCCAAGGGAAGACTAAATAAGGCAGGGGATATGGTCTGGGAGAACATAAGCAACACACTCTGAAAATTTAAGACTTTGACCCATTACATGCTCTCTGACAAGCTGAATTTCAGATGGGCATGCCTCTCGTCACCTGAGTGTTTCTGTCCGTCTGCCTGACAAAAATCTTGCTCAGGTGACCCCTATTGCCTAAGGTGCATACAACATCTAGAACTCAGATACTAGGTACTACCTACAAGTTATTCATCTAAGTTGTCAGCACATATTAGATTAGCTATTTAAGAACAGGGTGAGGGGTCTATGTGGCTCAAAAACTCTCTTCTGGGTTCCACTGTCCAAACCTAGGATAACTTACGGCATCAAAATAATATGATTAATGTTACTAGCAGATTAAAATCTACTGAATAAAATCAGGTATTTGTGAGTCTACAATGCTATAAGAAATATACAGGAGAATGGATATATGTATATGTATAACATTTACTTTGCTGTACACCTGAAACTAACACAATTTTGTAAGTAAAGTATACTCCAATAAAATTTAAAAAAAAAGAAATACAGGAGAGTATCAATCTTTATTTCAATAAAGAAAGAAAGAATTATGGATCTAGAAAATCATCATTTAAAAACTATCATAACAGTAGTTGATTCAGGCAGGAATCATCAATGGATGCTAAGCCTAGTGTGCAGAGACTTCCTACTAAAGAACAGGAAGTGTGTTCTTTAGTAGGTGTGTCATCAGAACACCTCCCACCAAATACTTATCAGTCACAAAGATAAAAATGGTGATGCTGCAGTGCAGAAAGCCGACCGAGAACTGTGGGGACCAGGTGGTCAAGGCTACCATCAAATGCCCCTGAGGTCATGCCCTGAGAAGAGCACGGAATTATCTATGTGAGGTTTCTGCCTAGAAGGCTTGGCCTGAATCTGAGAATGTCAATTGATCCTACCTGAAAGATATCCTACAGAATGATGGGTCTCTCTTTTTAAAACTATTAATGTAATCAAAGAAAGGAAAGGCTGAGAACTGTTCCAGATTGAAGGAGACCAAAGACACATGACAAATGCATGTCTCCACACACACACACATGCACACACTCATGCAGAAAGAGACAGAGCAACTATGATAAAATATTAACCCCTGGGGAATCTAAAGCAGGAATGAAAGTTCTTTTGTAAATTATTCTACATTTAAAATTACTGGGGTTCCCGTCATGGCTCAGTGGTTAACGAATCCATCTAGGAACCATGACGTTGTGAGAGTTCGATCCCTGGCCTCGCTCAGTGGGTTAAGGATCCGGCATTGCCGTGAACTATGGTGTAGGTCACAGACGTGGCTCGGATCCTGCGGTGCTGTGGCTCTGGCATAGGCTAGCGGCTAGAGCTCCGATTAGACCCCTAGCCTGGGAACCTCCATATGCTGCGAGTACGGCCCTGAAAAAAAGACAAAAATAAAAAAATAAAAAATAAAACAAATTAAAAAATAAGATTATTTCAAAATACATTATATAGATATAGATGATAATAACACTCCTTTACATGAGCCACCAGTGTCTCTGGGGTATATGAGAGCAGTCAGCCAGTCACCAGGGAGCACAGCCAACACTCCACTGTTGCTCCTATGCAAATAAAGTGGCCTGCTTTTTATCAGGGGTAATGTCTCTGCTCTCCAATATGACATATTCTTTGAGGAATTTTACATTTGTTTGAGGTATCCCTGGAAACCTGCAGAGCTTCTCAATTATTAATCTTGCATATTGGTTGCCAGGAGCCCCATTATAGAAAATAAAGTCCAGAAGTTCCTTTCTGTGGCATTAAAAGTCTTCAAAAATTTTGGGCATTCCTGTCATGGCTCAGTGGTTGACAAACCCAACTAGTATCCATGAGGATGCGGGTTTGATCCCTGGCCTTGCTCAGTGGGTTAAGGATCTGGCATTGCTGTGACTGTGGTGTAGGCTGGCAGCTACAGCTCCGAATGGACTCCTAGCCTGGGAACCTCCATATGCCATGCCTCGGGTTTGGCCCTAAAGAATGACACAAGAAAAAAAAAAATCAAACAAGTTTGCTAAATTCTTGAGATTTTGGCATCTGCTGGATGAGGATGATGCTGGCCAGGCTGGCAAGGGACATACAGGGGTATGTGTGTGTACCCTGGGGCTCAGGTGAGTCGAGTACAGGTGCTGGTTCTGTGTACAAGAAGACCTAGTCCGGCATCAGTTATGCATAGGAAGGAGGTAAAATAGAACAAAAGCAAAAGCAGAGAGACATCCCCAATCTTTAAAAGTATATTACGACCAAGTTAAAATATATCCTTCTCACAATGAGAGGACAAAGGTGGGCACTGATCAGTCTGAACAATCTCATCCTTCTACCTCTACTGACGTGCCATGAGTGGAGCTTTCTTTTTTTCTTTTTATGGCTGCACCTGCAGCACATGACAGTTCCCAGGCTATGGATCGAGTCAAAGCTACAGCTGCAGGCCTATGCCACGGTCACAGCAACGTGGGATCCAAGCCATGTCTCTGACCTACACCACAGCTCACGACAACAGCGGATCCTTAACCCACAGAGCCAGGGCAGGGATCAAACCCACATCCTCATGAATATTAGTCAGGTTTGTAACCTGCTGAACTACAACAGGAATTCCCAAGAGTGGAGCTTTCTTTAACATACTGTGCAGAGACGTGTGCTTTAGAGCCACTGAATGCATTTCCATGCAGCCATCCAGAATGGTTTGCCTAAACTGGGGGGACAGTGTAACTTTCTCTAAAACAAGTACAGCAACCATAAATATTTCCTAGTTCACAGTCATGCAACAGGCAGCAAGGGTCTAGAATCACACACCCAGAGACAAGGTTTGTACACATAAAATGAGGGGGTTGGTGGCACTCGATGATTTCCAAAGAGTGTATCCAGACTATGACTCTTCCACTACATTTCACACAAAATTTCATAACATCACATGCTATGTGACCAGTGAAGAAACAAATTAATTGGAGGAGCTGTCAGATCAGATGAGCTCCAGCAGACAGAACCTGGGCCTTGCTCTCTGCCCACTCCATGTGGCAGCATGTTCCAGCTTCATCATAACAAATGGCACAAACGAACATCCCCAAATGCAGCCTCCCTCTAAGATACATCAGTCCCACCCTGGGCAGGTCTTAGGTGTCCGGAAGCCAAGCTTCTAGAGAGCGGTGAGAGAGGAGGCAGTGGAAAGGGCTGCAGTTCCTGGGAGTGGAAAGGGCGATGTCTTAATAAAGGCCACACTGTAGTAAGGAGACATGTGACATTACAGAGGCCCGGGGATCACACAGTGACCCTCTTCTCCAGCACTCAGTGTCAACTGTAAGATGCAGTGACTCCACCCGAAATCTGTCTTGTAACAGTCAAGACCCCACGGGCACTTCAGCACTGGCTCTCACCAACCTCGGTGGTGCCGCTTTCTAATGTCCCGGCTAATTTTTTTTTTTTTTTTTTTGTCTTTTTGCTATTTCTTTGGGCCGCTCCCACGGCATATGGAGATTCCCAGGCTAGGGGTTGAATCGGAGCTGTAGCCACCGGCCTACACCAGAGCCACAGCAACGCGGGATCCGAGCCGCGTCTGCAACCTACACCACAGCTCACGGCAACGCCGGATCGTTAACCCACTGAGCAAGGGCAGGGACCGAACCCGCAACCTCATGGTTCCTAGTCGGATTCGTTAGCCACTGCGCCACGACGGGAACTCCCCCTGTCCTGTCTAATTCAAAGACTGAATGCTGAACGAGAGCCTAAATGTGTCAGGCATGCACAGAAGGGAACTAGCTTGGGGACTAAATGCTGTTTTCCAAACCTTCCTCAAAAAATAACAGTTGCTCTAAGTGTGCATAGGAAATATGCCAGTTCAAAGGGTTATTTTGTGAAAAGCAGAGAAGTAGCATAAGCTAGGACTTTGGGACAGAAAGGGCTCTTCTAACAGAACATTACAGGATTTTTTTCTTTTGGGTGAGGGTGGGGGGCTATAGTAATCGTATGAATCCCAGGCCTGATTTTGCTTTACAGTATTTACTTAAGAAAAAGAAACTGGCTTTTAGGCACACTGAGCAGCTCCCCAGTTAGAAAAACAGAGCTGCAAACAAATGACCAAAAATGGATTTACCAACAAGAAAGGAGATTCTGGGATTTAAGAGAGCCATAAACTCGAAAACTCAAACTTTAGCATATACATACAACCTCTCGCTCCCTTGACAATGACGTCTTTATGCTAGAGTCGCAACTAAAGCTGACACTGTCACTGAACCAAAAATCCAGGACTGAGTTATTCTTTCCAGCCTGTAAGAAAAGCAAATATTTTTCATAACATACAGAGCTTGAGTTTATATTTCGCCACCCCCACCCAAACGTCACACTCTCATCTATTTTTCTTTTTTTGGGCTTTCTTACTTACCCACCCAGAAACAAAATAACTGTGATTTTCAGCGAGCAGGAAGCCAAGTCTCGGCCCGCTTCCCGCAGCATTAAAGGGCCTGCACACATTCGCAGGCAAAGAGCCCAGGAGCTGCTGCAGAGCATTTATTTATACCCATTTGGAATTTCCTGACCAACTAACGGCCTGCTGGCCACAGGAGTTTAATTCCAGGACTATTGGCGGGGTCAATGAGACAGCAAAAACTACGGAGAATGAAACTGCTAGAAAGGATCTTAACACGGAGGTGAAGACAGACCTCCCCTAGACCCAGTTTCTCAAACAATCTATGCCCAGATTTCTTAGACACATGAAATGCTAACCTAGAAATGCAGCTGTAAACCTGCTAATTCTTGGAAGAACACAGAGAGGGAGCAAATGTTTCCTTATTCTTCCTGCTGACTTCTTTGCTCCCCCAAACCCTCCACTGCTGGCTGAGAAAAGCTCCCTGTTACACTCTAAGCCATAGCACAGGGATGACCTATGAAGGAAATGATTCAGTGTTATGCTGGGCCGGAGGCGAGTGATTCCTTTTCTTGGTTTCTTCTTATTTACTGCAAAATGTAATTTGAAGGCTAAAAACACTCCCATTTGTAAACCACAGACCCAAACCTTTTTTTTTTCTTCTTCCCAGAGTTCCTTAAACATTTTATCCCAAGTAGATCATGTGACTTTCAAAAACACAGAATTAGCTCCCAAACAAGTGCATTCTGTTTTAGAGGGATAACATCTTTGCGCAACTTTATGCTTCTATTTTAAAAATTTAGTAACAATGATACGTCCCTCTAATGGTTTTAATTTCTCACCTAAAACAAGAGGAGGAAAAAAAGGTTCTGTAAAACCTGTTCTTCCCCTGTGGGGAATATATTGGGTAGATGTGACTGACTCCAGTGGAACAAGATTTATTGAATTCTTATCTACAGGGCAAACAAGCAAAGCCAGTTTTAAACAGTAAAATGGAGATTAACAAAGATTAGGGATAACTTTAAATGGCCTGCTTTGTAAAATTTCAAACAAGGGACAGCTACATGGAAAGCAGCAGTGTTTCCCAAGAATCCCCTGGTTTTGTAGAGTCTGACTAGTTCGCCTTAGTGCTGGCATATGCCCTGCCTCGCTCCACTTACCTTTTCATTTTGTCCTCTGCTCTACACTGCTGAATGCTTTAGAAGGAACTATCTTTGAAACAGACATTTTCCTATGTGAAGCTACATGATTAAATTGTCAAGACAATGTGGAATTCTTTGGGGCTTGTTTTATACCAAAGAAATAAACTGCTTTTTTTTTTTTTTTTTTTTTTTTTAGGGCTGCACCCACGGCATATGGAAATTCCCAGGCTAGGGGTCTAACTGGAGCTATAGCTGCTGGCCTACACCACAGCCACAGCAATGTGGGATCTGAGCTGCATCTTCGACCTAAGCTACAGCTCACAGAAACACCGGATCCCAGGGACTGAACCTGCAACCTCATGGTTCCTAGTCAGATTCATTTCCGCTGTGCCACAAAGGGAACTCCATAAATAAACTGATTCAAAGGGAAGTAACAAACTAATCTGAAGTGCCAAAAACTTCACTTTCTCAAGTGAGATACAGAGTTTGAAAAATTCCAAATAATTTACTCACTACCACCTACATTAGATAAGAGATCTGAGTTAGAATGTTTTTTTCCCTTGTTTGGGGATTAAAAAAAAAAACCTTTATGGAGATATTTAGGTACCATAAAATATACTCATTTTAAGTGTACAGTTTGAGTTTTAATGTCTACAGTTGTGCATCCACAATCCACTTTTAGAAAACATCCATCATTCTAAAAATTCCATTGAGCTTCTTTTATCATTTGCTTTCAAGGGAGAAATTCTTTTCTCTGTATATTCAAAAAAATTCTGGTTATTATTTAGCCCTATTATGATATTGCGAACCAAGTATCAATATCAAAAGACTTGTTCTTAATGATTAAAGTGAGGAAAGCATATGAATGTAGTGTTCCTTAATCCTGATAAAAAGTACAACAAATATATTTTATAAAATTGTGTTCTGGTAAGACTATATAGCTTATTCTGTAAAGCAGTTGAAAGTAATTTTTTTTTTTTTTTTTTTTTTGCTTTTTAGGGCCATACCCGCAGCATATGGAGGATCCCAGGCTAGGAGTCAAATTGGAGCTACGGCTGCCAGCCTACGCCACAGCCACAGCAATGCAGGATCCGAGCCATGTCTGCAACTTACAACACAGGTCACAGCAACGCCAGATCCTTAACCCACTGAGCAAAGCCAGGGATTGAACCTGCAACCTCACAGTTCCTAGTCGGATTCGTTTCTGCTGTGACACGACGGGAACTCCGGTAATTCTTTTTTACGTGTGCTTCTATGAAGGCAAGATCTTAAAGGAAAAATCATTTACTCAAATAAATTTCTAGTCCTTTATCAAGGATGACAAGGGTTGGGATGAGAGAAGAAGTAAAAATAGGAGCTCCTTCTGCCTGGAAAGTGTCAGTCACAAAGGTTCCCACTGGGAGGAGAAAGACACCTGTCTGCCTTTACTCTTCATTAATTTATATCAAAATCTACTGCCAAATGAGATCTGGGAGGATGAAGATGTACTGAAGGCTTTTCCTCTGATAGGTGGGGAGTAGATAGGAAAGGTGACTCCCCATGAGAAGAGAAATGGTCTGGAAACAAAGGCTTCTGTGACACCAGGCTGGTGGACAGTGCACCACAGTCCTCTCTAGGACAGGGGCTGCAGGACTTTGAGACTGCAACCAAGCTATCTGAACCCACAATTCTCCTGATGCTTACGCAACAGGGTAACTCCATCAAGACGCTTTCCTCAGCTGGCCTAAACCCTAGTCTAGAAATTAAAGTTTTATAAAGTGGTTAAATGATGTAGTGAGTGGTAACAGTGAATTACATTATGGACTTCTTAAGGTGCATATTTCCTGACATACCCTGAATTTACCTTCCTTTCCCAGTGTGCTCCTCTTCTCCTTGTACCAATTTCTTTACACCCCTCCAGTCTCAAAGATACAGCACAGTCACATCTGAGTTATCAGTCTCACAATGGCCTCCTTGCCTTCATCTCTCCCTACTATCCACTGCACACCATTCTTTGGGACTGTCCTGTTCCGAGCGCTTCATGCATTTAATCTTCAAAACAACCCTGTGAGTTACATATGATTACTGGACTTTAGGGATGAAGCTTATGTCATCTATGCTGCTGCTGCTCTACTGCTACTGCTTTCAACAGCTATGTTAATACTACACAGCAATGGAAAACTGCTCACCAGGTATATTCTTCCAGGTAGCCCTTAAAGCTCAAAGAAAGTTGGGGAGGGGAAGGGAGCTGACATTTCTCAACGATGGGGAGGAGAAAGAGCATGCTACTTCAGTGCTTTTGCTTCTACCATTTCTTCTCCTCTGGTGTCCCCGCTCAACCTTTGCAGACAAAATTGTTCCAGTCTGCAAGGACCAGATAAAATAACAGTTCTGTCAGAAGCTGCCCCTTATCCTTCCTCTGGGCACCTCTTCCATCCAGGCTCTCAGTGCAGCGTGTCTCCCCTCTGTCTGATTTTTGCACATATCTGACATCCCTACAAACTTAGAGGAGCCCTGTCCTCTTCACCTCAACAAGCCCTGTGCCCCCACCCCCACACGTGCTCAGGGCCCATTCACTCATTGTGATTCCCTCCAGAGGAGCCACACTCCAAGTGTTTGTTTCCCTTTCAAGAGCTTTATGAAAATGTCAAGGACTCTGAGCCCATGCCCTCATTTTACAGCTGAGGCAGGACTGGACCAGAGGGGTGGTGGTGCTACCATCACCTTTGCCATTCAAGGGGAAGATGCCAAGGCTGGGACCTGCCAGATCAGTATCCCCATGCCACAACGTCCCCACCCTGCTGCACAATCATACCACCTAGGGCTCTTTCCGAAAATGCTGAGTCACCCCCCTCCATTCCAACCCCAGTGAGTCAGAATCTCCTGGGGTGGGGACAGGGACATCAGCATTTTTCAAAGCTTCCCAGGTGAGTTTATGCCACATCCAGGGATGAGAACCTCAGCTCCAAACCAAGCAAAATCTGCAACTCTAAGGGTGTTCTTCATTTTGGTTTAAAGGAAACTGACAGCCAAACTGGGGCAGCCCCTTAGGCAGTTCAAGAGTGGCCTCAAAGTGTTGATCTTAAGTTCAAAAACCTTTAGAGTTCAGGTTAATAATGGAAAAGAAGGGGTTCAGAGGGATTTTGGGGAGACCAGAAGGCACCTGTCCTCTACAGCTGACTGTGACCCTGTGGAAATACATCCCCAGTGATCCACATCTTCTGACTTTCTGAGAGAAGCTGAAGAAATTAGTATTTTCTGTATGAAATTACCTAATGTAAAAAGCTTGGCAATTAATTCAAATTAAAACAAAACTTTGGGTGGTTGGTCAGTCAAAGAAAACTGACACACTCTCAAGACTCAGTATGACACCAAGCTAGGACTTCATGGTATCCATTTGGGATCCAGTTTCTTTCCTGTTTCTATCCTTTTCCTTTTCCCATTTTCCAGGTGGCTAACTCTCCCCCTCCCCATTTAAAATTGCTAGAATCCTTGTTGAAACAAATTGAAGACAAAGACAACAGCCAAAACAATAGCCTAGGATCCCTACTGCCATTTCTCTCACAGGTAATCTTAATGTGCAAAACCCTACCTGTAAGTCTTCATCTTAAAAAGAGACAGGTGGAGGAGTTCCCACGGTGTCTCAGCAGTGAGGAACCTGACTGGGATCTATGAGGATGTGGGTTTGATCCCTGGCCTCATTCAGTGGGTTACACCACAGCTCCCAGAGTTGCCATGAGCTGTGGTGCAGGTGGCAGACACGGCTCAGATCTTGCACTGCTGTGTCTGTGGCATAGGCCCACAGCTGCAGCTCCAATTCAGCCCCTAGGCTGGGAATTTCCATATGCCTGGTGCGGCCCTTTAAAAAAAAGAGAGAGAGAGAGAAAGACAGGTTGAAAGCAGGTTGGTCTGCTCATGGAGGGTATGCTCTATTTCTGCTGTGTTTTGAGACTTCCCCTCAACCCCTAAAGGATTCAAATACCTCATCATGCTAGGTTACCAATCCTTTCCTCTCAGACTTGTGATGGAAGGTGACACCAAAAGCTGGGTGTCTAAGAACTGCAGGGAGAGAGAAAAATGGGTGCAATTCCTGTGCTCACCACCAGGGCTCCTTCTCCATCCACCTCCCTCACAGTCCTAAGGGCTGACAGGACTGGAAGGGGATTACAAGGACAGGACAGGTCGGGCAAGGGCTTACAGCTCTTTCTCATCATGTTAGGCGTGGACAGCATTGGGTGCTGGAAGGTGACTCCTCCTTTACCTCCTTGGATTAGGAAGATCTGCACCTAAAACTTAATACTAGGGGAGATTGTCCAAGGAGAGGCCACAACATGAAATTTCAGGGCGTGCCTCAGCGGGGGTGTGAGATTCCAGTTGGGAGCATGAAATTAGGAAGAGGAGGCTAATGAAGGATGAGCCTAAGTTAAAAGGCCAGAAAGAACCCTCTTTCTTTGTTAAATCTTACTCAACAAAGTGCATTTCCCCAAACACATTTAAGGCTCCGTCCCATTAAGGAGTCACAGTGAATTTCTACACATCGGGCTTTCCTTATGGTCTGGGTTTTCTCATGATTATTACACTAGAGACTTTCTCACAATATATTTTCATCTGACATTTGAAATCAACACTTTAAAAAGCCAAATGACAGAATGAATTGCGGCAGGAAACAAAGGGAATTAAAACTTTAAATGAGATTACCACAGAGACCATAAAGGCTGTATGTGATGACACAAGAAAGAGTTTATTTTCTCCCATCTGAAAGGGGTGACAGATCTGTAGAGACGTCCCCCCAAAAAAACTGTGGGAGAGAGGGAAGGTAGACCAACAACCATGCTCCTGCATTGGAGGGTATCAGCTTGGGTTCTCATCCAGTTTCCACCAGTTCACCAAACCAGATAAAAAGCATGGGGCCTGATTGGAGCTCCACCTCCTCTCTCTGCTTGGGTTGTTAATAAGCAGAGAAGTGAGCAAAGAGGCCATGGGAGCTAGAAAGTACTTTCCAAAAGGCTTCTGACAATACTTCTCCCTGGCTAACCACAATGTACCTGGTCTCCTCTCCCCAGAACCCAGGACGTTTAACAGACAATAACATTTTAAGCCTACCTTAAAGACAGAGAAAAAACAGATACTACAACTGCCACTTGGTTGTGAAATAAGAGGACAAAGAAAGCAAGGGAGTGTGTGTGACAGAGTGAAAGCTACCTCTTCATGTAGGGAAAATATCCAGGTGAACAGGCTGGGAAAAAAATTGCCAAGGGTATGACAACTTAAGATTAGCCCCTGGCAGGGCTCAATTCAACCCCACAGATTCCTAAGCAGGTACTGTCCCAGTATCTTGCTCTGTATCAGATGCCCGACGTTCTGATAGCACCAAGGAGATGTGCTATAAACATTTGTTCATTGAACAGTGAGTCTGTTGGTTATGCTGGATACTACACAAGCCATGATGGGCATACCAAGATGAAGATGACATGAATCCTGTCTCTTTACACCTCAGAGCTTAACAGATTAGTGTGACACACAGCCACAACTCTTACATGAAAGCAAGTGAGAGCAACTATTTAACAGAATACAAAGCTCTGTGGAAGAAGGGGCAAATTCCCATTGGCAGTACCTGAGAACACTGGTTGAGAGACGTAAGAGAGGAAGCAGGACTTGATGCATAAGAAGGGCTCATATAAACAGATATGGGAAAGACATCAGGTCAAGAGAACAGTATTTTGGGCAGAGCCACTAAGAGGCGATGGGGCGGGTAGAACTAGGGAGCAGGAGCTGGGGTGGTGGAGAAGCCTCCCAATTCTTTCACAACTCTTGGGACAGAGCTGATCTCTTACTACCTGGAGCCATGGAGGGCTGGCAAGGCCAACCATGATTTTAGCAAGCATCACAACTGAAAAAATAGAAATAGATTGTGATTTCTGTCAAAATAAGGCCAAAAACAAAAGCTCAGAGTAAAAAGCAGAAAATAGAGATTAAAGTTAGTGAAAGCTAAAATGTTTGGAGAGAGAGAAAACATAACAAAAGTACAGAAAGCTCAATGATCTTTAATCTTGCCAGCCTTCCTCAGCAAAACAAAAATTACCAAGTAATGACAATAAGGCAAAAACAGACCAAATTCAACAGAACCTCAGGTTTAGTCCTTACATAAAGAAGGGAAACAGCTGCCCTGCTGCCAAATAAATTTTTATTTTGCCCTTTAAAAGTGAGGTACTGAATGAATGAACTCACTGAATTGCATTATTCCTGAATTTTGTATGGTTCCTTCTGATAGTCCAAAAGCCACACCCTGATTTAAATTCACCACTATTTGGAAAGCCTACTTTTTTTTTTTTAATCATCAAAGTGTCCAGAGGAGAGAAAACCAAATGAAAATGCCCCGGAAGAAAAGCCCCCAGCTCTAAACCCCCTTTACCTTTCTGGAAGCTTTCCTGTCTTGGGGTTCTTCATTTAAAACCGGTATCTTGAGGAGGTGTTAGTTTCATCAGCTGTTTTCTAGAGCCCACATAATGTCCCAGCACCCCCTTCAGAAAATCCACAGGTCCTTGGCTGCGTGTGTGAGACGCATGGGCGTGTAGAAGGCAAAGCTCCGGGCCTGCTGGGATTCCTTACAGGACAGGCTGACAGGTAACCAACCACACAGCTTCTGCTATGATTTGACCATTTCCCCTCACACCACCAAACAGCTGTCCCCGCGGCAGATCTGAAAGCTGTGTAAAGCGTGGTGCTAATGGAAAAATTGGGTGGCAAAGGGCTTCAGTGTTTTGCAATTTTTTCCTGTAAGCTGCATTGTTGGAATGGTTTAACATGCAAACCATTCCCTCCCTCCCCTTCTGGCCTCCAGACTTCCAGGTCTCCACCCTGCTGTGCTATAAAAATCAGTACATCATCGGGCTGACTCACCACCTGAAGAGGTGGAGTACTAGCTAGGGGACTTGCAGCATTAAGCCAGCAGGTACTTCTGCCTCCTCTGCCAGGACATGGGAAGAAAAATAAGTTTTTGTCCTCCCAGTTGGAGGGAACATGCCAAATGGGCTGCCTCGGAAAACATTTCCTGCTTTGAATAAAGCAAGCCAGTCCATCAATGTGAAATACTATGGAAAAGGTAATAAACCAGCCATCCCTTGGTGGGTATAGTGACTTAGATGAGGGGGAATACTGGGAACAGAGGAAGAGTGAACTTTTTTCTGTTCTTTTTTTCTTTTCTTTTTTTTTTTTTTAGTTAGAAGAAAGTAGGAAATGATGTACATGATGAATGTTTTAAAGCTATTACACAGTTGAGCTTATGAATTATTAGAAATATCATCTCTCTCTCCATCTTTTCTATTTCTTTTTTTTTTTTTCCTGTCTTCTTAGGTCCATACTCATGGCACACGGAGGTTCCCAGGCTAGGGGTCAAATCAGAGCTACAGCTGCCGGTCTACACCATAACCACAGCAATGCAGAATTCAAGCAGCATCTGCAACCTACTCTGCAGCTCACAGCAATGATGGATCCTTAACCACTGATCGAGACCAGGTATCGAACCTGCAACCTCATGGTTACTTAGTTGGTTCCCACTGCACCACAACGAGAACTCCCTCCATCTTTTCTATTTCTAATCTGGAACTATTCTCCCCTCGTCTTCTAGGAGATCCTTAAATGTGCTTGCTGAACAGAAACACTTGAAATGCCTTGGCCTAACAGCTGGTTCAAGAAAAAGGCTACTCACAAAGTGGGAAGGGAAAGGAAATTAGGCAGGATAAGCTGAATCAATGTTTTCACAAAATTATTTGCAAAGCTGATGGAATTCATCAACTAAGCTAAATATTGAGACTAAATTCAGAAAATCCCATGCCTTTCACTTGATTCTATCTAACAAAGATCATGTCCAAAATGCAAAAGATGCCTCCAAGAAAGAACTGTGCCAAATCATTAAAATCACAAAAAAGGAGCCAAGATAAACTTGGTACTTGTGACAATTAATAGCAAATTGCTTCCATAAACTATTGCTCTAGTACCGGCTCCTTTAAATAAAGGTTTATATGGTAGAATGTAGCCATGTCCACAACCTCTGATCCCGCTGAGAGAAATGTCATGGACAAGTCATGCAAATATGGCTTGTCACAAACGAGACAAAGTAAGAGTACAAAGATTTAACTTTCAGGCTAAAAACAAATCCCATGAATACAACAATGTGCCTCTTGGCCCAGTTCTCTCTCATGTCTCTAGTTTTGCTATTCATTCTGTCATGTAGAAAGGCCTGGTGAATGTTA
Organism: Phacochoerus africanus; assembly: GCF_016906955.1. Lineage (NCBI taxonomy): Eukaryota > Metazoa > Chordata > Mammalia > Artiodactyla > Suidae > Phacochoerus > Phacochoerus africanus. The sequence goes on from NC_062545.1 coordinate 223,200,210, forward strand.
CAGACTATTATTTAATCTGAATTTTCAGCTATGGCTTTCTCTAAGACCTACTAGAATTAGAAATCTGGTCACTGTAAAAAAAATTCCTTAAAATAGCTACATGCTTATTTTTAAGTTATGAGATCACTTGTCCATATGGAACTACCAGCTGAGATCACTAATGCTATATATACACATGGGCTGCATATTTTAAACACTTCTCTTGTTTTCAGACTTCACAATGAACTTCAGCCCAAAAGCGGAACCAGGCTTATCCTAAAACATGAACATACTTTTCCAAAAGTATATGGAAATGAGTAAATCAGTTACAGCACACTCCAGAAATATCTAACAGGGCAGCCAAGACAGGAAAGAGAGAATCATTATTTTATTATCATTATTATTTTTTGACTTAGAACTTCTACAACTGTTTGAATGAATCTTATCAAGTCTGATTTCCTGGTTGGACTTTCTTTGAGGTTTTCAGACTTTTAGAAAAATCTACTCTAGGCCATTTTTAAATATGTTGCCAGAAAAGAGCAAGGATGTATTATCTTTGTGAGTTTGAGAACTATGGTAATTATAGAAAAGGATCCCAAAGCAGAGACTGTGAGTTTTAGTCACTCATTTTCCTCCAAGCCCATTCAAACTTTTCTCAGAAATTACACAGAGGAGATGAACAGGAATTATCCGGGACACAGGAAGAAGGAAGCTAATGGGCTCTATTAGCCCACCCAAAGTTTTTCCAGAAAGAGGGGAAGTGCATAATCAGAAACAAATGCCAATACTCACGATGGAAGTCTGCGGCTGAGCAGGGAACAGACTGTTCAGACCCTTGCAGGAAGGGCTGTTATAGTCCTTTGCCTCACCATGCAGTCTCAGAAGGATGGCAACAGCTTAAGTCCCTAACATAGCAAATCTTCCTGTTCAGTTTTTATTTTGTGCTTTTTCTTTTTTGTTGGCACCCACAGAGTATTTGGGCAGAAATGGACAAGTGAAGGGTATTCTTGCCCAGCATCCGGGACACGCGGGAACCCGGATTCTACCCTCCCTCCACCCAAGTAGGCTGGTACTCCCTTGGAGATAAGTCATCCTTCCCGGGCTTAGCTGGAGAGCTAATCGCCCGTCTGAAATCTGATGCTTAACCCATTAGGACTTGCTCAGGGTTTGAAGCAAAAAGCTTACAAGGTGAAGCTGGCTACAGGTTAAAACCAAAGCCTTGAAAGTTTGTAAAACAGGCAAGCCCTGACAAGGGAGCCACTCTTCAGAACCTCTTGGGGGCTGGATGAATTCTGGGGTTCTGATTAACCAGACAAGCAAGACTCCAAAACCCAGGGTCTCCTGTTTGTGGGTGGTCTTGGCATTTTAACGGTTATGAAATTCAAATGTAAATATTTCTTACTTAAAAAATAACTATCTTCTCAAACACCATCACTGCAAGAAAATAAACTATTTCATTTATAAACTTCAGTGTGAAATTAGCCTTCAATAAACCAGCTTCATTTAAAGTTGAAATGCATAATCTAATTAAATCTAGTTATTAAACACATCAAATAATAGGATGAAACTGCATGATATACTAAAAATACATTATATATTCATATATATGTATACACACACACATACATGGAATTAGAATATATTTGTTAATTTGGCTCTGTGAAACAATTCACACCAAGAAAAAAAAATAACCCTGTTGAGAAGGTCATGTTATTTGTAATCATTCTACTTTTGGGTCTTATGCAGTTTTCTGAAATATTTACTTTCTTCTTGATCGGTTTAATTACAACATTTCTGAATTTTAATGGCAACAGAATGCCTTGAACAAAGGAAAAAGACTCAATATTCGACCTCTGGCTTAGCCTTGATGGCAAGTTGTATTCTGCCATCCGCAAGTAAGGAAGGGAGGTTGAACAGGAGAAATTCAAAAAGACCCTTGCTAGCTCTTACCTACATTTTTATGTTAGCCAACTAACATAGCACTTATGGGAAAATGCAAAGCACAAATAGGAACACACATTTAATCCTCTTGCAGAATGCATCAGGAGACCCTGGAAGGTCACAGCGGGTATCCATGAATTAAAGCAGCCCCAGTTTCTAATCAGCTCACCCTCTGCCTTTGCAGTAATGCAAATGCAGAGGTCAGGTCTAAGACTCACCATCATGAACATACCACCTCTGCCATGCTCCATGACCCTCTTTGCAGATGCTCAGAAAACACCAGGCTGGCTCCAGCCAGACCAGTCAGTGCAAACTGGTCTTGTACTTGACAAACAGCACGTAATTCCTGCTGTCAGGCTAACCGCAGTGGGCTCAGAGTTCTGTTTGAGAAATGCTCCTGCCCAGAAAAAATATTTACACAACAGAGAGTGGGCTGCACTACACTGCAGCCTTCTACCTGCTCTGCCACGAGTCTTTGGCTCTGTCTGATTGACCAGGTCTTATCAGTGGCCTTTGTACCTCATTTAAGATCAGCATGGAGACAAAACCTGTAGCCAAATAACTGACAAGGGTAACAAGATGTTATGAAAGTTATTATATGAATTTAAAATGACAACCAAATATTTAATGTAGTTCAATAAGCATATTAAATGAGTAAAGATGTATTTGTCTGGAAAAATATATGTATATTTAGGCTATGAAAAAGAACAGCCAGAGGGGGAAAAACTACAATGAACTAGCAAAGGCAAGTATTAGAAATGAAATAGTGATGGCAAGCATAAAAAGTCACTCCCTAATGCTCATATATCTATTTCATTTAACTGTCAGACACGAGGCAGTAATTCAATTCTTTTCCCAACATCATAGCATCCAACAGAGCCTGGCACAAAACACCTGAGCAGGTGTTTATTAGGTCACGATAGAGACAGCAGAACAAGAAGGATGGTGATTTCCCCTGATATCTGACCAGCACTTTCAGTCTTAAAAAGCATTTTTACGGTTATTGTTTTATATTTTCTTCACAACAATCCTGTGAAGAAGGTAGGACAGGTATTATTATCTCTATCTGACATATAACCCACTTGTTAATTTGGCTTCTAAAGAAACTCTAAGCTCTAATTAAAGTTTCACAATATTAATTAGTGTTTACAGAGGTATCAATCAGTGCACCCAGTTTACAACATGATGCAGAAACTTGGGAAAAAGCAAACTATCCCTATCCCTAAATTCTGCAGAAATACAGCAATTTTCCTAACCAGTGACCCCAATTTATTTCCTACATAGCTATATAAAAAAAAGAGAACAGTCAGTTATGAGCAATTTATGATGCTTGCTACATTAACAAATGACATTAGGGCACTCTTATTTAGTAAGACCATAATAAAATGTTTTAAATTAATGAAAACAAAACTGGACCAGTCAACAGAAGCAGGATGAAGGATCTGTGAAAAAGATAAAACGGTGACAAACAATGGATAATGAGGGGATGGGCAAAAAGAAGGAAGATTCAATCTGGAAGGAGTTCAAAGGGAAGGCTGCCAGATTTAGCAAATAAAAATAGGGGACATCCAATTAAACTTGAATTTCAAATAAACAAAGAATACTTTTATGGTATAAGAATGACCTCTATTTTATCTAGATACTCTGTTCACAAGACTTCGACTTCACTAGAATGTAAGATCCTTGAAAGCAGGGATTTTTGTCTGTGTTGTTCACTGTCTATTCCCAATGTGCTTGGCACGTTGCAGGTGCTCAGTAATATCTGCCCTGTACTAGTAAAGTTTATTTCTTAAGCTTAGATGGCATGTACATGGGTGCTTATACTATAACCTTTATATATTTTGTATGTCTGAAATGTATAGTAACAAATTTTACAAATTACAGCATTAACTAACTGTTCTTATTTTAAAATCAGTACCTTTTACCCAAGCTAGCTAAAGGACTTAATGGGGAAGTCGGAGTGTAAAAGGACTTGTGAATGCTCCTTTACCCAGTTTAAACTCTAAACAGGGATATGAATATGTGGTGATCAGTCTTCAGATATGTTTTGCAGCCAAGAGCACAGTTTAATTAGGCGGTTCTTTTCTTGCCTATTTTCTTTGGCATCTGCTTATTCCTAAAACCATGAAAAACGTTTCTTGTGCCAGGGCCCTGACTCCACCATCAGGTATGATTGCTTTTCAGGTTCAATGGAGCCCAAAGCAGTGATTTTTCAGGGAGTGAGGGAGGGGTAGGGAGACCCCTTTTGGGCATAATACATCTAGGGGAAGTATAGTTTAAAAAAGCATATTTAACATTATACTTTATTTTTGGAAAATTAAAAAAACCCATATAATTTATTCCACATTTAAAACTTTAGTTACTAAACTATCCAAATAATGTAGCTTTTTCTCATGGGAAAGATCAGTAATTAGCCTTCGTTAGCTGCCATAAAGCCTTCTTTATCCCATCTTAAGCCATGCCTATAAATGCTCTCCTGTTAATTACATTTCAAAAAGTATATTTATAACTTGCACACTTTTGCACTGAGATTGGCTTTTTTGTTTTAAACAATGGGCAACTATTTGTTTTATAATACAGAATGACAAAAATATATATATATAATGAATATTTGTATAATTTCAGCCACATGAAATATATAAAATTTAAAGGCTATATATGGAAAATTAGCAAAACACTTATTTTTGGGTGGTTGGAGTACCAGTAATTCTTTATTTTTTGGAAAATGCTAAACTTCTATATTACAAAATTTTCTCTAATAAGTATCTTACATATGTATATATATACATGTATATATATTATATAATGTATATATTTATGTCTGTATATATACACATGTATTTATACACATATATGCATATATAAAATTAAAGTAATTCTACATGACTGAGCCTCTAATCAGATTTACTTACAGGCTTACAGAGGTCACGGTGACTAGAGTAAACAAAAACCTTCCTTTTCCTGGTCCAGACACCTGTCTGCAATAACAATTCATACTCTGACACCCCAGAAGTCACAAATCAGAGGGCTTTTCTTTTGCTTTCAGACTCCGTGCTCAGACCTGTTAGGCAAGACACCAGGTGAGGAAGAAAGGTTCTAACTGTATCATCAGACTTCAGGAACAAAGAGAAAAGGGATACTTGAGGACAAGTCAAGTTGGAAAAGGAATGAGGGGCACTTGGGGTATCTAAACCCTTGCAGAGCCAAGGAAGGGTTCCAAGGCACCAAGGACTTCAAGCCCCCCTTCCTGTGGGTGTGTGATAGGAATTGAGGGCAGGAAAGGGAAGGGAGATCATAGCATCAGAGGAGATTGAAACCTGCCACAACACTCAAGAAATTTCACCATGTTTCAGTCTCTCCCCTTATAAAATATTTGATATTATCAAATATTACAAGAAAGTAATAATCCTGACTTCCTCCTTCACTGAAGAAAGTTAGTGAGCCATCATATAGGGATGAAAGTGGTGGTGATAATCGTATGATACTCTCATAGGATTACTGTGATGACTAAGTATGACGATGCAGGAAGGCATCTTGGTAATAGTAAGTGTTCATTAAATGTTAGGTACTGTCATTCATATTCTATTCCTGACAGCAGACCTGAGCAGAATATATAAATGTCCAGAGAAGCTGAACAGGAGAAAGGACAGGAAAAAGAAGGAACAGAGTAAGTAAGGTCAGTTGTCCCAGAATAAACTACTGGGTTTATCTGGTTTGGTCTGAGGGAGGCTATAGCATCTTGCTAGAGATGATGTCTGCAGCTGGGATTGCTGAAAATGGAGAAAGTCATGCATGGACTGGGTGAGCCCACGACAGAGGTTTGTTTTCAGCTGCTGTTGTTATACAGTTTACGCAGCACATGTATGCATGTTCCTGGTGCTCTCATTGGTTCTAATCCTGCAGGTGGGTGTATTTACTGATATTTTACACATGGAAGAATAGTCCTGACCCATAATTCATGGTTAGTGCTGGAGCTGGGACCCTAATTCAGGTCTCCTGACTTCAATCCCACATTCTCTCCATTATCCAGTGCTCAGAGCCAGCAGAGCAAGGACTTTGGAATCAAGGGCTCCATGAGAATTCCCACACACAATTACTGCTTACAAACATTATCCTATTCAGCAGGTAACTCAAAAGAGTAATGAACACTTGGAGTACAATTTTGGACAGGTTGTCATTTCCTATCATATACTGTCTCAGATTTTCTCTGCATTTGTTCTACAAGTGTCTCCAAAATCTTAATAAGCAATATTAGAATAGATATGCATACTATATAGGTCTCTAACATAACCAAAGTAGGAATTAGAATACAAGTCTTGGAAGTTCCCATGTGAAATAGGGGGTTAAGAATCCAAATTGGAAAGGAAGAAGTAAAACTATCACTATTTGCAGATGACATGACACTATACCTAGAGAATCCTAAAGACTCTACCAGAAAACTGTAAGAGCTCATCAATGAATTTGGCAAAGTCACAGGATACAAAATTAATATACAGAAATGGACTGCATTTCTATATACTAACAATGAAAGATGAGAAAGAGAAGTTAGGGAAGCAATCTCATTTACCACTGCATCCAAAACAATGAAATACTTAGGAGTAAACCTACCTAAAGAAACAAAAGACCTGTACTCAGAAAATTATAAGACACCGATGAAAGAAATCAAAGATAACACAAATAGATGGAAAGACATAACATGCTCTTGGATTGGAAGAATCAGTCTTACCAAAATGACTATACTACTCAAGGCAATCTACAGATTCAATGCAATCCCTATCATTACCAAGGACATTTTTGACAGAACTCAAACAAAATATTTTAAAGTTTGTTTGGAAGCACAAAAGACCCAGAATAGCCAAAGAGACATCCTTAAAAAGAAAAATGGAGCTGGAGGAATCAGGCTCCTGGACTTCAGACTATACTACAAAGAAACAGTCATCAAAACCGTATGGTACTGGCACAAAGACAGACATATAGATCAGCAGAACAGGAGAGAAATCACAGAATTAAACCCACGCACCTATAGCCAACTAATCTATGACAAAAGAGGCAAGAATATACAATGGAGAAAGGACAGCTTGTTCAATAAGTGGTGCTGGGAAAACTGGACAGCCACATGGAAAAGAATGAAATTAGAACACTCCCTAACACCATACACAAAAATAAACTCCAAATGGATTAAAGACCTAGACATAAGACTCTTAGAGGAAAACATAGGCCAAACAGTCTCCAACATAAACGACAGCAACATCTTCTCAGATCCACCTCTTAGAGTAATGACAGTAACAAAAACAAACAAATGGGACTTAATTAAACTTAAAAGTTTCTGCACAGCAAAGGAAACCCTAAACAAAACGAAGAGACAACCCACAGAATGGGAGAAAATATTTGCAAATGAATCGACTGACAAAGGACTAATCACCAAAATTTATAAACACCTTCTGTAGCTCAATACCAAAAAAACAAACAACCCCATCAAAAAATGGGCAAAAGATCTCAACAGACAATTCTCCAAAGAGGACATACAGATGGCCAAAAAAACACACGAAAAGATGTTCAGCGTCACTCCTTATTAGAGAAATGCAAATCAAAACCACTCTGAGGTACCACCTTACACCAGCCAGAATGGCCATCATCAAAAAGTCTACAAACAATAAGTGCTGGAAAGGGTGTGGAGAAAAAGGAACCCTAGTACACTGTTGGTGCAACCACTGTGGAAAACAGTATGGCGATTCCTCAGAAAACTAAAAATAGAACTACCATTGGATCCAGCAATCCCACTCCTGGGCATCTATCCAGAGAAAACCAGGACTCACAAAGACACATGTACTCCGATGTTCACTGCAGCACTATTTGCAATAGCCAAGACATGGAAACAACCTAAATGCCCATTGACAGAGGAGTGGATCAAGAAGATGTGGTACATATACACAATGGAATATTACTCCGCCATTAAGAGGAAAGAAATACCGGCATTTTTAGCAACATGGATGGACCTAGAAATTATCATGCTGAGTGAAATCAGTCAGACAATGAGACACCAACATCAAATGCTTTCACTGACATGTAGAATCTGAAAAATGGACACAATGAACTTCTTTGCAGAACAGATACTGACTCACAGACTTTGAAAAACTTATGGTTTCCAAAGGAGACAGTTTGGGGGGTGGGGGGATGTGCTGGGGGTGTGGGATGGAAATCCTATAAAATTGGATTGGGATGATCATTGTACAACTATAAATGTAATAAATTGAGTAATAATAATAAAAAAAAGAATCCAGTGTTGCTGCAGCTGCAGCACAGGTTGCAACTGCAGTGTAGGTTCAACCTCTGTCCTAGGAACATCTACATGATACAGGTGCGGCAAAAAAAAAAAAAAAAAGAATACGTCTTTATGATTCACAATATGGCTTGTTGCATATTCTTTTCTCTGAGAAAGTTACTTTAGTGAATAACCTTTCTTCTTCCCTCTCTTTCCCACTGTTGAGCAAAGTTAAAAGCTGCTTGGGAGTGGATACAAGGAATTGATTTTAAGCATTTAAACTCATTTCCTTTCTCATGGTTTAATCCCTCATAAAGAAGTGCAAGAGGAGTATATATTATATCTGCATCAGCATTCAGGATTTTACATTTATCTTTTAACACTCCAATAAAATTGACTTAGGTAATAATTTACCTAACTGATTTTTGTACATAAAGACTACGAAGATTAAAAACAAACAAAAAAAAGAGGACTCTAAAGATTAAAGCAAATTTTCTAAGAGATTAAAACAAAACTTCAATGGACAGAAAAATGCTTTGAAATCCTGGTTATCTAGAGGCAACTTGCTATTATTTATCCATTATTAAAAAAGAAATAAATGACTTTGAGCAAAGACAAACAGATAGACACATACACACACACATTCCAGAGCATGGAGTTACCTGAGGCACAGCCGTTAACCTTTGTGGTGTGAGCCATGTTGGCTTGAATCCAATGACAGATCCAGAAAGGAGTGAGGAGTCATGCAAATTTTATGCATCAAGTTCCCAAACGCATTCAACCTGAAACAATAAAGAGAGCCCCATCAAAATGGGTCATTTAAAAATATGTACAACATTAAATCTTAGGCCTCTGTTTACAAAAACGACTGCTAACAGAGAGAGCAAATTGGAAGTGGGGGGAGACAGCCTGTGGATTTAGGGGGTGACTACCTTGGACCTGGCCACTTGGTGTTAAGAGAGGGACACGCCCCCAGATGGTACACCTGTGGACAGGCGTTGAAAGCAGGGCTCCAGGAACAATACTCCTATGGGAGACAGAACTGCTCCAGAAACGTGACTTGTTAAGGAAGGTGGCCTTCAAAGACAAATGTGTATCAGTCTGTAGCATTTCATAAAGTATTCTGAGTTTTTAAATTTATCGTTCTTTCCAGATATTGGTTCAAAAGTTTCATTTACTCAATTACAATTTCAAAGCAGTTGTTGCACCAAATGTTCATGTTTTTTATTTTTTAATTAAAAATTTTTTTTTGCTTTTTAGGGCTGCAACTGCGGCATATGCAAGTTCCCAGGCTAGGGGTTGAATCGGAGCTACAGCTGCTGTCCTACACCACAGCCACAGCAATACAGGATCTGAGCTGTGTTTGGGACCTACACCACAGCTCACGGCAACACCGGATCTTTAACCCACTGAGCAAGGCCAGGGATCAAACCTGAATCCTTATGGATCCTAGTCAGGTTCATTACCCCTGAGCCAAGACAGGAACTCCTGTTCATATTTTTTAAAAGACTGACTTCATGTGAATTCTTTTGCAATATCTCAAGTTTTTCACTGAACAGTCTTAAAACATAAATCTGATCCAGACAGCCCCCCCTTTTATTTTATTTTATTTTATTTATGTATTTATTTATCTTTTTAGGGCTGCACATGCAGTATAAGGAAGTTCTCAGGCTAGGGGTTGAATTGAAGCTGTAGCTGCTGGCCTAGGCCACAGCAGCCAGATCCGAGCTCTATCTGTGACCTCCATCACAGCTGATGGCAACGTCAGATGCTTAACTCACTGAGTGGAGCCAGGGATCAAACCAGAGTCCTCCTGGACACTAGTCAGGTTTATCACCACTGAACCACAACAGGAACTCCCAAACAGTCCCTTTCTTTAAAAAAAATCTTCAATATCTCCCATTTTTCTGTTGGATAAACTTCAAATGACATAGCATGACATATGGTTTTGAAAGATTAGGGGTTTCATTAGGTAACATATTTCTTACTTTATATTGATTCTCTAATTAAAAATTAACTGAGATTATTACAAGATGACATTCCACCATCACAAAATTTAAAGTAAAAAAAACAGGAAAAAAGGCAGAAAAAAAACCCACTGCTCCAAACTTTGCTTCTTCAAAATGCCTTTTGAAAAATGCTGACAAGGAAAGCAAACAATAGTACAGACAGAAATATTCCATTTTTCCAATGTGTCTAAATTCTCACTCTACACCAACAAAATCCAAAGAAATGGAGCTTTACAAATTCCAAGATGAGAAATAGTGTTAATTCAGAAAACCACATGAGTTCCCACCAAGAGGAAGATGCTAACATAGTAACATATCCATTTACCCTGGATTCTAATGCTGCATTGACATGATTTAAAAGCTTTTAATAATACAGCAAAATTCTCAAAGTACATTAATACAAAAATTGTATTCTGCCATAACCTAACCTTGTTAAAAATATGTATGTACATATTTACACATCTGGTCAAAAAATGAGAACTAAATACACCAAAATGTTCATTGTGGTTGTCCTTCAGTGATGCAGTTATGGATGTTTTTAGCTCCTTCATTACTTTCATAATAATAATTATTAGAAAAAGAAACATATACTTCCTGTCAACTTTGGTTTTATTTGCTTTAAAACGCACTGGAGAAAGAAAAAATATTTTTAAAATTCTCTGTAAAAGGAAACTATCAGGCCACGGTCATGGAGATTATAAGTCAGAAATATAAGCAAATAAAAAAGGAAGGAAGAGGAACCGGCTGATTGCTTTGATCACAACAGAGTAAGAATTTCTTGCTGCTTAGCGAGGGAAATTTTCTTCAGTGTTTGAATGGGTTTGCACTATGGTTCAAAGCTAACTACTGCAGCTCAGTGCAGATTCTAAAGGACCAGTTTTCCACAGGCTGCTTCTGAAAGGCATGCTTCTTTGCATGGCTTTTCCAGCTACAGTGACTACTGCTCAGCTTACCCGCAGAGACCTGATTCTCAACCTCCCACGGAAGGCCTCCCAGCTCCCTACTGGTCCCCAGTTTCTGTTTGGCAGCATACCAGGAGGACGGGATGGCTCTAATTTCTCTGACTCCGTGGCAATCACCTGACATTTTGTTGGAAACAGACACTGTTTCAGGTCCATAGCACTGAACTTAGTAAGAGCTAGCCGAATCAAAAGGCAGGCTTTAGGGATATAGTGAGCGTTATGTCTAACAAATGTAACTTGGTTAAGAAAAAAAGCTGGGGACTGGGAAAACTGATGAAGAAGGAGAGAGGTGACAAGGGGGCAAAAGAAAGAAGCCCAGCTTCTAGAATTATTTAACCAATTATACTTTTAAAATCCAACAACAATAAAACCTAAGCAAAAACTGTTTACTGGCCCCCATCTAGCACTATATGTTTGTATTCTTGCTTCACAATGGCTTGTAAATACCATCATTTAAACCCCTGAGGGCAAACAGAAGACAAGAAGAAACAAGCTGCTTGTGTTATGGGTGAATGAAGTATGTGTCAAGGTATCTGGATGGAGATGTGCCCAGAATCTTCCTAGTCAAGCTTCATAAACTTCAGTCCAAGGTCCTCATCTATTATTGAACCTCTTTTACTTGGCAGAAGATCTTTACCTCAGATCCAAATTGGTATCTCCTACCCTCCCCCAAACTGAATAATAAAATCAAAATGAGGAGGAAGCCTAAAATTAGGAAGCACAGTCATATCACTGGTAAAATACCAAGACATGCCTGTCACTGGGTGTGGATTCTGGCAGTATCTGTGCAAAAACAACAGTTTTATGTTGTGTATCGATTTTTCCCAGTTATTGTTCATGCCTGACAGGTGGCCTCAAACTGTGAGGACTCAGTCTTCTTGATGATATGCAGATTCTTATGTCATTGCATTGTATAAAACAGAAAAGGTCTGGTGGTGATCCATTCTCTATTGCAAATCAATAAACTGCTTCTTTTCCCTGTCAGAGAAGATTGCAAACTAGTAAATCTTAAGTGTACAATGGTGGCTTAGTTTTGCTTGCTAAGAAAAAGCACTTCTTTGAAAGGATTTCGGAAAATACATTAATAGAGAAAATAAAGAATTTATCTTCTTGTCTATTTCAAGAGACTGATCTGCATGGAAGAACATTTTAGCAGCTCCCAAATATAGTGCAGAGAATAATATAGACACTGCATGAATTAATCCCATAGATACATCAGCTTAATACAAAACAGCTATGAAAAAGAGCTCACTAGGTCTTTTCTCAGAACACATTGATGAAAACAAATAACTGAAACTAAAATCTGATGTGCACTCTAGGCCATCACTGCCAAGCAATCAAAAGCCTCTGCCTTGATTGGAACCAAGATAATAATGGTGACAATATGGATGGGATGACAATGTTGGTGATAGCTAGTGTTTATAGAGCACTCAACTGCTATTAGTTACTGAAATCTAAAATGTCACCTACTCTAAGATGCACTGTTATTTTAAGTATCACTGATTTTAAAAAAGATGTTAATTAAATAGTAATAAAGTGCTTCTTAAAATTACATTGATTGTACGATACATTCTCACTTCAGAAATGTTAAAATGTGCATCTTGGAATTGGCAAAATTATGTCACCTTCAAGGCACTTTTAAAACCACTTAATTCAACGTCACAAGAACTCTGTGAAGTACTAAAATTCTCTCTTCCCATTTTACAGATAGGAAACTGAGGGACTGGGAGATTAAGAATTTGCTGAGGTCATACACTGATGAGGGAAAGAGCTACATTTAAAGCTAAGCAATTCAGCTCTCTAGCTTATGTTCCAGGTCCTGCAATTAGTGATTTAGAATGAGGACACTATTGTTTAATAAATAAGAACTTACAGGCATAAGTGAGCGAGGTCCCTTTCAAAGGGTCACCTAAGGGATGTATATGCTTATTGCAAGGGTTCTTTGCTCAAATCCATTTTAGGTAGAAAGTTATGTTTCAGAATTTCATGTAATATTGGGTTTAAAGCAATTGTTCTTCCCACTTTCTTCCTTGAGATGACATTTTTAGAGCTTGAGGAGGTGCTCATACAAGACACGGGGAGAATCTCGGCACTTATCCATCACTCTCTTCCCAACTCCACAGGATATTAATCAGCTTGATTATCAACCTTGCTCCTTAGACTTTGTCATGAATGTCACCTGACTCTTTCAAAAAATTTAGTACTGAAAACTTTTTCTGCCACTGAGGACAGGTGGGAGACTCTGAATGGAACTGAAGCAGTCTCCAAAATGGACAGCAATAGGACAGTGTAACTGGAACAAGAACACTGCGGCTCAAAATGACAATTATGAAAAGGGAAACAAAATTCTGATGCGCAAGTTCTGGAATGTCTTTTATAACATACAGTATTTCCTCTTTGCTTAATTAAAATTTAAAAAGCAGTATAAAGAACTTGACTTAAAACGTGAAAAAGAAAAAACGTGCACAAAATTATCATGTACTATCTCATAATCCTAATATTGTCACTGTTTACCACCTGAGGCTATTTCTTTTCAATACAATGCCTATATGTATATTTTAGTTACCTTAACAAGTTTTAAAAACCTACAACATCCTAGGATTGGTACCATCTACTATTTTGTTTCTATTTTACAGACATAAGATAAAGTATTAGGCTATTCCCAGAAGCTTACACACCAGTGCTGGAAGCAGACAGAGACACAGTTACAGGAGAAAGCACTAGAACAGCAGTATATGCACTGCTCCACTCCAATTCACAGTAAGGTAGTTTTACTTTGCTCCAAACGGGTGAGAGTAGCTGAAAATGCATTGACAAGAAGTCAGCTGACCTGAGTCTTAAAGGATGAATGTTTTTCAGGGCAAGAAAGGTGGAAGGGCATTCTGCACATGCAGAGGCAGGAGACAAGAAAGTGCTTGGCAAGTAGCACTGAGGCTAGGGTTTATAGGAAGGCATAGTTGTAAATGAAGGGACCTGCCTGAGAGAAGAATGACACAAGGAGACCAGGAAGTAAAGAGAAATCTAAAGGAAGCAGATTCTACCAAAACCAAACTGAAAAACATACATGTACACGGACACAGAAATATCTTTCCCTATAAAAAAAATGTGAAGCTCATTTCTTTCTTTAAATAAGTCAGTCTTTCAGTCATCCAAAAATCTGTTTATTGTATACCATCTATGATTGTCCACATAGTTCTGTCAAGAATTTAATTAAAAGTATGTTTGAGTGCAAACCCTGGCCACAATCCATCATGAGATTATCTTCCAGTGATTTCTAATATTGGATCCTACCACAGGATTGTGGGGTAATGTTTACTGGGCCTTGGTTATTTTGCAACCAAATTACCCAATTATGACCTAACCTTAGCTGGCCTCCCCAAATATAGGTGATAATTTTCCTGGTATGAGTGGGTCTATAGGTGGAAGGAAATCTCAATTATCAATCAAGAATTAAATTAGAATCTTACCTGAATTTATAATATAGAAAAAAGGTTGGGATTTTCCCATTAGAAAAATTTTACCTATATTTATTCAGTTATATTTGCAAACTTATTCCATGGGGTAACATATTTAAGAGGCTGTGGGAGGTACTTCTATCACGGGAACAAATTAAAATGCAGAAAATAAAGAGAAAACATGGAAAAACAAACAATAAATTCATTCATTCAACCAATGAGTATCCGTGATTTGCCAGGCACTGTTTTTGGCACTAAAGATGCAGCAATGAACATGGCAGACACTTTCCACTCCCACATGCTCCCCAAATAATCTAACTAGAGATCTGTGCTTTGGGCCTAAAAATAATTTAGGTTCATAAGGTTTCTTAATAGATTAGCTGTTCTAAATGACAATTCCTTATCTTTTGTGCCTTATTTGAAAAGAGTTCCTATGGGTACCCAAGTGGGTGTGGATACATCCAGCCCTCTCAAAGACCCTCCCCGCCCACCCACATCCACTCTACATCATGGAAGTACATCGGTGTCTTTCCAAGAGTGTGCATCAGGCAATGCCACCATGAAGAGGTTAAAACCATCTTGGAATCTGCAAACGCTTTCAGAACCCTGCATGGCTCTGCTCCATCTGGGTTGCTAGGAACCACCCAGCTTCCTCAACACTTACAAAACAACTGATGCTGGCAAATTTTATTTCTAGGAAATTTTCTGTGATGAAAGTTAATCAGATCGTAAACTAGGCTGAAACCAGGTAATCTTCTGCAAAAAAAAGAGGTAAAAGACAGTCTGCAAAAGAGCAGATTAATGAAAATTAGAATTACTAAAGTTTTTTAAGTTTACCACTTTTACATTTTATGTTGACTTTGGAAGAAAGTAATGTTATGATGCAGCATAGGCACATGAAATAGTATTTCCTGACTTGCGTTGGTTTGCCTCTAATGGGTTTAGGGAAAACAGGCCACAGCAGAAACCTGAAACTTGATTTTACAACTATGTCTGTAGTAGACAAGTCTTGCTCTTACTTAGCAAGCATCTCTCCTGGTCATAGTTTATGAGATAAAATATCAGTGATTTTGCCTATTCAAATATAAAGGAACCAAATCAGCCACAGATGTAAGAGAATTCGTTTGGTATAGTTTGAAAGGCTTTTTGTTCCATTTCCTGTTGAAACTACTTTAAATGTACAGTTCTCATTATTTTAGCGCTGTAGAGACATTTTCCCTTTAGTTCCTCCATGACTGGATTCTTGTGATAGTCTCTGTGATTAACTCTTAAACTGTTAATAACAAGTTCAAGGGTGCCTGGGCCAAGTAAAGGCGGATCTTGACACTTCTTAGGTTCTTAACCTCCAAAGAATGGGTCTCAAACTGTTGTTTGCAGACCAGCAGTATCAGCAGATCTTCAGGGAACTTCTCAGAAATGCAAAATATCAGGCCACCCTAGCCCTATTGAATCAGGAACTCTGGGGGTGGTCCCCAGCAGTTTGGTTTTTAACAAGCCTTCAAGATGACTCCAGTACAGGCCAAAGGTTCTCAAAATCACTGCCTTAAAAGATGGGATAATGGGGGGAAAATTATGTCCCCAAGGCTGCAAAAGCCAGGAATGTCCTCTGATTTTAAGAAAATTTATTACCCAGTAATTTAGAAGACATCCCCCATAATGCCTGACCATTTTCCATTCACTTATTCAAAAAAAGACTGTGAGGGAGTTCCTGTGGTGGCTCAATGGAAATGAATCTGACTAGCATCCATGAGGACGCAGGTTTGATCCCTGGCCTCGTTCAGTGGGTTAAGGATCCAGTGTTGCCATGAGCTGGGGTGTAGGTCGCAGACTTGGCTGAGATACAGCATTGCTGTGGCTGTGGTGAAGGCTGGCAGCTGTAGCTCCAGTGAGACCCCGAGTCTGGAAACCTCCATATGTCATGTGCGCCACCCTAAAAAGCAAAAATAAATAAATAAATAAATAAAGGGACCTTCATCAAAATTCGAAGTGTTTTTTTTCCTTACTTTTATTAATTAAAAGAATGTCCCAAAGGCTTTGGGGCAGGAAAATTTTTATCTGTTGAGTTTATTAAGAGAGGGAAAAAGCAAACTGGGCTGAGAGGAAGAGTGAGCAAACGCTAGATTATGAGATTTGCTGGGCCTTGTTGGTCATAGTAAAGAAAATGAGCTTTATTCTAAGTGCTGAGTAAAGTCATGAGGGTTTTAAAGCCAACGAGTAACATAAATAATCTTATTTTAAGTGGTTTGCTTAGGCTTTTAATCATCTTTAAGGAAAGGAAGGTTGGGGCTTCTTTAGCTATATTATTATGGGGAAAGGACACTGGACCTCCCGGAAATGGTTTATTCAGATAAGCCCTTTGATTTTACTTTTCGAAAAAATTTACTTTCTACTCTTTAGCACAGAAAGGCTCAGCTGTGCCAACCAAACAGAAACTTGCCAGATGTGCTCATGTTTTCCCCAGAAGACACAAGTTCTTAAAGAGAAACTTAAAAGAGGTCAAGTGCCTAGCTCAGGAGGTAGTTTATAATTTGCTGCCTGATAGAAATTCCCAAAACGTTAAACTCTGTTTTCAATATAGCATATGTATGTCAAATGAAAATGGTTATAGGAAAAGCTATAACCAGAATCCAAATCCAGCAGTTTAAAAAGACAGAACGTTCCACTGTACCCCAACCATATTCAAGTTCAAGCTGCCCTTAACATGTCATACAAGCTATTCCAGTCCTGAATGCTGCTTTACTCAGTTAAAACAAATCTTGTTTATGCTTTTATTTTTTTAATACAGACTCAGAACATTCTCTGCTATTTTACTGTCTTGGGCTTTCCAGCTGGGACACGCACACTGCTTTCATGACTGT
Organism: Phacochoerus africanus; assembly: GCF_016906955.1. NCBI lineage: Eukaryota > Metazoa > Chordata > Mammalia > Artiodactyla > Suidae > Phacochoerus > Phacochoerus africanus. The sequence goes on from NC_062545.1 coordinate 223,217,676, forward strand.
GCAAAAATCCAGCTGATATTCCTCTACCCACGCTAGGGGCCAAACACTAGGAAAGGGGGTGGTGGCATTGGCTTCTGCCTTGGAGATTTTGTGTTAAGATGGGAAATGACTGAGAACACTCGTTTCCTGCTGGCATCCCACTCCACTGAGGGATGCTTTGGATAAGAGCAATATGGTGACAACTAGGTCACGCCCAGGAGGGAAATTTGACCCCTGGTCAGCATGGGAACGGAGGACCCCTAGGGTCATTCCCACCAATTTCAAATGGGCAAAGTCCACAGAAGTGTCCTCTGAGGGCCATCAATCAGCCAACACTGCTGCCATGTTCAGCTGGGAAATCCAACAGGCCGAGAGAAGCTGCTGTTGCAGCTTGAACTGAAATCCCTCCCTCCTCACTCAAGGTGCCTATTCCTTGCCCCACTTTTTCCTTCTCCCTTCTAAAAATCTCTGACAGTAATGTTTCAACTCTACTACGCTAGGAAAAGTGCCAGAGCATGGAACATGTCAGAGAGAAGGCTCTACCCCTCACCCAGACAGAAAGGTTGAGCTCAAGCCAGAACAGAGGCTGAAGCCATGTCCCAAGAGGACTGGCTCAGAGAGCACACAGTCTGGAAGCACTATGGAGCCAAATGCCATCAGCTCCTGAAGTGAAGGCCTCAGGGCATTACTGAACGTCCAGGCTGGGCAGTAACGACTAGTGGACAGGGTCTGAGGCGATGAGGAAGCTACAGGGCAAGATCCCCCTTCAGAAAGACAGCAAAGACTGAGATCCAGACATAAGGGGAAAAAGGCCTGTTAGTACAAGTCCATGATACTAAGGCAAAACTAACTTACCAACATTTATTTGAAACTATAGTTGGAGGTATGGAGAAGCAAAAGTAAAAATTTCTAGCCATCAAGGGAAGATAAATGTTCATTAACGGCAAAATATCTACTATTTCTGGTTTAAAATGTCTAACTGACATCTATGCTTTTATTCATTCCATAATTTTTTTTAAAAAAAAATAAAATTTTCATGGCTGGGCATTTACAACTGTTGGTTAAGCCCCTTGCTCCTCCAAGTGTGGTACCCAGGTCAATAGCGGCATCTGTGAGACTTAAGAAAGTAGAATCTTGGGCCCGACTATAGACACACTGAATCACAATCTGCATCCCAAGAAGAAGCCCAGGTGATGAGTACACAGGTTGAAGTGGGAGAGGCACTGGCTTAGTCTTGTTTTCCCCATCAGGCCTTATGCTTCTCAACAGGTTATCTTCTATCCTGAGGGACCCATAGCAGTGGTTTACAACCTCGGTGGATCACTGGAATTACTGGCCAGGTCCAAGCACAGACCAATGAAATTACTCTCTGGGGTTGGGACCCAGGCAGAAGTTTGTTTTGGCCTCATCTACAGCATGTGGAAGTTCCCAAGCAGGGATCAAACCCATGCCACAGCAGCGACCCAAGCTGCTGTAGTGACAATGCCAGATCTTTAACCTTCTGTGCCACAGGAGAACTCCAGAAGTATTTTTTAAGGCTCCATTAGAAGATTCCAATGGCTATGTTTGAGTCATTGGTCTATTCCAGGGGTTCTCAGAGTGTGATCCCTGGATAAACCACATTACCACGGAACTTGACAGAAATACATTTCTTTCTTCCTTCCCCACTTCCCTCCTTTCAGCCTTCTCTCCCTGCCCCTACCCCCTACCCCCACCCCCAACACACACACACACACACACACACACACCCAGACTGAGACTATGCTTATAAAAAGAGAAATTGGTAAAACCTCAGAAAGTTCTCAGAAGGCAAACCTTCTGGTACCTCTTTAACACAATTTATTTAGCACCTAAAATAAAAATATTTATATTTTATAAATAAGGCCTAAAACTCATTTTGCAATGAAAATGAAAGCCTGGTAGAGACATGCCTAGGGACTAAGGGAGTCATTGGGTCAAAGCGTGCATGGGTGAGGAGACTGTGAGTCAGAGTGGTAGGTAAATTCTACTGTTCCATGGTGATTGCAGGGTTTACCTGATAGCAATAGCGTTTCCCCAAATCTGATAATGCAGCATCCCAAGACTCTCCCCAGAGATTCTGAGTCAGTGAGTCTGGTACGGAGTTGGAATTTATATTTTTTCACATTTATCTCCAAGTGATTCTTGTTATCAGAAAAGTTTGGAAAACACACTGCCTTATAGGACCTCTACTCCCTAGGTCACTGTTTCTCAAAGTGTGGCCCTGGACCAGTTGTGCCAGGATCACCTGGGAACTAGAAATACATATCCCTGGGTCCCACCCTGAACCAATGAATCAGAAACCCCTCAGGTGGGCCCAGTGGTCAGTGTGTTCATAGGTCCTCCAGCCAATTTGAAAACCAGGGCACTAGATTATTTCCAAAACTCACTTACATTTTAAGTGGAAATGACCTGCTCTTATTCAAACATCTAGCTTTTGGTGAGAAGTATAAAGAAATCCTGGCCTCATCCTGGGCCTCACCTGGTCTTTCTTATGGAAGGAACCGTCCTCTTGCAAAGAACAGTGTGAAAGAACACACTAAAGACACTCTTTGGTTGTAATCATAAATTACTTGCATGGATGGAACAGAGTAGAGCACACTGCCAAGATGAAAGCAGTTGCACCAGTATGGTAGGAATTTTATTTAGAAATATCATAAACTTTTACTTTTATTGATAAGTTAATCTAACAGCAATAGGAAACAAAGACAACATTAATGTGATGTCTAATGTGATGAGGTGTCTGGATCTTCCCAGTTCCTGTCCTTTCTCTCTCCCCATAGTACTGTTTTGTCAAGAAATCTTTACCACAATGGTATGAAAATCAGTGCATAGTTTCAGTCTGTCCAAATGCAACACAATTACTTGAAAACACAAGGAATACAAGACAAAGAACATTCACAACAGTGACAGGTTTCAGAGGGTTCCTGAACCCTCCCCCAATAAAATGCAAAGTTTTGTGGCCTCTAGCAAACCCATATTGTTAAAGAGAGATTTTTCTGCTTTATGAGGTATCCCAAAGAGGCCAGGACCCAAGCAAAGTCAGGAACCTCAGAATTTTCCCATATTTCACAGGACACAGATCCGGAAAAAGGCCTAACAATTTAATGTTTTAATTTGATAGAGAAAACCCAGTCCCTTATCTGGAAATCTCTTCTTCTCTGGTGTTTAAGGCCGCTTGTGAGAACTGTCATCCATAACAGCAGAATTCAGTGAAAAGCAAAAGAGCCGCCCAAGACTAAGAGTCTGGGAATTGCATTTTCATTGCAACTTGGCCTGGAACTACCTCCAGGGCTCTGGGAAAGTTCCTTAAACACTCTGGGCCCCTAGTTCTTCATAGCTGGACTAGGACAGCCCTAATGACACCACCAGGCCTGACAGACATTCAGCAAGTCTGTTCTTCTAAATCCTGGGCTCAAGGGGCAGATGAGGCTCCCTGGTGCTAATGTTGCCCAATAGAGGAAGACCATAAGGGACCTTGAGTAAGGTCAGCAGGACAGAGATGGTGCCTCACAAGTCCCAAAAGCACCTCCTGGCACAGCACTGACCAGTCAGAGAGTTCCCACCACTCACATCAAAGACACACTGAAAGAGCCGGGCTCTTGCTTCTCCTCCAACTCAGCTCCCAGAGTGGCTGCTTTTTTGCTGAACCTTCCAAATTATCTTTCCCCTCTCCATATAACTACTAAATTTTCAACAATAAAAGAAGTGTAAAGAGAGAAAGTGAAAAGTCAGCTATAATTCCACTAATGCTGACAATTTTGTAGGCAGCTTCCCAAATCTTCCCCGTGCTTATATACACGTGTACCCATATAAATATCTTCCAAATGTTATTAACACTATAGTCATTGTTTTAATACCTACATCTGTTCTTTTAATGTGTGCATAGTGTTCCCTTTCATATTTGTGCTTTATTTCATTTGACCTCTGTTTATTATTGAATATTTAGATTCTTTCCAATGTTTTCATATTATAAACTCTTTGAGAAACATACTTTTACATAAAGCTTTGTGTACTTGTCCAATAATTTGCTGTGGAAGAATTACAAAAAGTGGATTTATGAGATGAAAAGACAGTTTGATTGCAAATCAACTATACTTCAACTAAAAAAAAAAAAAGATAGAGTCTGCACATTCTGATGGATACTGTCAGGTTGCCCCGCAGAAAGGTGCCAATTTAAACTCTCCCCAAAACCCCATGGGAGCGCCAATGAAACTGGACTCCTGTGCCTTCTTTCATTGTTTTTACTATAGCAAACACGCCCTCAAGACAATGTATCTCTTTGAACATAATTAATATGTTTTCACTAAATTTGAACTTAATAATAGCAATTTTAGTTGCTCAACATGGGATTCTATGTTCATTCCTTCATCTTTGGCTCAGAGTAATTTATATTGCATAAAACTCAACTCCTGGAAGGACAAATACCATGTGGTATCATTTATATGTGGAATCTAAAACATAGCACAAATGAACCTATCTACAAAAGAGGAACAGACTCATAGACATGGGGAACAGACTTATGGTTACCAAGGGGAAGGGAGGATGGAGTGGGGTGGACTGGGAGCTTGGGGTTAGTAGATGTAAACTATGACAATTACAATGGATAAGCAATGAGGCCCTACTGTATAGCATGGTATCCAATTTCCTGAGATAGACTATGATGGAAAATAATATTTAAAAAAGAATGTGTATATATATACATATACACATACATATATATACATCCATACACACACAGACATATATATGACTGAGTCACTTTGCTGTACAGCAGAAATTGGCACATTATAGATCAACTATACTTTAATTTTAAAATATATATTTAGGAGTTCCCATCGTGGCTCAGTGGTTAACAAACTCGACTAGCATCCATGAGGACACAGGTTTGATTCCTGGCCTGGCTCAGTGGGTTAAGGATCCGGTGCTGCTGTGAGCCGTGGTGTAGGCCAGCAGCTACAGCTCCGATTGGACCCCTAGCCTGGGAACCTCCATATGCCGCAGGTGCAGCCCTAGAAAGACAAATAAAACATTGTTTCTGGTTAAGTTTATAGAAAAAAAACCACTTCTCTTTTGCAAAAGTCTGAGGATGAGTAACCCCTGACTGACTCAGAGTACTTCTTGACCTACTGCATGATAGGAGGCTTGATGTGTAACCAACTAGTCAGAACAGAGACATGAATAAATTCCAGACTTCTGTTCTAAGAGGAAGGGGTGATGGGGTTGAGAGAACACTTAGTGGAGTACTCACAGCTAGATCCAAAGTACCTTCTGGAACAAGCACTCCCTCATTCTCTCAGAAGTGGTATCTAATGCAACCCACCCCACCACCGCCAAAAAAAAAAACCCAAGCAGATGCTTAAGGAGAATGCTGCAAACTACTGAAGAGAGTTCTGTAAGGCCAGAGTCCTTAAATTAGCATTAGAGAAGCGGAAATCAAAAAAATTTTTGAAGCCATGGAAAAAGGTAATTTTTTTAGAAGAAAGAGAACCAAGAACACAGGGGAATATATAAAATTCATATATTCTAACAATACTTATTTGGGAGGTGCCCTTAGAGAAATAAAACCATACTCTTAAAGACATGTTTTACAACTGAAAAGGGTGAAAACCACCTAAGTCCAAATCCTTCTTTTATAGATGAAGGACATTTTGTAAAACAACAGAGGTTAAATAGCCGGAGCATAGTCACACAAAGTAGTTAGTAGCAGTCTCTCTCTTTATTTAGAACTATGACGAGAGGAAGGCACATCACAGCTTTTTTCCTAGGATGGAAGCAGGCAGGAATGGAACTTCTGAACTTCCTCTAACTTCCTATTTATTTTCTTAATATTTTGCTCCTGACTCCTTCCCTCATAACCCTTGATAGATGGAAAAGGAGCCACTTACTGGAACTCCAAGTCCATGAACTGTATATTTCTTTTTTCTTCTCATTAGTAGGAACTTGGGCCTCTGTAGGGGACACCTTAAGATTTTTAAGGGAAACAGTATTTAAGCCCTAAGTGTGCCTCATTCTTATCTCTCATTAAAATAAAGCAACTCCTGAGAGCAAAGAGTCTCTTCTGCCTGTGTCACTGTGACTTGCCTGCGGTGCAAGAGTGACATCCAGAGTCAAAACCTATCAAAGCACTCATTTCCTGACAACTCCCTAGACAGGCAGTGGCCTGAGGTCCAGCAGCAACCAGCATCCCCTGGAGCTGGTCACAAATGTAGAATCTTAGGCCCTCAGCCCAGATCTACTGTCCCAGAATCTGCACTTCAACAAGAGCTCCACATTAAAGTGTGAGAAGCACTGTTTTAAGGGAGATCTTTACACTACTTTTGCCTTTCTATTAGGTAAAATGGGGATAGCAGTAAAATGACCCATTCCACTGATTTTTCCTTATTTTGCAATGAACTTTTTTTCAAACTGCTGTACTCTGAAAATACTGGGACTGCATATGCTAAGACATTAAGGTATCCTCTTGATTTTTTTTTAATTGAAGTATAGCTGATTTGCAATGTTGAGTTAGTTTCAGGTGTATGTGGCAAAGTGAGTATAGGTGATTGATTATAAGATTACAAGATACTGAATATAGTTCCCTGTGCTATTCAGTAAGTCTATGTTGTCTACCTTCCCTTGACCTTTATAAAATATTTCATATTAATGCTGGCAGGAAAGAAAATTTTCATTCCATTATATTGGGGATTGTGAGCAGACACACAAAGCAGCACCCTCCTCCTGGCAGAATTCTCTCTCTTTTTTGGAACTTTCACTTCTGCCTTCTCATTCCAAAAGGGGGAAGAGGCTGTGGGAGAGGTGCTGCAATGCAGGCCCGTCCCTCTAAGCTGCATCTTACTCATCCCCTTTCGTCATATCATGGGAGCTACACAGGTGGGAAGGGGCGATAGATGTGTTTTACAACCCCCTTGGTTGGCTGCCATAGGTGAATGATGGCCAAAAACAGGATCAATACCATTGTAATGCATATGCTCACACTGAATGAAAACCTGGAGGGGCCCTTAGAAGGAAAGTCAGCCTTCAAGCTCCAGCAAACCATGCTCCAGTGAGAACCTTTCAAGGGCCAAAGCTATTGTTTTGAGTCAGGGTGAACAAACATACGCTCTAGTCTTAACAGCTCATTAGAACCCTGCTGTGATGTGACCTGATAATCAGACGCAATACACTGACTTAAATCTCTAAATTGCATTTCCTGATATTACTGGACCAAATCCATACTCTGTAAGTCAGTTCAGTAGCTGAAGTCAGTTACCACAGATCTTTAAAATTTCTCTAATTTGCTGGCTCCTCATTTCCTTTTATGTTGAGCTGGGATGGCCATACAACTCAGGGTCCGGACTGGGACATTTTTGAGAATGCTAAAATGCTAAGTAGATGGGATGTTGGGACAACAGATATAAACTAGGACTGTCCCAGGCAAACTGGGACATATAATCTCTCTACCTTTAAAGAATTAAAACAAAAAAGGAAAGAGAGGGGAATTTATTAATAATAAATAGAAACATTAGGAGATTGCTATAAAGACACTCTAGAAACTAACCATAAAACAGGCATCTTACGTATATCCCAATGCCACGAGGCTCAATTCTTTCTTATTAAGGAGATCCAGTAAAAATGTACTGTGTGCACGAACGAAGACTGAAGTAATGTGTGATGTCAAAGTAAGTTGTGCTCTTCCCAGCATCATCACCACTCAGCATAAATGCCAATAAAACAATTCCTAGAATTCGAGGCTTCTAACAATACAACACCAACATTCTCTTGAAAACTGCATTTGACACTGACATGTGTTAGTCCCCCCCTTTACCCAGAGTCTCATAACTGGGTTATCTAAATGGCTTCAGGATTAAAATTCTCCCAGCTTCTATTTTAAACCAAACATGACAACTGACATGTCCTCGGCTTTACAATTTTACAATGTTTTCACTGCATTATCTTAACAAAGTTTCCAAATAGCTTCCTGAGATAGTGTCTCCCCTTCCCCTGTGACAGAAAAGGAGATTAAGGTTCAGAGAAGTGTGCTGTGTGCATGACTCTGCAACATCACTTTCTGGGCTGCTCTTCCAAACGGGGCTTTAAGCTTTGCAAGTGCAACAAGTATGTCACTCTATTCTTCTGAGTACCCAGCCTTCAGTGCCTAAGACAGCCAGTGCTCACAATTATTTTTAATTAATTAAAACTATTTTGTGAGTGACTGAAAAAATTCCACAAGAGGAACTAGTACATTTCTATCCCTGTGTCTATGATTTCACTTTATGAGCTCAAGAAAGCAAATCTTCTGCATATATGGAATTTTAAAAAAAATTAATGAAATGATCCTACTAAATACAGATGAAAGAAACAAGTAATTCACTACTGTGCAGCTAAGGCAGTTTAAAGGAGAAGGAACACGCAGAAATAGTGATCTCTAATAGGTAGTAGATTAGCTGGGTGAGGTGTGTATGAAAGCAGAAGGTTAAAATGTACTAAATCCACTATATCCTTTAGTTTCACCCCGACTTCCTTGGACTTCCATATCAGCTCTGTGGACACTTTCCCCAAACTACCCACTGAAGGCCTTGGATTGGGGCTGGTGTTACATGTCTCCTCTATTTATAAGTATGGGCCCAAAGAAGTGAGGTGGCTCAGTGTCGCCTTTAGCATTTGTTCTTCTGAGTCAACAAGGAGAAGGTAACTTGGAACACTTCATGAGACCCTGGCAAGAACTTTTGCTCCTGATACTTCCCGTTCAGGGCTTCTCCTCACGTGACACCGCAGGTACACACAACTCTATTGAGTTTTCTCCTCAAGACCATTCCCTTAAAGCAAGCTGGAATGATTTTTTCTTTTTATTAAAGAGTGAATTAAATACACATTTACTGGGGAAAGAGTATAGACACCAAAACATTACACCTTTTTTTGGTGGTTTTCACTAGTGTGAGACCTGGTCAGTGCCAAAGATAAACAATGTTAATAGAGTGATGGAAAGGCAGAGAAAAAAACCAAAGAAGTATAAAGTGGTAGTCTTTTTAAATGTAAGCTTCTCTAATTGCTTATTTGTCATATTTCATAAATATAACAAAAGTATAGTACAGCATACTTATTTATAATGCCAGGAATTATAATAAAATATCAATATGTGATAATGACATAGTTTTCTAGCCGCTCTGTTTGGAAAACTGAGAACGGAAAATAACCCAACAGATGAACTTAAAAAAAAAAAAAAATCTGTAAACTTAGCTCATACAGAAATCCCAAACCCATGGCCAATTTACTCTTTTTCCTCAAATGGTTCAATTAAATTTGGTTGTTTGGGGTACTCTCCCACCATAGCCCTGGACAGACTATGGTCATGAGGATTGCTTAAGAAAGTCAAAGTAACTCAAAGGCGACTTCCTATAGTAAGGGAAGAGATTTTAAAATGATGCTTAAAAAGCAGAAGTGCTACAGTACATAGCCCTATAAGCTGTAGGTTTCCTGGCAACACTGTTGTTATTATAGGTACAGACCTAACTTTCTACAAGAACCTTAGATAGTGCTGAAAGTATTATTTAAGAAAGTTTGTAAGAAATGCTCTAAGTTCTATGGCTAGGTTTTTCCATTTAAAAAATTAAGGTATAATTCATATGCAATAAAATTCATTCTAAATTTTTAGTATACAGATTTGTAAATTTGGACAAACATGCAGTCAAAACCTCTGCCACAATCAAGATGTAGGATAGTCCTCCCCCAACAAATTCCTCTGTACCCCTCCCTCCTTTGTTCAGAAACCTTCCTTCTACCCCTGTTCTCCAGCAACAACTGATCTGTTTTTAAGTTCCTATAGTTTTGGCTTCTCTAGAATGTCATATAAACGGAATTGTGCATTATTTTTTTTAAAAAAAATCTGTAAGGATATCATCAATTTTGGAATATTTTCAAACCAAAATGGTTCAAGTGAGAAAGGGACAGAGAAGCCATAACTAGAGGAATAACTCCTGTGCACTTGGAAAGCTCAGCTATCCAGAATAGCACATTAGCTGATGGAGAAATAACAACTGATATTTTTACTACCATTTATTTTTAAATATTTTAAAAGTGTTTTTAAATGATGACTGGTGATATTTATATTTTTCCAAAGGTCTGTGTGACTGTCAAATAGGTATCCTAAACAAACTTAGGAAAAGATATAAGTAAAACAAAGGATCAAGCAATGACTGTATTTGATGCTGCCCTGTTCTGAACTGTGAGCTCCAGGGACCTACTACCATGCTTTGGTCTTCTTGTTATTGTTGCATATAGCCTAGTCTAGGGCTGAGCACGTGGTAAACATTCAATAAATGCTTGTTGAAAAAAATTTCATTTTGTGGCTGGGCCAGATCACTAAGGCCAAAAATGCAATTCGTGGTCAAATCACAAAATAATTTAATACTTGACCTTATTTTGTTGCATAGACCAATGTGTATATTATTAGACACTATATTATTTAGACATTAGAGATTTCATTTCTTAAAAATGTGACATCTTCTATTTCACCGACTATTAACTTAAGGCCTAATTCTTAAACTCCTAACAATTTCAGAGTAGTCCTTTTTACCCAAGTTAATGGTAATGCTTCTTCTCAAAATAGCAGTACATACACAAAAATCATAGGTACTTGCCATCGTGACTAAAACCACATGATGATAAAAATTGGAGGCTTTAACTACTTTCCCAGAAGATAACATACAGCTTAGTCTCCAGACCTACCAGGCCGGAACCTGCCATACTTCTGTTACTGAGCCTAGTTCTTTCTGTGGCACAGTGGGTTAAGAATCTAGCTGCAGCAGCTCCAGGTTGCTGAGGAGGCATGGGTTCGATCCCTGGCCCTTTACAGTGGGTTAAAGGATCCAGTATTGCCACAGCTGAGGTGTAGGTTGAAGCTGCAGCTCCAATCCAATCTCTGGCATAGTCAGTTCAGGCATTTACAAACAAACATACAAACAAAAAAAACAAAAACACCTTCTGTTACAGAGGTTAAAAAGACTGACCTGGAGTTCCTGCTAAGGCACAGTGGGTTAAGAATCTGACTGAGGCAGCTCGGGTCTCTGCAAAAGTGTAGGTTTTATCCCCAGCCCCCCAGGGTGGGTGAAAAGATCTGGTATTGCTATAGCCATGGCTCATATTCAATCCCTGGCCCAGAAACTTCTATATGCTGCAGGTGCAGCCATAAAATTAAAAAAAAAAAAAAAAAAAAAAAAGGGCTGGCCTTACCACAGACACCAAATGGAGAAGAACCAATGCAATCATGGTAAAGAATGATGCATGCTTTATTTAATGACATACCACAGACTGAACTAAAATACACAATTTCACACATGCAAAACAAATCAAAGCTAAGCCTACTTCACTTACGTTAAAATACTTTGCTTTAAAGCCAAATTCACATAGGAGAAGCCCCCTAGAATTTGAACCCAAATTCTGAGTGGCCAATAAACTAAACAAACAAAAAAAATGTATTGCAAAAAGGATCTTATGGTACAATACTGAGTTAACTAATACTGAGAAATAGAAAAGAGTTAAGTAATATTGAGAATTATATTAAAGAATTAATACCAAGAATTGTTTTTAAAGAGAAAAGAGCAGATCTTAAAACAGCTGCAGTAAAAGTTAGTTTTCAAATAGAAATTTGAAGGCAGTGGCTTTGAAGTCTGTAAAAGTTACAGATCTTTTCACCAGAAAATGCAGGTATATACACACATAGGCACATAAATCTAAAAAAGTTTTCAAAAAGAGATAGAAGTAGAGGACTGTCACCCCACCCTCAACAGATTCATGGTTCATAACTTTTAAAGTATCTTTCCAAATTGGGATCTAACCAGATACTTAAAAATGACCTTCAATTTGGTATTTTTATATATTTCCAAACAGACTTTCCTCTTTTTTTTGTTTATAAAAAGGTTCCTCTTTTTTGTTTTGTTTATAAAAAGGTTCATAACATATTAAGTATGGAGCTATAAAAGAGGAAGAAAATGATAAATTTATTCAGTTGTAAATGTGCATTGAAAAAATCTAGAACACCAGGGATATTAACCCTCATCATTACTCCAACACCAGCTTATGAGAGAGAGAGGCTGCCAAGGAAAGGCACAAAAAATAAAACTCTCAGTATACCAAAAGGAGCACTAACTCTCTTCCATCTATAGCAGAAGCTCATCAGATGGAGGAGAAAAAAAAAGGGTAGCAAGTACCTATGTACTGTGAAGGACATTAAGAGAAATTAATTTGCTTTTAGAAATTCAAATACATCTCAAAGAAGAACTACCTGCCACATAAGTTCTTATCTAGCTTAAATTTTTCTCCCCCTAGATCCTGCTGAATAGCATTGAGAACTTTGTCTAGATACTCATGTTGCAACAGAAGAAAGGCTGGGGGGAAAATGTAATTGTAATGTATACATGTAAGGATAACCTGACCCCCTTGCTGTACAGTGGGAAAATTTTAAAAAAATTATAAAAATAAAAATAAAAAATTTTCTTCCCCTCAAAGATGGCAAATTCTATCAGTTGGTCATTCATGGAGATGCAAACCATCTCTCAATTCTGGTGGCTGAATGTGCCTATGAGTAAGGAATTTCAGTTAGGAAATTTACAAAAGTAAAGCTCAAGCACTGCTGAGATTAGAAAAACCAAATACTTGCTCAAAACCAGAACTGCCACTAAATTCCACTCTCCTTTCCAATCCCCAGTTTGCTGAAACGTTTATCAATTCAGAGAAGTGACTGCAAAAATAATGCCTATTTTTTAAGGTTAGAGGCTAAGGAATGCTACCGGCAGAGAAAGGTTGTTCTCTCCCACTATTTTTGTAAAGCACAAATGCAGTAGCTTGAGGAAGTCTCCTTCCTGTGCCCCAATGTTCACTACAGCACAATTTACAACACCCAAGACATGGAAGCAGCCTAGATGTTCATCAACAGGGGAATGGACAAAGAAGATACGGTATATATGTACAGTAGAATATTACTGAGCCATTAAAAAAATGCCATTTGCAGCAACATGGATGGACCTAGAGATTACCATACCAAGTGAGAAAGACAAATATCATATGAGATCACCTATAAGTGGAATCTAATTTTAAAAATGACACAAAAAAACCTTAGTTGTGAAACAGAAACAAAGATTTCAAAACCAAACTTATGACTACCAAAGGGGAAATGTTGGGGGAAGGATAAATTAGGAGGTTGGAAATATCATATACAAACTAGTATATATAAAACAGCTAAGTTACAAGGACCTACTGTATAGCACAAGGAGGTCTACTCAATACTCTATAATAACCTATTATGGGAAAGGAATCTGAGAAAGAATGGACATATGTATACGCACAACAGATTCACTTTGCTGTACACCTGAAATTAACACAACATTGTAAGTCAACTATACTCTAAACAGATCTTAAAAAAATATATATATTTTTAAAGGATGTCTCCTTCCAGGTTCCTTAACTGCCAGGTCATTTGACATAAAATTATTTGGAATCCCAAATGCTTAGAACACCCTCAAAAAAGTCCCAAACAAAATCTTTCACATCATCATTGTACAGTGATAATACACAACAAGGATATCTGGTGGTGTCTGAAGGAAAAGGAAGACCTGGGAACAGCAGGCCTGAGAAAAAAACAGGGTGGAGAAAAGGAGAGCTATTCCAGTTCACCAGTTAAATTCTTTTCTGATGAAAGTGAAATTAAGGAGTTGCTGGAGAAGTGGGATAAGGTAGAAATTCTCCAAAAGGGGTGCATAACTAGATGAAATAAGGTACTAAATAAAATATTCCTGAAAGATGTAAATTTTTTGGCCAGGGTACTTGAGGAGGGCTGGGGATGTCTGAAGTGACTTGGTAAAGAGAGAGAGCAGCTTTCTGGTTCTAAAGGGAGGTGGACATTCCATCAGGGCTTACAAAAGAGGAAGAGGCTGATGAGCAACACTCAGGATTTGGGTAAAACCCTCTTGATGGAAAATGACTGAACTCCACGACATCCTCACTACTGCCCTGAATACTGTGGAGCAGACGGGAAATGAGAAAATGCTTATGATCCAGGAGTTCCCGTCGTGGCGAAGTGGTTAACGAATCCGACTAGGAACCATGAGGTTGCGGGTTCGGTCCCTGCCCTTGCTCAGTGGGTTAACGATCCGGCGTTGCCGTGAGCTGTGGTGTAGGTTGCAGACGCGGCTCAGATCCCGTGTTGCTGTGGCTCTGGCGTAGGCCGGTGGCTACAGCTCCGATTCGACCCCTAGCCTGGGAACCTCCATATGCCGCGGGAGCGGCCCAAGAAATAGCAACAACAACAATAACAACAACAAAAAAAAAGACAAAAAAGAAAAAAAAAAAAAAGAAAATGCTTATGATCCAGGTGGGTATGGGCAAGAGGGAAGGCAGATGCTAGACACAAAGAAATAAGCACCTACCCTGCATGTTAGACATGCAAATGATGAGAAACAAGAAGACATGGCAGCAAACTGGACAAGAACCCTGAAAAGGTTGAAATTATTCTGATAATTCTCACCAAGAACAGTTTGGCATATGGATATCTAAGAGCAGAGTCTTACTGGCTCCTGAGCAACTCCTAGATACCATTTTATGAAAACAGATTGGGCCCTACTTCAGACCATTTGACACTAAACATGATGCTTGGATATGCATATTTTTTAAAAGCTCCTTCAATAATTGTGGTGTACTCTGAGGACTGAAAGCATTATAAAAATAATCAAACGAAGAACATCTGAAGCCTATAAGTACCATGCAAAAACTGAGTTTGATTCCTTATAAAAAGGGATTGGAGGAATGAAGGGAGAATATTAATAGATTGTGAGCTCCATTTTTACTTTTTCTTGTTCAACTAATATGGACTTAGGACGTTTCTAATCACAGAAGGGATGGGTATTCTATTTTAAGGACTTGCTCTAGTCTTAAAGGGACTTACTATAAATAAGATGTAAGAACATTTCCTTCTGTGAGTTATACTGGTGCTAACATTTTGGGGAAAGGGTTTGCACAAATAAAGTCAGATCTATGGTTCTCTGAAAAGTACACCAGGGAATAGACAGAGCACAGACATGCCCAAGGACCTCTGAATCACACCAGAGAGATGTGTCCTTCACACAAGTGCTAAATGAACAGAACAGAGGGTGAGCAAGGACAGTTCCGTGGAGCAGAGGGAATCTGGGTGGGGATTTAGGAGAATGGGGTACCTAGGATCTGGAGTGACACAGAGGAGTTTTGGTGACAGGCTTTGTAAGGGCCACCACGGGGTGGGAGTGGGGAGGAGGGACATACAGTGAGAAAGAGGGAAGGCCTATAGTCCTGATGGCTGACTCTCTATCTCTGTTCTACCTAGGTTGGTTACCACAGTAACCTCATTCCCCTCAGCAGTGATTGGTGTAGGAAAGGACATGTGACTCTGTTCTGGTCTGTGAGATGTAAGAAGACACTCTCTAGGTCACTTCTGGAAGAAGTTTCCTCAGTCTTAAAAGAGATACACACTGCCTAGTCTGAACGTGATGCGTGGCACTTCTGCAAGCCATTATGCCACCATGCACAGGATGCACTAGCCGATGGTGACTAGCAGAGTGAAGTGACAGTAATAACCTGGGTTTGGGGGGAGCTCTCGCTGTGGCGCAGTAGAAAGGAATCCGACTAGTATCCATGAAGATTCGGGTTCAATCCTTTGCCTCACTCAGTGGGTCAGGGACTCAAGTGTTGCCGTGAGCTGTGGTGTAGGTCGCAGACTTGGCTTGGCTCCCATGTTGCTGTGGCTGTGGTACAGGCCAGCAGCTGCAGCTCCCATTAGACCCCTAGCCTGGGAACTTCCATATGCCACAGGTGAGCCCTTTAAAAAAAAAAAAAAAAAAAGTAATAACATGGGCTTTTGATACAACTGGGGCACTGAACCAAACTTAAAAGCTGCTCTCTGGACTTAAGGTATGAAAAAGATTATTATTATTTTTTTGTGTAAGGTGATCTGATTTGGGGTTTTCTTGGGTTTTTATTTGCACCTGAAACATATTCAAATATTTACAACAGAAAGATGAGTTGGAATGAATTCCTGAGGGCTCTTAGACCAGGTTCAGCCATATGGATTTTGCATTATGGGTAAAGAGAATTCATTAATTAGGAGTCTCATAAGAGTGGAATTATTGGTAGTAACCTGAATGGCAGGAAAAATAGCATTATAAGTCTTATTGCTTATTACTATCCATGAAATCTTTCATTCCCTAATTTTTCTTATGGGTCATGAGAAATATTAATATTTTTTAACTTTCTTAGAAAAGTTAAAATTGGGCAGAAAATGGCATAGAAGCTCATAATATGTGGAGGGAAAAGCCCATTTTGCCTCAGCCTGTTTGCTTTGGCAGCTACAAAATTATTAAAAGCCCCATCCAAAATGGAAGGATTTGTGAGTTCCCTTTGTGGCTCAGCAGTTAACAAACCCAACAAGGATCCTTGAGGATGCGGGTTCAATCCCTGCCCTCGCTCAGTGGGTTGAGGATCTGGCGTTGCCATGAGTTGTGGTATAGGTCGCAGATGTGGCTTGAATCCCACATTGCTGTGACTGTGGTGTAGGCTTACAGCTGTAGCTCTCATTCGATCCCTAGCCTGGGAACTTCCATATGCCATGGGTGTGGCCCTAAAAAGGAAAAAGAAAAAAAAAAAAAAGGAAGGATTTGTTTTGTGCCTTAAAGGTTGCCAAACCTGCATGTGAAAATAAAAGTTGTAAAACAACAACAAAAACCCAAGCTGCTTTATTTTGCATGAAACCCCATCTGTACCAGTTATAGTACATGTAGCAAGTAATTATCTTCTCCATGATCCCAATAATTATCTTCTCTAACCAGTTTTAAAATATTTCCCATTCAACTTTCCTTTTGAGATTAACAATACAATTGCCAAACCACTGATTCCTTTAACCACTGATTCTCCTAGAACCCCCAAGGAAGGCACGGTTATCCAGACAAATAATTACATGCTGTGAGTGTATCTTCCCAGAGATCAAAGTCTTGGACTATGGAATTTCAGTAATATTTTTGGCCAAGAAAATCTAGAAAAGCTGGCTGCTATCTGATGTTAAAGGGAAACATGACCTCAACAGAAGTTCAATGCTACTTGCTAAGGCTGGACCAATGACTAACTAGTCATCCAAAATTGAGGGCCACATGTCCCCTCCTTTTCATTCAAATCTTTATTAAGTGACTATTAAGGTACTGGTCCTAGGGAGACAGGGATCAATGACATGGCCTTTGAACTCATAAAACTTTCTTTGATGGAGGTAAGTTAATGTAACACACTTTAATTTAACTGTGTATTAAAGACTTATCCTATTATGTGAGCTGAGAGGCACGGAAACATAAAGGAACAGCAGATAACCCAAAATGGGATATAGGCAAGGGTTTTCAGAGGACATCACTCTTGAGGTGAGTTTTACAGATGAGTAAGTTGGCCCTGAAGGGGAGGATGGGTAGTTTTCCAAGAAGACATACAGCAGATATAACAGCAAGAAGATGCCACAGGATGGGGTGTGTTTGAGGGAGCTGCAGGAAAGCAAATATGCAAGGGCTGGATGATTAAGGGCTTTGTATGCTAAGCTAAGGAGTTTGGATTTTATTTTGAAAGCAGTGAGAGTCACTGAAAGTCACCTGAGCTCCAAAGCCACAGAATAGGGTTAGTTCCTGGGAATTACTATTCTGGCTGATGGGAGGAAAATGACTTGGTGAGTGCAGGGGGAATGTGAGAGCAAGGAGACATCTTGGGAATCTTTGCATCATGTAAGTGTTTTAGCAGTGAGGGACCTGAAGGGACAGATACAGAGCCTAGCATCGTGGGATGGCTGAGCTCAAAGGTACAGATGAAGGTCCTCTGAGGGATAGCAAAAGATCTTGAATCTGGGGGTGTACCACCTTGGGAACCATGGGACTGTCATGGTAAGACTACTCAGGGGGAAGCCCCATAAATTCTGGGGTGCTAAAGAGGCCATAAAGCGTCGCATAGGCTTCATAACTTTCATAGATATTTCTGTTTGCTAAGCAGAGACTGTACTGTATATTTAACCAGTTTTAAACTCAATTTGTGAATTCAAGCCCTTTGTCTCAAGAGTAAAGTTAGAAAATATTTGCGGTGTGTGGGTAATGTTAACCCTGAACAGAAACTAGCAACAACAGTTATATATCCTCCTTGAACTGCTTATACCAAGACTTCTTTTCCACCAGCCAGTCATACCGTGACCCTGCCTTTTTGTTCAGAAATCCTCCACTAATCAGGTTTGACTAAGCTTCTGCAACCTCTTTCACGTCACTTATTCATCTTCCACCTAAACCTCATCTATGCTTTTGATTAATTACCTTTTTTCCTATCAATATCCCCACTGTTCTTAAAATAGGCACTAGTATTCCACTGAGAGATGAGCTACTATACTGTTTAGCACAGGGTCTGAGATATTGAGGGCAGGAAGTAAGTTATTATTATTGTCTGCAGTTTACTGCACTTTCCTCTCCCTCAACATAGGCCTTGTGAATCCCTTAGGCCAATTCCCTCCACTTTGTTACACCCATTCTCTCTATATAGGAATAGAAGGTATGGTGTATTCAACACATTTGCACTATAGATGGCAGCTCTGAAACACTGTAGCTGAGTGAGAATAGAGTAGTACTGTACCCAACCTTCACTAGGAGAAGGGAAAAGAATCGGGTAGCATTTGTTATTTATATTTCCTTCACAGACCAATGCATTTCCTCTCAGACAATGTGTTTGGATGTTTATAATTTGTTTGTGTATGATGTGCCTTATAGAAGGCACAAGGATAGTTAAGTTACTGAATCAGAAAATGTCATTGCTTTTCCTACCAACTCATCTAAACAAATGGTCACTGACTTTTTACAGCTTGTTTCTTTATTACATGTAGAAATATTTATTAACATTGTATTTCTGTTGCATGCCTGCAACCAAATTTGGCAGTTGTCAGGAAGTGTGGGGAAAGGAAAGCGACTGGTGATACACTGTGGCTATTATCTTTTAACAGGTGAGCAAGCAACACCCACTCATTCCTTGGAAGTCAGAAAATAAGGCAATACCAACAGCCATCCAAAGCTACTCTCACCACATAAGGCCACATTTCATCAAATCTGAGATGTCACCATCACAGGATGGACAATATTTTATGTCACCCACTATGAAATCAAAAGTACTAAAGTGAGAAGGTGAAAAGAGGAGCCCACCATGAAGCTGAGGCACCAAAAAGCCACAGAGATGAGGCTGCCACACAGAAAGAGATGGCAATGAGATGCTGGAAGTGGGTAGAGCCAAGAAGGCCACTCCTGAGGATATGAACCACAGGCCAGAACTTGGGTGGGTTGCATCTTGAATTCCCACCACCAGTGTGGTCTAAACACCTTCAGGCAGGGACTCATGCTTGGTCTCAGCTTGGTAGTGCCCCCGTGACTGGCAGAGGCAAACTCTCAGAAAGAAGTGAATCTCAAAGGCAATTGCATCCCAATTTAAAATATGTTAGTGCATAAAAATATGAGCACTGGGGAACAGAAATATAAGAATCCTCAGCCACTGTGAAGCCCATCCCAGGAATTACTAAGTCTGGAGCTGAGAATAAAAAAACCCAGGAAGAGGGCAGGATAGAAACCAAAGTTCAAAAAGCCATACAGGGATCCAGCAGGTAACCAACTGCAGGGAATGAAAGCACATGGAGGGACAGGGAGGGCACCCAGGATTCTGAAGCCAGGAGCAGGTCTGGACCAGTGGGCTGGGCCTGGGGCTAAGTCTCTCTGCACCTGTTTTTCTGGCTTCAAGAGCCAGGACAGAACCTCTCTCAGCTTCAATTCCTTATTGACAAAATGCAGAAAATGGTTTCTCTAGAATTATTTAGGAAGTAGAACAAGAAACTGTATTTTAAAAGTGTTTCATTTACTATTAAAAAACAACAACAACTAGGAGTTCCCGTTGTGGTTTAGAGGAAACGAATCTGACTAGTATCCATAAGAATGCAGGTTCAATCCCTGGCCTCGCTCAGCAGGTTAAGTGGGTTACCAAGAGCAAAGGCAGCAAAGAGATGGTGTTGCTATGGCTGTGGCTGCTGTGGCTGTGGTGTAGGCCAGTGGCTGTAGCTCCAATTTGATCCCTAGCCTGGGAACCTCCATATACCACAGGTGCGGCCCTAAAAGCCAAACCCTCCCCCCCAAAAAACAAAAAATACCTGTGCCAGTAAAAATTATACTTATTACCTCCCCCCTCCTTTTTTTTTTGCTTTTTAGGGCTGCACCTGCAGCATATGGAAGTTTCCAGGCTAGGAGTCAAATCAGAGCTGCAACTGCCAGCTTATGCCACAGCCACAGCAATGCCAGGTCTGAGCCGTATCTGTGACCCACACCACTGCTCATGGCAATGCTAGATCCTTAACCCACTGAGCTAGGCCAGGGATTGAACCTGTGTCCTCATGGATACTAGTCAGGTTCATTACCACTGAGACACAATGGGAACTCCACACTTACTATACTTGACATAAATATTCTAAATGCTCCGTTAGTCAGATCTTGTGATTTTTATTTTTAATATAATTTTCATTTAGCAGAGAGACGTGCTTAAGTCAAGCACATGATAAATCCTTATTAAGTAAATAAAAACCTCTAACTTTGGCCCCAATCCTACTCAGCCCTAAATTCCTGAGGGCTGCCAGCAAAAGCTAAAAACAGAAAGGGGAGAAAAGACAAATTCCTCCTCTAGTCCATAATGTGCTTATGCTTAAACAAGTAGACAGGTTCCATACAACCACCCTTGGTCTCCCTAAATCGCACCTACAACAAAACCAAGACACTAGCTGAAATGACATGTTTTTACAGCAACAGATTGAAGGAAGATCATAGGGGGCAACTTCACAAGGGATTCAAACAGGACAAAATAGGGAAACTTCAAAATGGGAAGGTTATTCCTAAATGTCCATTGACAGATGAATGGATTAAGATGTGGTACATATACACAAAGGAAAATTAGTCATGAAAAAGAATGAAAGGCAGCAGCACAGATACAACTAGGGATTCTCATACTAAGTGAAGTACATCAGAGAGAGAAAGACAATCACTATACAATATCACTTATATAAGGACTCTAAAATATGGCACAAATGAACTTATCTTCAAAACAGAAATAGACTCACAGACATAGAGAATAGATATGTGGTTGCCAAGGGGGAGTTGGGAGAGGGGACAGGGATGGACTGGAAGTTTGGGGTTGGTAGATGCAAACTATTACATTTAGAATGGATAAACAAAACATCCTACTGAATAATACAGGGAAATATATCCCATCTCCTGGGATAGATCATAATGGAAAATAATATGAAAAAAAAGAATGCTATATATTTACATAGCACATATACATATATATGACTGAGTCACTTTGCTGTATAGCAGAAACTGGCACAACATTGTAAATCTACTCTAACAAAGAAAAAAAAAGGAAGAAAAAAAAATGGGAGTGTTCATTACTGGCAAAAAGAACTTGGCCATCATGAAAGAGCATCTTTGGCAGAAGAGACCAATGTCTAGATCTCTTGCAATATCCTGGCATCTGCCTGTCAAGCTTATTAACAGAGATCAATAGGCAGTGCTTCCCAGGGTACACATTAGAACAGGGAGAGGAGAGAAGGTATCAGGCTAGGAGTAAGAATTTGGGGGTCAGAGATGAAGTCTTCCATTTCCAACCTGTGTGGTCCTGGGTATTCTAAAGGGACAATGTGGAGGAGGGGAAACAAGAGAGAAGGGAGACTTGAGTTTATCCAGGCTCTGTCCTCATTGATCACGTGATTCTGGACTTGCCCATAATATGAGGAGCAGGATAGGATGATTTGAGGCACAATCTGTCTCTCACATTTCATGATTTTAGATATTTAAGGATGGCAGTGGTTAATGATTCTCTATTGCCCACCCCACATTTTGGCTGGGAATAAGGAATGGACTCTACAGAGAGAATAAATCAAATAAGTAAGAATGAATAAAGACAAAGATGGCTACATTGAACAGAAGGAACATGTTGGAAAGAGAAGGCACTGGGAAACAATACACATAGAGAGCATAGGAGTACACATAGAGAACACAAGAAATCAAAGAGGTGGTCCAGAAAGTTGAAGGAGATGTCGGGAAGTTTCTAAAGTAATTTAAGGATAAGCCTAAGAGGCCTGAGATGAAAATAATAATTTGGGGCAATGGAGAGTGGTTGAAATTGGGAAATGAACTGAGTGATGGGAGAGAGGAGCAGTCGAGAAAGAGGGCCAAACTCTTGAGTCTCCAAATATACAGTGTCCCCCAAGCCAACCCCCACAGGAGACTGATCTTTTATCTTCTTCTTTTCGGGGCTGCACCTATGGCACAGGGAAGTTCCCAGGCCAGGGGTCTATGCCACAGCCACAGCAACACCGGATCTGAGCCCATATCAATGACCTATGCCTAATGTGCCAGACGCTTCATCCACTGAGAGAGGCCAGGGATCTAATCTGCATTTTCACAGAGACAATGTCGGGTCCTAAATCTGCTGAGCTGCAAGGGGAACTCGGAGACTGATCATTTTAAAGTTTTGGTCCATGTTTGACAGAATACGCCTGAAACTTACCATCCTTTTTATTCCACATACTTGTTTGAGTAACTCTATTTCACTCTATTTCAGAATATTTCTACAGGAGCTATTTTAGTTAACAAATCAGGGAAAGGTAGAGACCTGTCTAAAATATTCATTTTTTAAAAGTGATTAAACAATTTTGAGTTTTAATCTTTTGTCCACATTCTATACAGAAGCAGGTATGTAGAAATATAGAACATTTAACAATGGGTAACTAATCAGAAGACTAAACACATGTTTCCCGCAGATGAAAAGAGAAAAGATAAACAAAAACATGGAGGCCTGAGATTTTCCCCAAAGTAAACATTTTTTTTTTTTTCTGGGAAACTTAGATATAAGGTTTATTTTACCTCAGTCAGGCTGTCAGCCAGCATTTTTGTTGGACTCAGGTTCTTAAAGATTTAAATGTTTCCTATTCTCAACCTTTGGCTTACAGCTAAATACTTAATGGTTCTTATCTGGGGGCCCTACTTGATAAAAACTTGGGAAAATGTACTAAAAATATGTCTTAACAAATCTTTCTCACACAGTAGTGGTCTAGTTCCTTCTTGAGGAAATCTGCCTCTAATTACTAATCTGTAGGAATTTGCTACTGAAGAAGAAACACCCCTGTAGGCTTATGGGGTCTGTCCTAGTATTAACAGTCCTAATTGCTGAATACACTTTGTAGTACCTTTTAGACCACAGATTATCTTACAAATGCCAATTTCTTTGACACTTATGGTAGGTTGCATTGCTATTTTATAATTTATAATTAAGGAACAAAATAGTTAAATAGCTGGCTAAAGGACATAAAGAAAGTCCATGTCAAGACATAAGCTTTAAACTAAAGTCTATCTGGGTCACCTTCTACTTAGAGACAGGTTCTCTTTGGTGGTTTAGTGAGTAAGTTTTGTGTTGTTCTTTTAAGCTGCATTTTTACAAGAGATATTAGTTCGTTGTTGAGTGCACTTTTTAGGATACTTCTACGCAGCTCTCCAAGTATGCAGCTTTCTCAATTTATTTGAAATTTAAGTAATCATTTATGCATTTATCATTTGCTCCCACTGGATTTGAAGCTTCTTCTGGGGCAGGACCCAAGCCTTATTTATCCTTGAAGCCTTTCACCATACCTACAGTGGTGCCCCATCATAGAGCCGGAGAGGGGCATGAAGTGATGAAGTACACGGCTTTTTTTTTGGCTCAAAGGGAACTCTTTCATAGAAACTGAAAACACAAGTCATCAATTCCAAATTAACTTCATCAGATTTCTCGAACTTGTCTATTGACCCATATCAGACTACTCCCTTATTCCCTTCTTCTTTCCATCCCTTATAAAGTGCCAAGACACAAAAGCTCTAGAAGCAAACTGTGTCATAAAAAATATACTCAGAGTTCCCATTGTGGCTCAGTGGTTAACAAATCTGACTAGGAACCATGAAGTTGCGGGTTCGATCCCTGGCCTTGCTCAGTGGGTTAAGGATCTGGCGTTGCCGTGAGCTGTGGTGTAGGTTACAGACATGACTCGGATCCTGCGTTGCTGTGGCTCTGGCGTAGGCCAGCAGCTACAGCTCCAATTCGACCCCTAGCCTGGGAACATCCACATGCTGCGGGAGCGGCCCAAGAAATGGCAAAAAGATAAAAAAAAAAAGCTCAATCTATAAGCTTAAGGAAGGGATGAAAATGATTTTAATGAAAAACACTTCATACATATTTTTAAAAAGGAAAATGAGAAAATTTCAATTTTGAATATCATGATTCAGCATTTCTCTGAACATCATGCAGGATTTGCATTCTCTCTCTCCCTTTCCTAATAAGCAGCTTATGTACAAGCCACCAAGGACGTAGAGCAGTACAGAAGCCCAAAGACGCCCATTACACAGTCTGAGCTCTGTCAACAAGAATCTATGAATAAATAAGCATTTGTACTTGGGCAAACCACTTACCTTTTTATAAAAATATATTCTTTTTTTTTAACTCAAAGAACTATTAAGGAAATCAGTACTTCAATCTACATGATGATTCAAAACATGAAATTTTATATAGAATTGTATAGCTGCATAATGAGAATGAGTAGGAGGAGAGGTTTTTACCACTAACATGTTACTGTCCAAAACTAACTATTCAAAAAAACTCAAACAGGAACTAGAGATTCTCATACTAAGTGAAGTAAGTCAGAAAGAAAAAGACAAATAGCATATGATATCACCTATGTCTGGAAACTAATACGTGGCACAAATGACCCTATCTACAGGAAAAAAAAAAAAAAACCCTCAAGGACATGGAGAACAGACTTGTGGTTGCCAAGGGGGAGGGCTAGGGCTAGGGAAAGGGATGGGCTGGGGGTTTGGGGTAAGTAGACGCAAACAACTGCATTTGGAGTGGATTAGCAATGAGATTCTGCTGTATAGGACAAGGAACCATATCTAGCCACTTGTGGTGGAACATGATGGAGGATAATGTGAGAAAAAGAAAGCGTGACTGGGTCACTTTGCTGTTCTGAAATTGACAGAACATTGTAAATCAACGGTAATAAAATTTTTTTTTAATTGGGGGAAATGGGTTTTGGACAAATAATTTCATGACAGTAAAAAAAAAAAAAAAAAAAAGGCTGATAGACTCCATGGGAATATGGACTTACACTTGGTTTGCTCAAATGTGTAAGTGACAGAGCTTCAGTAATCATGAAGAGCCTCTGGGGTCTGCTAAACTCTCAGACACAGGGCTTTGAGGCTAGGAGTCCTGAGTTTAATTCTCAGCTCCACCACTAATTGATGTGGGACTTTGGTCAACTAATTTAATTTCCCCGAGGTTTCCTTATCTGCAAGAGGGACTACAAAGCACACCATGCAAGGTGATGCTATAATGTGAACTTGTACACACAGCACCAAGCACACAGGGGATGTTAGTAGAGACTTGCACACAAGCAGAAGCATTTATAACACCATGTGGTAAACGGATGTCTACCCCTCTGCATTCTGGGCTGTGTATAAGCTCCTGGACAGCAAGCATCTAGGGACCTAGTCTAGCTCCCCATTCAGGAGACTGTGATTCTACAGGTCTGGGGTAAGACCCAGTCAAGTGTATTTTAAAGCCAAGATTTAGACACACTAACCTAATCCAATATGGTAATCCCTGTGCTCCTTAGAACTAAAGAGGCAAGTTGTTAACAAGTCTGTTCACGTTTCCCTTCTGGTGAGGGGGAACAATCAATAAATTAGGCTACTTTTTACTGGGTACAGCATTGTGCAAAGCCCTGTTACATGTGCTAAGATGATTCCATGGATGCTATCTATGTATGACTGGGAAAAGATAAAACCACCTAGAAAACCTCTTCCAGAAATCTTTCTAATCTTCTCTTGCAGACTCTCCCTCCAAACAGTTAAGAAGCTCCAACACTGGCTGCAGGAGCTTTGGAATGTTCAAAAAGCAAATGAACCCAACAGTTTTTAGCTGTAATTTGCCTGTCTTATCCGAGAGAGCTTGTCATTTATTCTCATCATAGGTTTCCTAAGGCATTTTTGGGAATTTGTTCTCGTATTCTTGTTCTCTATCTCTTTCCACAAGAGGCTTAAGCAACACCAGAGGTCCCCAGACCAGTCAAAGAGATCTGCACAGCATTTGGGCTCCTTCATCCCTCCACCTGAGCTGTATCCTCTCTGCTGGCAAGGGTACAGCCTGCATGTTAGGGTCAACAGCAAGATGCCACAATAGGTCGGAGAGTGAGCAGGCAGGGCTGGAAAGCGGGATTTGAGCTGTACTTGTGTTAGTCTCTGCTAACACGGAGAAGGCAACCCATGCTCGTAAAGAAAGAAATGGAAAGAGGAAACCAACACTGGCTGGAGGATGTCTATGGGAAAGGAAGCAATAGATTATCATGGAGTTCCAGATTTTCATCCCAGGTTCCGTGAAGATTTAAGAATAGCGTAGATTCACCAGTATGAACTGATTGGGGTTTAAGGCTTTGAGACTTCTCTCTCTCTCTCTTTTTCCCCCAATAATGGACCACATGCCTAAAAAAGCCCCTGTGTGGACTGAGATTCTTTTTTGATGTGTTGGCTTAAGAATCTCCATACTTATCAGGTCGGTATGGCACTCAACCCTGACTCAAGCACACATGAGGGCTTTTCTCAATACTGGTTTGACTACAGTCACTACTTCATAAAACTCACATATAATGATCTGATTTTGGCAGAGCTAATATAAATGGTTCAAAATTATTAATTTACCTTTGATCACACTTAATATCCATTCAGCCTGCTAACATATTACCTGGTAGCCATCAACTGTTCAATTACTCTTACCAGGTAAGGCCCCAAAGTAAAATTCTTAGCTAAATACATCAGTTTCTCCAAAGGCTAAACATGGATTTTAGATAAGGAGCCTGAAAACCAAGGAAAGGCAATTAAATAACTTAGATTTCTGGTAGTGAGCATTCTGAAAACATTTCAGTGGCTTAGTCCTTAAATGAAAATTTAGATAGGCCCAAAGGAAGAAAACAAATCAGAGAATTTGACCCAAGAATATTAACCCTGATAAATCAAATGATTACCACTTTCCAATTTGGAATAAGATCAACAAACTGGTACCTTATATTCAGGTCAAGAATAAAATTGTCAACTGAAGTCAACTTTAGGCAACTGAAGCTGTCTGAAGTTACTGAAAATGGAAATACCACTTTTTATTCCTTCAAACTTTATATTGCTGATTGTACTCTATCCCAACATTTTCAAAATTAAAATTTTTTCCCCTTTTCTCACAAAGTATTACCAATTTCTCATACTGACCCATGAAATTAGGTTTTAGGTGATGGGTTGTTAAAGCGTTAATGTCCCATTCCAAGGAAGGGTGGGAAAGAATAGGATGTGGTTAATTACACTGAGTAACATGGAATAAGGGCATTTCAGAAGACACCAGTGGCTGAACAAAGTCTTGTGGCTTGCCTCGACCTGAACTAGACAACTGAGAATGTAACAAAAGAATTTAAACTAGTTAAATAAACTTGAAGCAACACTTCCACCTGAGGAAAATCTAGATTTTAAAGTATTTTTAAATTGCAGAAAATTACTAATATTTTAATTAACTTTAACATTTTTATATGGGAATATATATAACCCCCCTGAAAATTACAGTAATGCTAACTTGAGGAAATCTGTGTTCTGTAATCTGTATGCACCTAACAATTTGAAGGCAAAATTACATGTGGATCACCAAATATCTTTATTTACTCTATCCCTAGCTGAATGCTAGAAAGATATTATGATTATAGAGCTAGAAAGCTTTTATGATTATATATCATGCAATTCTAAAAAGAATAGCATATTTAGCTCTTCTGATCTTATGTCAGGTCTTATCTGTGTAAATATTTACACATTTTCAAAGGTTAAAGCAACTGGACCAACCCAAATCTGATGCTATGCAAAGGGTAAATTACCTATAGCATCTATCCGGAGGAAGAAGTTGCTAGGATACCAGTTCACTTTGAAGCCACAGCTTTGATTTCATTCTACCTGTTCTTTCCTGCCTCACTTTCCACTCAACTAGATAAAGATTAAACATTGAGATATCTCTAAGTACTGTACAGCTTGAAAAGTAACATTTATAAACACATTCTTGAGCCTACAAGATACCTACCCCAAGCCCTGCAATCTCTCTTATTCCTTTAAGACAAGTATGGTCTCTGAAGAAAGAACAGAAGATTCTGCCCTATGAGGGGGCTTTTAAATAACCTATGTGCTTCATTTTTTTGTCTTTTTAGGGCCGCACCAGCAGCATATGGAGGTTCCCAGGCTAGGGGTCAAACTGGAGCTGTAGCTGCCGACCTACACCACAGCCACAGCAACACAGGATCTGAGCTAAGTCTTAGACCTACACCACAGCTCACAGCAAAGCCGGATCCTTAACCCACTGAGAGAGGCCAGGGATCGAATCCGCAACCTCATAGTTCCTAGTCAGATTTGTTTCCACTGCGCCACGACAGGAACTCTTATCCTGTGCTTCTTTAAAAAGAGTGGTTTTTACTAGAGTTGGTGCAGAATTAGACAAATAGGTCAACGGTTGAGAGGAGATAGATGAAAACAGATTTATATACATATGGAAATATATAAGATGAAAAAGTAACCTTTAAAATCAGTAAGTAGGGAGTTCCCATGGTGGCTCAGTGGTTAACAAACCCAACTAGTATCCATGAGGACACAGGTTCCAACCCTGGCCTTGCTCAGTAGTGGGTTAAAGATCCAGCGTTGCTGTGAGCTACGGTGTAGATCGCAGACTTGGCTCAGGATCCCCAGTTGCTGTGGCTGTGGCATAGGCCAGCAGCTATAGCTCCAATTGGACCCCTAGCTTGGGAACCTCCACATGCCATGGGTGCAGCCCTAAAATGACCAAAAAAAAAAAAATTAAAATCAGTAAGCAAAACAAAGACTTCAACAAGTTTTGCTATCATAATTGGCCATATATTTAGAAAAAAATATATATCTAACAAAAAAATCCATATGGATTTAAAAAGAAAAAAAAAAAAAAGAGTGGCTTGTGCTTAGTTTCAGCATGTAGTGTTTTCTCCTAAGGGTGCTGTGGATTTTCATCAACAGATAGAATATAAGTTCAGAAAATGTTAAATCTCCATTTAAAAACATTTTCTTAATCCTCAAGGTATCCAAATAAGCAAGTTTAGCCATTAATTCCCTACTTTTCTCTTCCAGCAAGTTAATCCTGTTTTAAGGTTGCAGGTAAGTTTGTTCAAACTACTAGAAGCAGCAGATTGCACTTGGGATAATAGGGTGGAGCCAGTTTTGCCTTGGGACAGGCAGGAGATATTAGGAGCCAGAAGAGAAAAGTTCCTCCCCACCCAGCATGCACAAGCTTTGCTATGGAATCAAAGCATCTCTTCCCAGGTGACAAATTTGAGTGTTATGGTTGGAGATTTTTTAAAAATTGAGCAAACTCTCTTACTCATTTAAAAAATTATTTCATGGATGTGAATGTCAATTAGGTATCTAAGAGTGAACATGTTTTTTTAAAACTGCAGTATTTGCTTTAAAATTATGTACTTTGTGAATCAATTATGATAAAAGATTTTTTAAATTATGTCCTCATAAATATTTTGACAATGAGACAATATTCCTTTCTTGCATTAAAAATGTAATTTGGAACTGCGAACACTCTATCTTTGTCAATGAATGCCAGCTTTTCACTACATGGGGTCTAGATCTAATTTATTCTTGGAAATATTGTTCTTAATCCAAAGGAAGCTAAACTCTACCGGTAGTATTAGCAGCAATAATCTTCAGGATGAAGTCTTGTGTGCAGGGTGGATAATAGGAGGCAGGTGGACCAAAGGTATTTCTTTGGTAACTGCCCACCATCCAGAGGGTGGTTCCACAAATGTGTTGACTGACAACAACCAAGGATTCATTTCTTCCTCCAGTCTGCCCACACCCTCTTTCTGTAAGATAATTCGGTCTATAAATATGCGTTTTCTTTTTGACAAAAGTGATAAGCCTTAAGTGGAGCCTACTCTTGAGAGAAACCTGAGCAGGAAAGAGGAAAACAAAGCAAGAAATTCAAAGTGGGTATAGGTGTGTGTCAGGAACTGGCCCACTGATCTGGGTTTCTGCCAAAGAAGATAGGTGCCGAGCGTCACCCTATCTGCCTAAATTGACGGTGGGAAAAATTCAGCCCGGAAAGCAATTTCTCCTACCAGCCCATTTTGCAAATGCCTCCTCCCACAGCCAGATAAAAGAAGAGTAGCTGGCTCCTTATCACCATCAAGTAGCTGTAAAGGTGATACTACTGGGCTCTTCCTGCCAGGCAGGCTTCTGGCCAAGAGCAAAAGTCAGAGATATACCCGGGTAAGGAAGAGCTGCTCTTTTTAAAAAAAAGTCAGTAAGAAAGGAAAACCAGAATATTAGACATTTGCCATCCTTCATTCCTTTTTCTTTTCCTCCAACTGATCCCATTTTCCTTTTGAAAACAAAAGACATGTCTGGTTTTGAAATATAAATGTTTAGCACAAGGCCAACAAGTGGCAGTTGTTGAATACACATTGTTAAATAAAGCCAGTGAAAATAATGTTGGGCCACAGTAAAATAACTTTAAATATAGCTCAAAGATATCATCAACTCTTTATCATACTTTATTAGTCATTATAGTATATTCTGCACAAGAATGAAAAAAAAAAAAACAACACCCGACTGACCCACTATTCATTTATAATACTATAGTTTGAAAAAGTACAAAAGAACTACTCTCCCTCAGAATATTAAGATCTTCTAAGGTAGGAACTGTATTTTTAGGCAGGTGGTAGATTACATTACTGCTTACCAAAATTTCCCTCCCTTTCCTAAGCGGGAGTTACAGACCACGTCCCATGCTGAACTCAAGCGTGGCCATAGGATTTGGTTTGGGCAATGACAACATATCACTTCCAGAAGGAAGACTGAAGAGCTAGCACAGAATTTTACCTTTCTCTCTTATCCTCTTTTGCTCTGAGAAGTAGCAATGATGCAGACAGGCTGTTGCATTAAAAGGTGAAGGTCAACACAGAGCAGAGCTGCAGCTGATCTACAAGGGACATGTAGAACAACTGAGAAATCAATCCTTGTTTTGAAAGCCACTGAGATTTGGGGTCCTGTAGTATAAATGCTATCTTAAGTGATAGAGTATCTTACCTAGGGACCTAATAAAGCTTGAGTGGATGTTTGGATAGATGAATGATGATAGGAAGTATTCAGAAATTCACTGGTGAAATTTAGCAGGTATAAATATAAATATAATCAAATCAGGTATGAATATAATCAAATATTTCTTCAGAGGGTATGGAGCCAAGCAACTTTTAGGTTAAATGACAGTTCAGAGAAATAGCAAGCAAAATAAAGGTTTTGTACATTAAAATAAAGACCTGAGTTACACAATTTGATAGCAACTTAATCAGGTTCTCAAATGTCTACTCTTAACAACCAGCACAAAACCTGCCATCTTCAATCCAGTTGCTCCAGACTATAACTAGCCTCTGAGGAGTCACTGAGGTGATTGCCAAAATAGCTTCTCTGTAGGCCTTATGGATACACATCTTATAACAAAGTAGTTCTAGGTATTAGACCAAAGTTAAAATCCTAGTAACCCAAATAAGTTCTCAAGATTACCTAAACGTTAAAATTCCATCTTGTTGATTGATATCCTTTATCATTAAATAGCATTTCTTAATTGAGCTTCAGTAAGGGGTATGTTTCCAGGCTGATGCTGGATGGGTGCAGAAAAGTCCCAGCTGGTCCTTAATAGGGGAGACTTCCTTTAGGCTTTTGTGGCTTAAGAGACTTGTCTGGGTGGGCAAATGCCACTGACTCAGGTGCAGAGCATATGTTATCAGGTGGCATCACCTCTGGACTTTGGCACACCAAGGACCAGAAGTAGTCCAGCATCCTTCCACCTGGATTCAGCACCTGTTGTCCCTCTTCTACCTTTCATCACCCATGAATCTTTTGTTGGATCAGATGCCACTTGGGATCCCCTCTTCTGTCTTTAGACATCAAAGGGAAGACATAACATATGCTCCTAATGTCTTAGACATACTTCATGGTGACCCAACCTATATAAAGAAGCTGATGTTAATTGTACTGATGCAAAGACCAACCAGGGAAAGTAAACTGGGAACACAACCATTAACCAAATCTTTACCAAGAGGATACACTATGGACTGGCCCTGTGCTCCATACCAAGAGGACAAACAGGAATCCTAGAGTCCATAACTTAAGATCAAGTGGATTTCTTAGTGTAGTTGACAAAAAAAAGAAAAAGAGAAAGAAACAAAATGACTCCTTTTCTTCTCACCTAGCACAATTTAGAAATGAATTGCAGGAGTTCCAGCCGTGGCTCAGTGGTTAACGAACCAGACTAGTATCCATGAGGACGGAAGTTCGATCCCTGGCCCCACTCAGTGGGTTAAGGAGCTATGAGCTGCAGTATAGATCAAAGATCTGGCAGCTGGGATCTGGCATTGCTGTGGCTGTGGCGTAGGCCAGCAGCTGCAGCTCTGATTTGAACCCAAGCCTGGGAAACTTCCATATGCCATGGGTGTGGTGCTAAAAAGACAGACAGACAGAAAGAAAAATGAATAGCATGTGGGTCCACAAATCATAACTCAGGGGCAGGTGGAATCAGTAAAGGATAGAGAACATAGGCTCCTCCCACCCAAGGAAATGGTTAAGGGAGGGAAAAAGGGAAGTCTAGCAAAAAGGAAGAAAATATGATGCCAGAAGGACTAAAATGGCAAAGCATACAATTCATCCCCAAACTACTTGTATATTAACAGTTTCACTTAAAATGCAAACAAAAGGCTCTTTATAGTTTTCAAGAAAATGACACTAAGAGTCACACATGTAAAAAAACTACTGTAACTTTAAAAGGGGGAGGGGGAAGCAGGGTGGAGGAGAATGAACTATCTGTATGATGTGTAGGTTAAACAGAAAGACAGTTAAGGAGTCCAGGAAAAAGTATAGGATAAGGCTATACAAAAAGTATACCATAAAATTACATATGTACAATTTTACACTATGTAAAACTTACGTTTATGTAGAATTAATCAGAATCACAACCCATAAATAAATGCAAATAATTAAAAGTTTAAAGTAACAGGGTTGTGATTTTTTTAAATATGAAGTTATTAATACACATTTCTTTAAAAGATTATGCCCATTACATTCCACAAGTTCCTTTACTTACACCAAAACCTCTAATCCAGCAGTTCTCAACTCAGGGTAATACCTACCTCCCCTCCTTGGCCGCCTTAAGGAGGCACATAGGAATTTGTGTCACAATGACTAAGGGTCATTTTTGGTGTTTCGTGGACAAAGGCCAGGGATGCACACGGGAAAGCTGCACGCAATGAAGAGCTGCCCTACTCACAACACCAGCAGCACTGCTGTCAATAAAATGCCAGTAGGAATAGGACAAAGATCCATTTTTTTAAAGATCTCTCAAGTGCTACCCAAGACATACCATAAAAATCCTAAAATTCAACCATTAAGATTTTAAAATAAATCTAACTTTCTCACTAAAAAAACAAACAAACAAAAAAACTCTCAAAAAGAATGTAGTCTCTCTTCAAAGATGGAAATAGGCAAAAAATTTTACATAAATAGGAAAAAATTAAATCACCTTTTTTCCCGAGAGAGATTACATTGCTTGGATGCTAGAAATGATAACTGAGCAAATACTGAAGGTCTAAAAATTATCTCCACTTATTAAACACATTTTTGTACCTTATCAGTTCACTATTACCCCTCAGCTGGTCCAGGACCACTGTTAGTCACTACTGTCCATTTGTTTCTTGTGAAAAGTGCCTGTTCAGTGCCACCCAGACATACGTGCAGCTACTAAGGACAGCGCCTTCTCTCTGGTCCCAAAGAAAAGGAGAGGAGGAAATGGAAAAGCCACTCTTTCATGTGAGATATAGAAATACAATCCTTCATGTTCAATTAAACGGTTTTCCTACTTTTCTGCATGTTCAGTACTTAAAAGACATGAGCTCACATTTAACTTCCCAAAAGGCTGCTGATACTGCCATCTAGTGAATGAAGTCCTTTTTATACCAGAATGACAAAAAATATAAGTGTTCATGGGCCTATCATTTCTAAAGTAGAGTTCAGAGAATATTTGTCCTGTTATAATCTCACTGGTAGTATCACTTATTTCACATTTTAGAAAGAGAGAAAAAGACACTAAAATAAAGTTCATGGTCTATGTATTATTCTTTGTATCATCAGCACAGCAGGGGCATACAAGCAAACTCTACTTCCCTGTCTAGCATGGAAGCCCTGCTCTGCTTCCAGCAATGACGGTTAGGGCTGGAATCAGCATGTTTTTGACAGCATAGCCCTTTGTCCCTGTGTGGTGAGTACTTATGCTTTCCCTGAATGACTAGCTTATTGAATCTTAAAGACCTTGTGAACTATGGATCTGGTCACAATTCTCTCCTTGCCTTGGCTACTAGAGAGCATGAAGCTAAATCAGTGGCTTATTTCCAATGTCTTTACAAGCCCTGACACCATACATGCTCTATCTTCACTTCTCATTTCCTCTTCTGGCTCTCTCCCCCTCTCCCAATATCCTCACCCACTGATTATTAATTTTACTCTGCATACCCATTTAAGCCATCATAAATGTTTTTCTGAAAGACTGGGTACCTACAAGCAAAACCCATTCCTATCATTTGCTGTGTGTATGATGCCACTACTGGGGCCCTGATCACATAACCATAAGCATATGGAAGGCAAGTGTCACAGGCCATGGCGATTCCTGCCTTGTATGACTCTTGGGTCCCCCTTTCCACTCATTAACTCATGCGAAGAATAGCTGATGGTCAAAAGTAGGGTTCAGAAATATTTCTCACTTATAATCACTGTCTTCTTCACATTCTAGTATGGCCTTATAAGATGTCATGAAGGTTAAATTCATCCTTAGGATATCAGGTTAAAGTCCTGCAGCTTCTTCAACTGAAGATCCTGCTTTTTCATTTTCAAGCTGACAAATCCACTGAGTCTTGTTGGCCACAGGTCTTATGGCCTGTCCCATTTCTAAATAAGTGGTCCATGTAGTCCAAGTTATAAAAATTTTTCATATAACAGGTTTTCTTTAAAAAAAATAAAGTCTTATTCAAAGGCAGAATAGAAACTCTTACAGCAACAGGCATGAAGACAACAATACTGAAATCCCAAAGGCTTTCCCTTTTCCCTCCAGAAACACATGGGCCAATGCTGGATACCTCCTCACCACTTTAGCACACATCATGCTTATCTGATAAGTCCTGCCTACATTGAACTGAATTCAGTCAGTGCCGCTGAGACAATGACGCCAACAGAGAGTTCATCACTGGGACACCTCAGACTTCGTATCAAAATTCCCTTTCTTATCTCTAGTAATTAGCTATTTTTTAAAAATATAGACTATAAAAATTATATTCTCCGAGTTCCCTGGTAGCCTAGCAAGTTAAGGATCTGGCATTGCCTACTGCTATGGTTCGGGTTGTGGCTAGGGCGGGAATTCGATCTCTGGCCCGGGAACTTCCACATGCTGCAGACATGGCCAAAAAAAAAAAAATTATATTCTCAATCCTATTCCTAGGAGTCACGATATCTGGTTCTATATTTTCTCCAAAACTTCCAAAAGTACGAAATAACTAATATTTTCCAATTAGCAAATCAGAGGGTAGAAAGTGTGTGTGGGTGGTGTGGGAGGCATTACAGAGAATATGTTTATGATTATGCAAATAAAAGCTGATTTTATTTTAAAACATTGCATTTTATATGCAATGCACAGACATGTGCATACAAAATTTGATGGTCAAGGTGATGAAGATAACTGAAAAATTGCTAGGAAAATAAATTATCAAAAAATGCCTGGGACAATAAACAATGGTATCATCTAATCTAAAGGTCAGAGAATTAGTACCCAAGGTTCTGAATTTCAGACACACTCCTATCTAATGAGATAGACACTCTTTTATTAAAAAGTGAAGAGAAGCACAATTCCCCGGTAGCTTCTTTGGAATTCGGCTTCTTTGTAGGGAGCAAATACTAAGATGTGGCTAAAAAGCATGACAGACAGAGGAAATAGGCCTCATAATTTTTATTTAAATTTCAGTCATCACCTGAGGCCTCCACCTCTCCCCACCTATGTCTGAGGCAGAATCCTGGAGATAAATCTAGACATCCAGTTTTACAAACAGAGTCAGTGAGGAACCTGGCCCAGAAAGCAGGACTCTCCATTCAGTGAGACAACTATCTGCGACTTACTAAAAGATTACTTAGTTTGCCAATTGTTTTTACAGGTAAGAAGCTTAGATTGGGCACAATACTAGCAAATGGAATGCTGGGGACTGACACCTAGCATCACCAAAGGCCAAAAATCACGTGCACATCAGGCCAAACTCTTCTATGGGAGTGAGGATGGAGACAGGACTGGGAGGCAGAGTGATATGGTAACCTAATTATACTCAGGCCAGAGAAGCGAAGTGAGTACATACAGGACACCAAAGACATCTTTCAGGGAAAAATAATTCAAATTAATTTAAGGAAACAACCAAATGGGAGAATACCACTGCATTATTCTTTTATGGGTTCATGGGAGAAAGTAAGAGTTCTGCAAAGAGTGGTCTTATGTATTAGCTAATTTCCCTTTGCTCAGCCAAAATTCCCAGAAAGTGAGAAAGACCACCAACCTGACTTCTGATTAGGGTCTAGAGATGAAATCCAATAGATACTCAGGTCACAGACATGCAGCCAAAAAGCACGCCCTTCCTTTAGCACCCTTGAACTGTCTCCACTGGCCTTCCTGGCTTTCTGAGCCTAGTCAACACTCTAGGGCCTGGAGTACACAAGTCCTCTTTTATCTACAAGGATTCCTCAATGACCCTTAAACTCAGGAAAGCTGGGGCCTGCTGGTTCCAGTCCCTTCTTGATCAGAGTCAAGGGGGCATGGACATCACTTAACATGACCTGATACAGGAGACTGCACTTTGTCACACCAGCTGCTCCAGCAAACCAACACTGAATACCTCCTCTACATCTTGTCCAAAGAAGGAAATGCTTGTATTCCAGTTTTCACATCATACAACTAAACCAGTACTTTATTTTTTTAAAGTACACAGTACACCATCACCAATTCCATATCAATCCACTCATTGCAATTATCCTTCCTCGTTCTATATCACCTCGGCTTAAGGGCCCACGTGGAGAGAAGGACAGGTGCCACAGAGAATTTGTATTTAATATACTTCTATATCACCCTAATTTATTAAGATGATCATGTATTATTTTTAAAATCTAAAAAGTCTTTGATAAATACAAACTCTTTCACCAAATCAAAACATGTTTGTTATTATTGTGAATTTATCCCAATATTTTGACCTCATTATTTTTGTGAATTTATCCCAAAGAAATAACTTATTTAGATTATTTAGAAGATTTCACTGCAATGATGTCCAGAGTAGCAAAGAATTACACACAATTCTTCATTTTTTAACTTTAGAAAGATGGTTTATAGATCATGGTACATTAATGTGATTAAATATTATTTATCATTATAATTATAAAGCCTTTGTAAATAAATGGAAACTGTAACAACTTAGTCAAAAGTAGTATCTCTAATAAATTACATAACTAAAATGCCAACTAAAATATGTAGGAAAGATGAAAATGTGTTATGTTAGAGTGGTAGAATTTACATGCAGTTGGTTTTTTTGTTGTTGTTTTTTTAATTTTTTTATTTTTCCACTGTACAGCAAGGGGGTCACGTTATCCTTACATGTATACATTACAATTACATCAGTTTTTTTTTGTTTTTTTTTTTTTTGTCTTTTTGCTATTTCTTGGGCCGCTCCCACGGCATATGGAGGTTCCCAGGCTAGGGGTCCAATCGGAGCTGTAGCCACCAGCCTACGCCAGAGCCACAGCAACGCGGGATCCGAGCCGCGTCTGCAACCTACACCACAGCTCACGGCAATGCCGGATCATTAACCCACTGAGCAAGGGCAGGGACTGAACCCACAACCTCATGGTTCCTAGTCAGATTCGTTAACCACTGCGTCACAACGGGAACTCCCAGTTGTTTATTTTTTAACAAATAAATATAATATACTTACTAACAAGTGGTTGAAGGAAAATTAATTTTGCCACATTTCCAAACTAATAAGATTCTGACCTACCTCTCCTTTACTTAGAGTTAACTTTATTGGAATTTACAAATGTTCCTGTATTTTACTGATGTTCATTAAAGGAGACGAAAGGAGTATCAATGGGTTAAAAGGTAAAATATGGTAGCAGGATCAAGGTCTACTGGATCTGTTTTAAAAGGACTTAAGGTAGCAAGCAAAAGGTTAAGGAATTCCTCAAGAATTTACAATGACTCTTAAACCCAGGAAAGCTGGGGCTTGCTGGTTCCAGCCCCACCTTGATCAGAGTCAAGGGGGCATGGACATCACTTAACATGACCTGACACAGGAGACTGCATTTTGTCCATGTAACATATAAGCCATAAACCTATCAAAGTACTTTCTAAATTACCAAATTACTTGTGGCATCACAGTGACGTCAAATGATCGGTTTAACATGGTAAATTCTTTCTAGTCCAAGCCAACTGCTATATGTGTGGACAGTCTTAAAATTTTTTATTGTATCAACTAACTTTTCAAAGGATTAGGGGACAAGTTTTCTTCTCTTTGGGTTCTCAGAACATAAAGATTCCCAACGATCTTTCAAAAGCTCAAGTCCCAATGGATAGCTGGGCAAGAAAGGACAGTAGGAGGCCAGCGGTGACTCAGAAAGTTAACAAGAAGTCTGAGTGCATGCTCTTGTGTTAGCTCCCATGCTTCCATCCAAGAAAATGCTGTATCAAAACGATGTGTATGAATGCATCCATTATGCATTATCACCACTGGCTTCTCCCACTCAAGTCTCTCTACAGGCTTAGCTCACCTCCCTTGGAGACAATCTGGACCATCAACTGGGGTGGAGGCTCTTAAGTAACTTTATGAGTTGGCTTCATCTAGGTAGCTTCTCAGGTGTAGTTCGACTACCACACCCTAAAAACTGACAACATTTTGTGAACAATTTGTCAAGTCTGTTTATCCCCTCGGCTTGAAGACAGACCGACCAAATCAGCCTGGGTGATGACCACACTATCCCTGAAGTAGAGACTGTAGATAAAGACCACCCTTGTAAACTTCAACTCTCTCTATAGTTTCCACATTCAAATACCCTCAAGTTAACCATCCTCATCTCATATGCTCTCAAACAGCAACATTTTTTCCCTCCCCATCCTTCCCTTCCCTTTCCTTCTGCTTCTCCCCCTTCCCTCCCTCCCTTCTTTCCTTTCTTCCTTCCACACCGCAGCATATACACTTTTTTTTTCTTTCCACTTTTTAGAACTGCACCCATGGCATATGGAAGTTCTCAGGCTAGGGGTCGAATCAGCTACAGCTACCAGCCACAGCAATGCGGGATCCAAGCCGCACCTGCAACCTACACCACAGCTCACGGCAATGTCGGATCCCTGACCCACTGAGCAAGGAACCCACATCCTCAGAGATATTAGTCAGATTCATTTCTGCTGCGCCACAGTGGGAACTCCTCACACTGCAGCATATAGAAGATCCCAGGCCAGGGGTCAAATTCGAGCTGCACTTGTGATATACTCCACACCTGAAGCAATGCCAGATCCTTAATCCACTGCACAGGCTGGGGATCCAATCTATGCTTCAGCAGTGACCTAAGCTGCTGCAGAGATACCAACACATACTTAACCCACTATGCCACAGTGGGACCTCCACATTTTTCTAATATTGGTCAATAGATATTTTTTAAAAGCAAAAATATTTCTTTTAGGTCTTTAGGAGAATACACAAATTATTAATAAAGGAGAACTGGTCTACTGTCACACTGAATATGATACACAACAAATGAAATCATTAACGTTACAATTCTGAAAGTTTTATACCTTTTCCTTCAAAGATCCCACAGTAATGAATACATCTCTCCCTCCCTCCCTCCCTCTCTCTCTCTCTCTCTCTCTCTCTCTCTCTCTCTCTCTCTCACACACACACACACAGATTTTTCAAAAAGAAAAACAAATGATATACACCATAGACCAGTAGGTTAGGGTAGCAGAGACATGAAAGAGGGTTGCTATGGTGCTTCCTCTTAGGGATCAGCATAAATTCAACACCATGTCCATTCCAATGTTTTTTCTTTGCCTAAAAATCCTTGCCACCTTACCATGATTTTCACTCCCAGCACAGTAAGTTGGGAGAACAAAGAAAGGGAGAATAAGTTACAGAGGTTCTTAGAGCTCTGAAGGTAAATGTTTCTAGAACTCTACTTCTAGGTTGAGTGAAGAAAACAAGGCTGCCCTCCTGGACTGGGGTGTGGCAAGTATGTGCAGCTGATCCTAGAACTGGGTGGAATCTGGAATCTGCACAAGAACCAACAAGCTCACAGGAGAAGCACTGACTGAACCTGTGTTTAGCAGCCTTAACCATCTGTTTTCAAGTGGATTATGATTTGCAAAATTGAGCCTTAGTGCCATCCTGAATGACCCAACAGCAGCAATGGAATTGAGGAAGGTAAAAGAGGGTGTCATTTACAATGACCAGTCTAAGAGCCAGTTTTAAAGAATGACCCATGAAAACTCATAAATTGCAATTTAAGCCCAGGCCCCTAAGTTTCCCCAAAGTGTTTGGATAAAACACTTAAAAATAAAACTCTCAATAGACGACTACACTTCTCCAGTTTATTCTTAGTTCTTTAAAAACAACCCAAATTGCCTGTATTATCTCATCCAAATCCACTAAAATATAAACACCACGAAAACAGGGACTTTGTGTCCTTTGCTGTGTATGTAGTAGTGAGAACAGTGCCTGATACACAGCAGGGGCTCAAGATATATCTGTAGAGAGGATGAATACACTTTAAAGAGCTCACTAGTTCTGGTCCTCCTTTTCAGAGGACCTTTTCAGGTCCTCTGGGAGCAGTAGTCCTATGGGAGCAGTGCCTTATATTGCATATTATTATTATTTTTAAAGTATAGTTGATTTATGATGTTTCCTCAAGTTCTATTGTACAGCAAAGTGACCCAATCACACACATCTCCCTGTGCTGTACAGTAAGGCCCCATGGCCCATCCATTCAAAATGTAACAGTCTGTATCCAAAAAACCCAACCATCCCACTCCCTCTCCTTCCCCCCACCCCGCCCCGGGGAATCCCAAGTCTGCTCTCCTTGGGCATGATCTGTTTCTGCATGTTTTATTTTAAAATTTAAAAAATGTTACCTATATTATATATATAAATCATATATAATTTACATTGCAATCAATACTATATGTAGTAGGAGATGGCTCCATGGGTTTTTCTCCCGCTATGGTCTTTTAAAGAAGAAAACACGCTCATCTTAATTGATGAAATAGGTTGCATGGTGAAACCCAGCCCCAGAACACAGTGTGTGGCTGAGCTTGTCTAACCACCACCCACTAAGGGAAAGGAATCGGGACAAAGGGCCAGCATTCAACACAGACCTGGCACTCCCCCCACATGCCATTAAAAATATGGAAACAAGTTCATCCTGGAACCATTCTCTTTCCCATCTTGGTCACTGCCTAACCCATGCTAAAATCATTCTCAACAGGTACTCACCCACTTAGAGAAGCACACTGCACACCATTCTGGGTACAACGGCTTCCCTGCATATGCTGTTCATCTCATCATATTTCAAAAACACTAAGGAAGATTGAGCCACCAGGGAGGTCTCCTTTCCTAGCCCCTTCTTTGCCCTGTAGCTATGCTCAACATCACTAGCCTGGACCAATCTATTCACTCCTGGGTAAATGTGATAATGCAAAACAAAACAAAACAAAACAAAAAAACCCAACCAGAATATTTTTATGGCATGTCATTTTTTGGTTTCCCCACCTCTTCAGCTGCAGGGAAGGTGTGTAGGGGTAGGGGTGTGTGTGTGTGTTTATTTATTCAATTTATTTATTTATGGTCTTTAACTTCTTTCTGCCTTTACCCAGACTGATCACCCTGCGTACCAGAGGAGGGCTTCTTTGGTTCTGCTCCACCTCTTTAAAACCCAGTGTAAACAAACAAACAAACAAAAAACCAGTGTAGACATTTCCTCCTCCAGAAAGATTTCTTTGATTCCCTCCACCAGTGATAAATGCCCCTTCCCTGTGCCTTCATAGTGCCCTATGCACAACTTCAAGGAGCACAGGGCACTATGTCGAGGTTTTGTTTTTATTGTTGTCATTGTTTTGGTTCTTTCTTCAATTACTCCATTAGTTTCTTTGGGAAATGGAGTCTTCTATTTCTTTATTCCAGCATTAACCCATCTAGCACTTAATAATTACCTAAAAATCCTTGATCCATGCATGGATGAGCTAGAGTTTGCTTCTACATATGATGTTGACAAATATCCTATATTTTAGGAAAAACGGCCATACTTACATGCCTCCCTTTCATCATTGGGAAATCAGATATTATCTCCCTCTTAAGATTGTCTAAGAGTTCCCATTGTGGCTCAGTGGGTTAAGAACTAGACACAGTGTCCGTGAGGATGTGGGTTCAAATCCTGGCCTCACTCAGTGGGTTAAGGATCCAGCCAGCATTGTTGCAACCTGCAGTGTAGGTTGCAGTGCAGCATGGATCCACTGTTGCTATGGCTCAGGCATAAGCTAGTAACCACACCTCTGATTAGACCCCTAGCCCAAGAACTTCCATACACCACACATGTGGCCCTAAAAATAAATTAAAAAAAAAAGATTGGTCTATAGAATCAGTGTTAGGGAAGATCAAAGATGACTGGCAAATAGGAGGAGTTAAGCCTCTAGCTGCATACTTCCTATATCTAGCATCTCTTTGAAAACATTTTTACCATACACTTGTAGTACATATGCTATTTTACACATATTTAAGACACATTTCAACAGCAAGATATCTTGTGGTGAAATGTATTTTAAGTTCTAGCAGATAGGCCTGATGTGCTCCAGCCGCAAGATTCTGAAATTGCTTACTTCACTGCTTGGAGTTCAATGTTCCCAACTTTGCCATTCTTACTGCTACTTATTCTTCAAGACCCCAAATCAAATGTCACTCCCCAGGCAGCTTTGCTTGATCACTCCAGACACAAAGCATCCCTCATCCCTTCCATCTCCTTTAACACTTTCTTCCTCCTTCATCTCATTCACCACTGCATCTGATGTCACACATGGCTGTGAGTGTATACGCAGATGAGCAATAACTACCACAAGAATGGCCCTTTCTAGATAGCCCTTGGT
Organism: Phacochoerus africanus; assembly: GCF_016906955.1. Taxonomy (NCBI): domain Eukaryota; kingdom Metazoa; phylum Chordata; class Mammalia; order Artiodactyla; family Suidae; genus Phacochoerus; species Phacochoerus africanus. The sequence continues at coordinate 223,261,083 of NC_062545.1, forward strand.
ATTATAATAGAGAAAAACTAGAAACAGACTGAATATCCAACATCAGGAGGGCAGCTCAGCAAGAACCATGGCACATCAACACAATAGGATACTATGTTCCTAATAAAAAAGTGACCATTATATGACACCTGTCCATTCATGAAAACATTCATATAAAACAATGCTGTGTGGCCCAATTTTTTGAAAATTTCTGAATGCACATTTACAAGACAATTTTAAAGTTAATAAGCCTGATAACAATTCACTTTTTTTTGGCTTACATTCATAGTATATCACATGACACCCATCTTAAATTCTCCCGCATTTAATACATAGCTAGAGTAGCCTCACTTCCTTAGAAATCACCAAAAAGCATCCCCAGTGACCAATGACTAGGAATCCTCTCTTTTTTTTTTTTTTGTCTTTTTAGGGCCACACCTGTGGCATATGGAAATTTCCAGGCCAGGGGTCAAATCAGAGCTGCAGCTGCTGGGCTACACCACAGGCACAGCAACACTGGATCGAAGCTGCATCTGCAACCAATGCTACAGCTCACAGCAATACCACATCTTTTTTTTTTTTTTGTCTTTTTGCTATTTCTTTGGGCCGCTCCCGCGGCATATGGAGGTTCCCAGGCTAGGGGTCGAATCGGAGCTGTAGCCACCAGCCTATGCCAGAGCCACAGCAACGCGGGATCCGAGCCGCGTCTGCAACCTATACCACAGCTCACGGCAACGCTGGATCGTTAACCCACTGAGCAAGGGCAGGGACCGAACCCGCAACCTCATGGTTCCTAGTCGGATTCGTTAACCACTGCGCCACGACGGGAACTCCGCAATACCATATCCTTAACCCACCGAGTGAGGCTAGGGATCAAACCCTCATCCTCATGGATAATAGTTGGGTTCATAACCCACTGAGCTGCAACGGGAACTTCAGAATCCTCTTAAATGCTTTAACATTGCTTCAAGGCCAACTTTTCAACAATTTAGAAAAGCTTTATATGCCATTCCATACCTGCTGTGAAACCTATCTGAAACCATCAAATCAAATCACACAAAAAAGCTACCCCAAACCTGACCTCTGTACCTCTGGGTGTGTCAGAGCAAGGGATTCAGTGAGTAGGAGTGTTAGGCCAAATCCCAGAGAACAAACAAAACAAACGGGGAAGGATGAGAACCCAGAGGGTTGGGGGAGGGTTATCTGGAGCCCTTCCCTCCCAGGGCCAACAAGCAGCAAGGAGGGCAGGTCTCATTCTCCTTCACACAGCCCTGAACTCTTCACTGCACTGGGTCACTGAGTCCGAAGGTTCTAAAATAAGGGAATTCTAATAACCAGAGATGTCCCATGTATTTGACTTCAGTGAGTCAAACTCCAGTGTGTTCTTGTGCCAATTCTTCCCAATTTTTAAGAGGGCTCTGCAAATGGCACATACTCAATTATCACAATCTTTTTCCTGCTATTTCATTTTCTAGTCTCTTCCTTAAGTGTCACTTATGATACAAGGCGGCAATAAGGTACTTCTTATGACCAATAAAAAACATACCAGAACTAACTGCTTCTTACCAACATGGCAGTGTCTTCAACAGTTTGTTACTACAATGACAAGAACTTTCTCTGAAAGATTATGTGTCAGTGGGTGGTTCTGTTATCCACCTCAGGTGCAGGTACAGTAAACACCAAATGCTCTGACAATTAGTTTTCCATCTCTCAGTATACGTATCACTTACATGAAAGTCACATGATTGTTTTATACACAAACCCAACAGCTAGAGAGAGTCTTTTAGTGTGTAAGTTACTTGTGATTGCTGTGTTCACAACATCCTCCAATTCTTTTCTTAGCCTACGAAGGGACTACATAAGCTGGATAGCTCCTTTACATCCCAAATCACCCACTCCAGCAAAACCCTTTTATATCTTAAGCCCAACACCTATGACCCCACTTGTCCAGAACCTATAAGGAGGGTTATTAATTATGAAAATCCATCCTCCTCCTTTGCTCAAGACTACCTTCTTCCAAAGGAAGATCTCATCAGAGCCCAGTATCAGATGCTCACATCTTAGCCATTTAGGAAAGGTAAATGTAAGCGGGGCTGGAGTTAGGGCTTTTGATTTATCCCAGATAAGTTCCCAACTGCATCATTCTGCCGGGCTTCCTGAATTCAAACTCCATACAACACTGCTGGGTGCAGGGTGAAGCCAGGGGCATTCGTACTAAAAGTCAAGATGGTCATAAATGATTCATGCTTACAGTCTACACACAGTCATGCTGAGTGCTTCATCTTCTCTGCCTTACATCCAACACTTTTCCAGTCTGAAGTCTGAAGTTTCTACTCATAGGAAAGCAAGAAAGCCTAAGAGAAAAGTTATATCCAGTTTCAAGAAAAGATGTGATGGTACCATCTGGGAGCAATATACCTTTCCTCATATCTAATATTTTATGTCTAGAAACCAAAGGCCTGATAATATCTAAACTAAAATAACAACAACAAAATACCACCAACATTAAAAAATCATTTAAAAACACTCTGAAGTATTTTAAATTTAAAAATACTTCGACAGAAAGGCAATCTCAAAGGCATTCTCATCTCTACCAACATGAGGATAGCCACAGTACATACTATGTGGAATGAGCAATTAATTCAAAATTCAGACAGTTCTCTGGGTTATTAGCCATGCAAGCTTGGATAGGTCAATTAACCTGCCAAATACTGGGTTCTGTTTCTAAAAACTTAGGAGGTTTCTATTAGGATTAAATGATATGGAATCTGCAAACTGCCCAACACCATGTCCTGCACACAGTGCCCGTTTAGTGAATGATTACTACTAGCTTCATTGTCATTATTTACTATGTCTCCAAGAAAGGGATGGAATAAAGAACTCAATCAGGAGTTCCTATTGTGGTGCAGTGGAAACAAATCCGACTAGGAACCACGAGGTTGCAGGTTTGATCCCTACCTTTGCTCAGTGGGTTAAGGATCCAGCATTGCCGTGAGCTGTGGTGTAGGTCAAAGACGCAGCTTGGATCTGGCATTGCTGTGGCTCTGGTGTAGGCCAGCAGCTACAGCTCGGATTGGACCCCTTAGCCTGGGAACCTCCCTATGCTGCAGGTGCAGCCCTAGAAAAGACAAAAAAAAAAAAAAAAAGCTACTTCAAGCTCTTCAAGATCACTTATCGCTGCAAAGATAATTTACATATTTAAATGTCAGAGTCAGCCAGGTGTATCCTCAAAACATTACAACACAAGGCTTTATTTATCAGCTAGGAATTATACCATACTATACCTAACCCCACTCCAAACTACCAGAAGTAGGAAGAATATGAAAATTTCTCACAAAATGCCCAAGTTAAGAGGAAAATATCTCTAAAAATACTCATCTTTTAAAATTCTGACATAAAGTTGCTTCTTACTGAAAAAGGAACAAGAGACCCTTTCTCCATATAAAAGAAACAGCTGGTAAACCACAAGAATGAGTTTTGAAATAAAGCAAAATACTTGGGAAGATCATTATCACTGTAGATGTTACAATTTGTAACCATTATAATTCCAGCCATCACACACAAAACATGCCTTGAATTCATGCTTTGTTTGCACAGAAACTGTTGGGCAAAAGAGTTGAGATATATTAACAGAAACATAAAACATTTCAGAGGAAAAGGGGAGACACACTTGAATCTCATCTAGGCAAGATTTATTTTGCAGGAATTAAAAGCAGCAGTCCAAAGAAATGACACTGGATCTATACGGAAAAGAGGTTCTCAATGCTCATAGCTAATAAAAATATGTTATCAATGTCCTCTGTAAGACTTCATAAATAAAGTTATAAGGAAATAAATGATTTATCAAAAATTCTGTGCCCTGCAATAATCTAAACAAAAAATGAAATTATTTTATTATAGGATGATCAATCTAGACTTACACTGAGTAAAAATGCTCTAAAAGGAATACTTCAGGTAATAGTTATCTTCTGTAACTAACAGAGGACCAAAAGTTATTCTGATTACTATAAAACATGGAATGGGCTAAAAATGAGTCAAAAATCTGTGAAAGGTTATTAAAAGAATGTTAGGGATATCTGGATGCTAACACTAGCCTTTGAATGTGAAAGCATTTTTCCACAAAAAAGTTAACCCATTCCATTTATAATCAAAATACCTACTTGTCTATAAGTCTATGTGCACTGATTTCAACAACCCACCATTAAGTGGCCCTATCAAAATGTTTTTGCATTAAAATGGTTTACAACTCAGCAGTATCAAAAGTTGCAGGCCTGCTACACCCATACTCAGAGAGAAGAGTCCACATTTAAAAAACATACTTATATGTGGTTTTCAAGTTTTGAGTTTTTAAAATTTTTATTTTATATTTTGGCCAAACTCATAGCATGTGCAAGTTCCTAGGCCAGGAATCAAATCTATGTCATAGCCTCGACCCAAGCTGCTGCTGTGACGATGCTAGATCCTCAACCTGCTGCACCACAAGGGAACTCCAAGCCCATTTTAAAACACCCCAGCTGCAATGTGCACACCTAATGCAGATACTGATTTCCAAACATCATTCCCCTATAAAAGGACCTAGGCTTCTTTAAGAAGTGTTTGATTCCAGAGCTAGGAAAATATAAGATAAGCCTGGAGTACCTGGAAATGTCACAAAGTAAAGAAGTGCTTGAAAAAGGTAGGAACATGTGAAAAGAACATTAGAGCCAATCTGAAGGAAGACCCAATAGCCAAAGGTGGAACAATGTGAGCAGCAAAATGACAGTACTGGATTAGAACCCACAGAACAAAGTAACTGTCCATGAGTCCATACCGAGACACACACACACACACACACACACACACACACACACACTTCCTTAAGTAAGAATTCCAGTCAATAAATAAGCATATAAGTAATAAATGAGACAAAAATCACTCGTAGGCAAATAGTATAATAATAATTATTGCAGGCAAGATCTACCAATGGATGCTAAAATCAGTGAGTGAAAGTTTGTGGAGAAATAGGATATTTGCATAGTCTCAAAGTATTTCCTCCCAAGATATTTATTTATAAATCACAAAGGGAATAACAGTCACTTTATATTGACAAGAAATACTACCTGAATCAAATGATTAAGATTAGCATCATCAGTAATAGGATAAACCAGTTGTAAGAGAAATCATGTAACCACTCACTAAAAAACTGCATCACCACTTTAGTCATATTCCTCTCCAAAATGCATGTATAACCTCAAAGTAAATATCAGAAAACCACAAATTCAGTCACTGAACAAAATAACTGACCAGTATTGTTCAAAAGTAACAAGGTCATAAAAGACAAGAAAAGACTGAAGAACTGTCACAATGTGTAGAACTCTAAACAGACAAGACAACTAAATGCAACGTGGATCCTGGAACAGGAAAAGGACAGTAGTGGAGAACTGAATAGAAACCTAATAAGATCTGTAGTTGAGCTAAAAGTATCATACAATTTATATTTCCTGATACTGATAAGAAAAGTATGGTTACATAAGATGTTAAGATCAGGGGAATCTGGCTGAAGGGTATATATGAACTCTGTACTATCTTTTGCAACTTTTCTTCAAGTTTACAATTATTTCAAAATAAGAAGTTTAGAAAAATGGATGGATAAAGAAAGCAATTGTGGATATCCTTATTCCTCACTTTCAGCTGGTGTTCTGTTCTTTGAGTATTTTATGAAAGCACCTTTCTCTGCTTTATTTAGTTAACCAAGGACGAACATAGAAAGGTATGAGATGACACTCAGACACAAAGAATATCATAGTGACCACCCCCCTAAATGAATGTGGCCTGCTTTCTGGAGTTTAGCTAAACTTTCCAGTTAGTGCTGAACAAAACAAAGTCTTTAACTTTAGAACATGTTACCAAATACCCAAACCGGTCTTTCTTGGACGGTGCTAAACAAAAGAACACTGGGTGTTTACAGAATCCATCAACAAGCAAAAGATCTTTTGGCATAAAATCCAAAGCTATTTAAGAATGACTGGCAGCAGTGGGTGGGTGGGTGGGGGATAATGAAAGATCTCTTAGAGGTAGGGTATACAAAGACAAGAGAGAGAAAAGTCCAAGAGGTACCTGTGTGTTACTACTTGCTTCCTCAACCAACAACAGTAAGTGGAACCAATGAAGCATTTTGAAACACATTGTTTACATAGCTCACAAACATACCCAAAAGAATTTTATTACTTATATTCTATTTAGAGTAATACATTTGTTACTACCTTTCATAGAGATAAAAAGAGTTAGTCACACCCTTCTTTTCTCCTTTTTTCCCAAGCATTTTACTACTCATTGAGGTGTTCTAAGATAATAGCGGGTATCACCTATGACCACCGTAAGCAGGAACATAAAAAGATCTCCTACTACCCACCAAAAGATAATAGGTGCACATTTTTTGCCTAAGCAATTTTACTTTCAAGATTTTAAAGACATGCTGATACAAGCATACATTGATGAAGGTACAGGATCATTAACTGTTGCAATGTTTATAACAGAAAAAAACTGAAGGTATACTAAATGCTCAATAAAAGAAAACTGTTAAAATAATATATTTGTAAAAAAGAGTACTCTGCAGAATTTAAGAGGAATAAGCTAAGATGAATAATTAAATAAAAATAAGTAATCTGTAATTATATAAATTATATAATCTATAATTAAATAAAAATAAGTTAAAATGCAGACAAAGTAAATGTTGAGTCTACCCAAAGGAAGAAAGTATATTTGTACATATATGTATAGAAAATAGATGGAAGGAAAAAAAAAAGGAGTTCCCGTGGTGGCTCAGTGGTTAACGACTCCAACTAGGTACCATGAGGTTGCAAGTTCAATCCCTGGCCTTGCTCAGTGGGTTGGGGATCCGGAGTTGCCATGAGCTGTGGTGTAGGTTGCAGATGTGGCTTGGATCCCACATTGCTATGGCTCTGGCATAGGCCGGTGGCTGTAGCTCCAATTAGACCCCTAGCCTGGGAACCTCCAAATGACACAGGTGTGGCCCTAGGGAAAAAAAAAAAAAAGACAAAAATATATGGAAGGATATATGTCAAACTTAAGAGGAGCCATTCTAGGAAATATCTGGAGAGACAGTGGGGTTCTTAACTAATTTAAAAAAAAACAGTAGAGATTTTTTTAACTTTAAATTAAAAAAAAATAATAAAAATAATATATAAGCAGGTGTGTTTCTATACACCAAAAATGAATAATCTGAAAAAAAAATCAAGAAATCAATTTGATTTATAATTGTATCCAAAGAATAAAAAACCTAAGAATAAATTTAATGAAGACAAAAGACTTGTTGAAAACTACAAAACTTTGCTGAAAGAAATTACATAAGACCTAAATAAATGGAAAGACTACCATGTTCATGAATTAGACGACTTAACATTAAGATGCCAATACTACCCCAAATCAGCTATAGATTCAATGCAATCCCTACCAAAATTCCAACAGTTTTTATTTTGCAGAAATGGAAAAGCTGCTGCTTAAATTCATATGGAAATACAAGGGGGCACTAAACTGTGAAGAAGGATACTGAAAAAGAAAAACAAAGTTGGAAGACACATTTCCCAATGTCAAAACTTACTAAAAAAGCTACAGCAATCAAAACAGTGTAGTACTAGCAAAGAGTAGACATAGAGATCAATAGAATAGAACTAAGGGTGCAGAAATAAATGCTCACATACATGATCAATTAACTATTAAAAAGAGTGCAAATACCAGTGAGAGACAATCTCTTCAATAAATGGTGCTAGTACAACCAGATAGCCACATGTAAAGAATGCAATTGGACCCCAACCTCATACCAAATGAAAAGTTAACTCAAGATGGATTAATGTACTAAGTATAGAGACAAGAGCATAAAGTCCTTAGAAGAAAAGATAAGGGGAAATCTTCCTGTCTTTGGATTAGGAAGCAATGGATTATTAGATGTGACACTAAAAGCATGTGCAACAAAAGCAAAAAGATCACTCAAACTTCATCAAAATCAAAAACTTCTGTGGAAAGTACATTATCAAGAAGGTACCTAAAGAATAGGAAAAATATTTGTAAATCATAATCTGAAAAGGGTCTAATATCCAGAATATATAAAGGACTCTTACAACTCAACAACAACAAAAAAAGGTAAACAACACAATTTTAACTGGGCAAAGGACTCTGTGACTAGATATTCCTCAAAAAAAGATATGCAAATGGCCAATAAGCACATGAACAGATGGCCAACATCATTAGTCATTAGGGAAATGCAAATCAAAACCATGAAGAGATACCACTTCATACTCAGAAAAAGAAATACTCGGTTTTTTTTGTTTTTTTTAAGGAAGAAAGGTGTTGGCAAAGATGTGGAAAAATCGGAAATGTTATGCATCATTGGTGGGAATGTAAATGGTTCAGATGCTACGGAAAACAGTTTAGCAGTTTCTCAAAAAAGAATTACCATGTGATCCAGCATTCTACCTCTAGGTATATACCCAAACAATTGAAAACAGGGACTTAAGTACTTGTGCATCCATATCGACAGGAATTTTATTCACAATAACCAAAAGGTGGGAAAAAATGTCTATCAGTGAATGAACAAACAAATTGTGGCATATCCGTACAATAGTATGTTACTCAGCCATAAGATGGTATAATATGGATGAATCTCAAAAACATGCTAAGTGAAAAAAACCCAGACACACAAGATCAGGTATTATTTGATTCCATTTATATGATATATCCAGAATCAGTGAATTAATAGAGACAAAGTATGTAAGTGGTTGCCAGGGGCAGTGGAAGGAAGGAATAGGGAGTTACCACGTAATGTGTACAGAGTTTTCTGAAATGTTTTGGAACTAGAAAAGGTGGCTACTGCACAACACCACGAATATAATAAATGCCATTGAATTGCTCATTTTTATTTTATTTTTTGCTTTTTAGGGCTGCACCTGCGGCATATGGAAGTTCCCAGGCTAGGGGTCCAATCAGAGCTGCAGCTGCCAGCCTACACCACAGCCACAGCAACACAGGATCCAAGCCTCATCTGTAACCTACACCACAGCTCACAGCAATGCCAGATCCCTGATCCACTTTGTGAGGCCAGGGATCAAGCCTGTATTCTCATGGATACTAGTCAGATTCGTTTCCACCGTGCCACAGCAGGAACTCCTGAATTGCTCATTTTTAAATTATTCATTTTTTTGTTGTGGGAGTTTCATCTCATTAACAATAAAACAATTGAAAAAATAATATAAGACTAAAACACTAATCACCATGAGTTATTTTATCATAGAATAGTAAGGACATAGAAAAGTGAAAACTGTGAGTGGATGAGCATGTTCTGCATCCAGATGCCTCTGTGTAGAAGATGGTAGATAGAAGACTGTTACCAGGGGAAAAGAAAACACACTAAAAACCAGAGACTGTAGGTAAGCACTGTCCCAGGGGCAGCAAAATGATCCTCTGCTGAGACACAGGCTGGTGCAGATTAGGATAAGGGCTCAGAGAACCAAAGGCCCCTCCTGCCTTTAGTCTCCTTTGTCTCCAATCTATCTACTGTGATGGACATCTAAGGAAGCTTCACACCCTCCTGTACAGGTGAGGACACTTGAACCATGGCTCATACATAGGACCCTGGGTAGGAATCTGGAAAAGACTGACCGGTTTGGTATAAAAGCTGCTTGTCAGAAAAAAAAAAAAAAAAGAGTTCCTGTCACAGCTCAGTGGAAACGAACCTGACTAGTATCCATGAGGATGCAGGTTTGATCCCTGGCCTCGCTTGGTGGGTTAAGGATCCAGAGTTGCTGTGAGCTGTGGTGTAGGTGGCAGACTCGGCTCAGATCTGGCATTGCTGTGGCTGGTAGCTACAGCTCCAATTTGACCCCTAGCTTGGGAATCTCCATATGCTAAGAGTGCAGCCCTAAAAAGCAAAACAAAAAAACAAAAAAACAAAAACAAAAACAAAACCAAAAAAAACCAAAACTAAAAAAAGCTTCTTGTTACCATTTTAACAAGCTTTAAAAATTAGCATTTCTCCTATCCTCTCAGCATGATTTTTCTCCTTTAATCTATTTGGAAGCATTCCTAAAGCAGCAGTACAATCACTTAGCAGTTGATTCTTTGGTTTCTGTTCCTTCTTTTTTTTTTTTTGGCCATGCCCACAGTTGGGGATTGACCCTGTGCCACAGCAATGACAATGCCAGGTGCTTAACTGCTAGGCCCACCAGGGAACACCCTGGTTCTTGCTCTTTTTTTTAAATGAGAAGTTGGGGATTAGGGATGCTCCTGAAAAGGCATGAAGGTATCTCTTTCAGAGTGCTTTCAGGGCAATAGACATTCATATCAGAAAAAGCATTATCCTTTTAGCTACTTGTTTTCTGGGTCACATAAATTAACTCTTAGCTAATCTTTCTCAAAAGGCACCAACAATTGCATTTTACTTTAAGCTATTTCCTTTGTCCATTTCATTGTTATGATTGGGAAACAAGAGAACCTCAAATTAAAGGCAGCTTTCCAAAACTCTTAAAATTAAACTGTTTCTATAACAAGAAAGAGTGATATGAAGAACTTTATATCTTTATTTGTTAATTCTCTTGATTGGAATAAGCAGATCATCATCAATACAAAGTTGCTAAATCAAAAGAATTTCTTTTATATGTTAGAGGAGGCTGGAATAAGAGTGACAGGGAATCCTAATTCTCCAGATTTTTATGTTCACTTCTTTCAAAATTTTCCTCATTTTAAATGTCAATATTAACATTGCTAATGGCATTTTTAAAATTCTAGAAACTAAAAGTTAAAATCCCATTCAATATATTTGAATATTCAAAAATATCTACACTTGTAGATTTGACTTAATGCTCTACTTCATTTCACTGAATCTTAAGATCTTTTATAAAATATACACAATTCCAAGCTTATTAACAATTTAAGATTTTAAAGTGATTCTGCTTCTCTTGAATCCTTGGCAGGGCTAGTTCCTATCATTTCATCAAGAGTTCTTGAAATGAGAACTCTATCTTAGGGTGGAGGATTTAGAGACTTACAAAGTCAAAAAGAAATCATAACTCCTACATTTTTAATCATCCATCCTCCTGGTGTATGATTTACCCCAATAATTCCCACAAGAAAATGAAGAAAGTTTTGAAGAACGAGTTATTCTCAATGTAAATCTCCAGTCAGCCTCTGTCAATCATTTTAGCCTTTCCCCCTGGTTAGCCTTTCTCCAACTCCTGCCAGAAAACTACACTACGATTTAATTGCTTTGTGACTTCACATTTTATTAAGAGGCAGAAAAACATAAAGAGCTAAAACAAGGAGATAAGCCCATTGCCATAAATTGTCCCCTTAAGCAATGAAACTTGCCTCTCTAGTGTAATAAGGTGGGCACTGCAGAAAAACCCCGATGGGTGCAATTCTGCGTAAGTCCAGAGCCCCCATCGCTTTCAGAAACCCTTACAGTTCTCTGGATTGCAGTGCCATAGATCAGAACCTGGGGCAGTGAACGGCATGCTCTCGAATGCCAGTGTGAAGGACAGAACCTGGTGAGTCACTCTGCTTTGCACCTTAGTCCACCCCACATTTCAAATTTATCTTCTATTCTCATGGACCCCCCCCCCAAAAAAAGAGGCAAAAGAGAATGACAGGAGACAGAGAGAAAGTTGCAAAAAATTCTGTAACCTGATGGTACCCCATCTACCATCCTGTTTCCCTGGAAATCAAACTACTTGTTATATATAACCCAGTGAAACACTTCACTAAAATGTTCACCCTCATGAACTTGGAAGGATTTTCTCCTTTCCTACTCTGATGCTTCCCTTATAAGTTCCCATTCTTTCTTCTGTAGTGAGATGGAAATCATTATTCCTGAATATGCCCAAGCCCCTGCCCTCTGGAAGATTACATCAAGTGATTCCCACAAACTAAGCAGGGCTTGATGTTCAAAGTCCTGGGAAAATATCAACGAGTAACTTCTCTAAGATGCTGCCAGCCAGAAAACAAAGGCTTCAAGTGTTCTTTAAAGCCCACTGATGGGTATAAGCAAGTGAGTTTAAAACACCATTCGGAAAAAGCATTCAAATATTTGAGTGTGTTGGGGGGGTGGGGCAAAAAAGTCTAATATAATTATTAAACATAAAGAAATCTGAAAGGATATACAATAAAGTCAATGGTGGTTATTTTAAGGTATAGGATCAGAAGAGTGGGATGCAAGAGTCAATCTTTTCTGTATACATGTTTCATGACATGAATATGTGAAAACGGATGTATTATTTTTGTAATTAATTTAAAAGCTAAAATATGGAGAAGAATGATGATTAATTTTCCCAAACCAAATATCAGAATACATGTTATACAAAAGCATTTTCAGCCCTCATTAAATGCAAGAGGGAGTTATGGAAAAGTAATTTAGTCATTGAAAAGTTGAAGTTTTCAGATTTCAATAGTTCCCCCCACCCGTAAAGGCAAACACAATATCTAAAGCATCGTTGACAAAATTTCTAGCAGGTTTCCTAACATTAGCTATTGAGTAAATAGAACAAGTCCCTGAATTGCCCCACATGTATGTATGTGTGTTCATGCATACACACACACACACATGTGTGTGAACAAGCCCATGTTCCAAGCAAAGAAACAAAACTCATCATGTCTTCCTTCCTCCTGGAAGCTCAGCCAGCTGTGGTAGGTGATCCCAGGAACATCTTCCCCGGTACTGCACCAGCACCATCATGAGGAATGTGGCTCAATCAGTGAACAGTTTCTGCATTTACGTTTTGCAAAAGAACTACCCAAGGAGAGAACAACAAGCAAAAGAAACCAAAACAACCGCGGAGTCCCTAAGGGACTGTAATTTGGGTTGGAGCTCTCTTTAAAAGAATTACAAAAAGTGTAACTGACTACTCATTTGGGAAAAAAATTTTCATTCATATCTCAAATCATACTTGCAACTATGTTTCATACAGATGAAGTATTCTAAAATGTGAAACAAAGCTATAAAACTACCATAAGAAAATAAAGGTAGATTTCTATGCAATCTTGTTAGAGATGTTGCTATTCATTCTACAAACACTGCGCGAAGTGTTAGTGACCTAGCTATAGACCACACAGGCATAATCCCTGTCCCTACAAGGTAGAGAAGGAAACAGGAAAAAAAAAATTAAAAATAATTGCATATTCATACATGCTCAAAGGGGAAAAAAACCCTAGGATTATGAGATAGACACTAATAGAGGGAAAAAACCAATGTTGGACAGGAAGGCACTCTGAGATGAAATTTAAGGTGAAGCTGAAGGGTGAGGACCATGATAACAGCTCACCACTCACATGTACTCTGTGAATAGGATAGCGCTCCAAGAACTATGCATGAACTAACCCACTCAATCCTCTCAACAACCCGAATTAGGTATTGTTACAATGTTGGTTTCCATGTTACAGGTGAAGAAGAAGTGAAGTAACTTGCCCAAGGACACACAGCTAGTGAAGAAGGAAGCCAGGTGGACACAAGCAGCTCGCTCAGAGCTCTCTCTAGGGAACTGGCTCTCTGAATAAGGAGTCCAGTCATAAGAAGGGCATATGAGCATATGTGTGCATGTGTGTGAGCAAGCACATGTTCCAAGCAAAGGAACAAGCACCTGCAGAATCCTGGGAGCAGGAAAGAGGTTGACACGTTCCATGAATTGAAAGGTAGCCAGTGAGGCTGGAACATAGTGTTCTGTGGAACAGAGGTGAGGTTGGGGAGTAGGCAAAGCCTGACTGTGCTGGGCCTTGCATGCCGTGGTAAGGAAGATGCCATGACTGGCTTAGGCAAGGGTGTGCCAACTTGTGATTATACTTCAAAGAGATCACTCTGCTATGTGAAGAAGAGACTTTGGGGGAAATAATACCAAGGCATTCCTGCTTCCTAGTTAGTCCATGTGGAACAACAGAATAAAGATTCGACCACCTAAAATTAAATACTTACTTTTAAAAATACTCTACAAAATTCAAAGGAAAAGGACATAAGTATCTATAATATTTTTATAACACAAGATAGTTTATAGCAAAAACACTCTTGCAAATCAGTAACAAAAGCAAACGTCCCTTTGGAGAAATGGGGAAAGAATATGAACAGAATATTCACAAAGGAAGATAAACGAATGGCTTATAAACATATGATAAATGTTCATTTGTGCATAAAACTGAACAGCTTTTTTTAATTCTATGCTCTAATGTCAAGAGTGTGGGAAAAGAAAACATTTGCATACTGTCAGTGGGATTGTAAATTGGTTGTTTTTCAAGTAATACAGACCGAAAACCTCTTTCTGATTTTTATATTAAGAATAATTAAGAATAGCCCCAAAATAATAGTTAAGAGGATATGCATGGACATACAGGTCTAGAGGGAGATTTGTTAAGTACATACATTGCTAAACTAGACTCACTATCTACCTTTAATCATTATGCAGCAATGACACACAGGGAGAAGTTTACAATGTATCAACTGAAAAAACTAGATTATATTTAAAAATCTTATTTAAGCATATAAACATAGGAAAACCTCCGGAAGAATATTAGCAGTGATGTGTAAAGGCGGTCATAGATAGGAGATCAGCGTAAACTGGATTTGAAAAAGAACAGTTTGGTAGGAGTTCCCATCATGTCTCAGTGGTTAATGAATCTGACTAGCATCCAGGAGGACACAGGTTCAATCCCCGGCCTTGCTCAGTGGGTTAAGGATCCAGTGTTGCTGGGAGCTGTGGTGTAGGAAGCAGATGCAACTTGGATCCAGCGTTGCTGTGGCTGTGGCATGCACTGGTAGCTACAGCTCCGATTC